>NW_019154110.1:3404684-3406579 GCF_002288905.1 Enhydra lutris kenyoni
TATTTAAAAACAAGACAAAACATAAAACTCTGTTTAAAAAAAGTTTATTTGTGAAGGTGATAAAACAAAAAATCAAAACTTAACTGTTTTTATTGTTAGATAATTTACTCGTTCTTATTAGGATACCAAATGTAGGGCTTCTTGAGTTCTAAATCAAATCTATGTTACCAGGAACTAGGGGCTCTTCACACTTCAAATACCCTTATAAAAGGTTTTCCTTAGGGGCGCCTGGGTGGATCAGTGGGTTAAGCCTCTGCCTTCGGCTCAGGTCGTGATCCCAGGGTCCTGGGATCGAGCCCCGCATCGGGCTCTCTGCTCCACGGAGAGCCTGCTTCCTCCTCTCTCTCTGCCTGCCTCTCTGCTACTTGTGATCTCTGTCTGTTAAATAAATAAATCTTAAAAAAAAAAAAAAAAAAAAAAAAAAAAGGTTTTCCTTAGATCATTCCTCATGCTAAGGAAGATTAGATATAAAATGCAGGTCAAGGGGTACCTGGGTGGCTCAGTCAGTTAAGTGTCCGACTCTTGATTTTGGCTTGGGTCATGATCTCAGGGTTTAGTGAGATCAAGTCCCACGTCAGGCTCCACAGTCACTGGGGAGTCTGCTTGAGATTCTCTCCCTCTACCCTCCCCCCACTTGTACATTCATGCTCTTACTGTCTCTAAAACAATTAAATAAATCTTTGAGGTCAAAGAAATTTGTATTTTCAGCTACAAACCTTCCGGTCTTTTCCCAAAAGCAATTTGGGATTATTTTCTTCCTTTTTCTTCTGCATTTCATCATAAATACTGTCATATTCATATACAGTAGAATCTTCTGCAAGGGCCTTCTGGATTTCTAGTTTGGTCTAAAACAAACAAACAAACAAACATGTCTAAAAAAATATGAGCCGGCTGAAACATACCATAAAAATTCTTGGTTAACTTTTCTGAGAGAGGATCATGAATCAGATATATATTACAAAATTCAATTACATTTTAGACTAAAAATATAAACATCAGCCTGGAGCCAGGCTGCCTAGATTTGAACCCTGGCTCTATAACTTATAGGCTACTCTGAGTAAGTTTGTGTAAAATCTTTTCTTGCCTCAGTTTTCATCTAAAAAAATTAGGAAAATAATTGTATCCACCTTCTAAGTTGTATTATCTGCTTTATATAGTTCATCCATATATGATTTTTAAAAACAAGCAACAAACACCTCAAACCAAGAGCAGTGGAATTCTGAACTTGGCTTCACAATATTTATTTACCAATGACCTAATGCAAATATTATAGCTAAGGATGACATTTAATAGGTTTTCCAGTGAAACAGGGAGTCGGATAATAACCATCATCGGTTCTGTGCACTTGAAGAACAGATAAAAGAACAGAAGGAAAAAAATTGTTGTCTGGCTATTAAAATAACCCATTCCTTAAAAGGAATCTGAATCAGCAAAGAAGTTACACTCTCACTCTTCGCAGATGATGTGATACGCTCTGTGGAAAACCCGAAAGACTCCACACCAAAATTGTTAGAACTCATATAGGAATTTGGCAAAGTGGCAAGGTATAAAATGAATGCAAAGAAATAGCTGCATTTTTATACACTTAAAGTAAGAGAAAAAGAGAAAAGGAATCGACTTCATTTACAACTGCACCAAAAACTGTAAGATACCTAGGAATAAACCTAGCAAAAGAGGCAAAGAATCTGAAAACTACAGAGCCCTCATGAAAGCTACTGAGGAAGACATAAAGAAATGGAAAAACATTCCATGCTGATGGACTGGAAGAACAAATATTGTTTAAAAGTCAATGCTACCTAGAGCAACTATACATTCAATGCAATCTCTATCAAAATAACAACCAGCATTTTTCACAGAGCTGGAACACACAATGCTAAAATTTTTTTTTTTTTTTT
>NW_019154110.1:3406679-3791374 GCF_002288905.1 Enhydra lutris kenyoni
GATGCGGGACTCGATCCCAGGACCCTGAGATCATGACCTGAGCCGAAGGCAGCGGCTTAACCCACTGAGCCACCCAGGCGCCCCACAATGCTAAAATTTATATGCAACCAGAAAAGACCTTGTATAATAGTCAAAGGAATGATGAAAAAGAAAACCAAAGCTGGTGGTATCACAACTCTGGACTTCAGACTACTACAAGGCTGTAATCATCAAGACAGTATGGTACTGGCACAAAAACAGACACATAGAATGGAACACAATAGAGAACCCAGAAATAGATCCTCAACTCTATGGCCAACTAATCTTCGACAAAGCAGGAAAGAATGTCCAATGGAAAACAGACAGTCTCTTCAACAAATGGTGTTGGGAAAATTGGACAGCCACATGCAGAAGAATGAAACTGGACCATTTTCTTATACCACACATAAAAACAGACTCAAAATGAATGAAAGACCTCAATGTGAGACAGGAATCCATCAAAATCCTTGAGGAGAACACAGGCAGCAACCTCTCTGACTTCAACTACAGCAACTTCTTGCTAGACATGCTGCCAAAGGCAAGGGAAGCAAGGGCAAAAATGAACTACTGGGACTCCAGCAGGATAAAAAGCTTCTGCACAGCAAAGGAAACAGTCAACAAAACCAAAAGGCAACCTACAAAATGGGAGAAGGTATTTGCAAATGACATGTAAGATAAAGGGCTAGTATCCAAAATCTATAAAGAACTTACCAAACTCAACACCCAAAGAATAAATAATCCAGTCAAGAAATGGGCAGAAGACATGAAAAGACATTTTCTCCAAAGAAGACATACAAGTGGCCAACACATTAAAAAAATGCTCAACATCACTCAGCATCAGGGAAATACAAATCAAGACCACAATGAGATACCACCTCACACTAGTCAGAATGGCTAAAATTAACAAGTCAGGAAATGACAGATGTTGGCGATGCGGAGAAAGGGGAACCCTCCTACACTGCTGGTGGGAATGCAAGCTGCTGCAGCCACTCTGGAAAACAGCATGGAGGTTCCTCAAAAAATTGAAAATAGAGCTACCCTACGACCTAGCAACTGCACTACTGGGTATTTACTCCAAAGATACAAATGTAATGATCTGAAGGGGCACGTGCACCCCAAAGTTTATAGCAGCAATGTCCACAATAGCCAAACTATGGAAAGAGTCCAGATAGCCACTGAAATCTTGCCATTTACAACGACATGGATGGAACTAGAGGGAATTATGTTAAGTGAAATAAGTCAGAGAAAGAATTATATGACTTCTCTCATATGTGGAATTGAAGGGACACCTGGGTGGTTCAGTCAGTTCAGCACCTGCCTTCAGCTCAGGTCATGAATCCCAGGGTACTGGAATGGAGCCCTGAGTTGGGATCTCTGCTCAACTGGGAGTCATCTTCTTCCTCTCCCTCTGCCCCTCCGGCTACGTGTGCTCTCTCTCTCTCTCACTCTGCTCTCTCAACTGATAAAATCTTAAAAAAAAAAATACGTGGAGGGGTGCCTGGGTGGCTCAGTGGGTTGAGCCTCTGCCTTCGGCTTGGGTCATGATCTTGGGGTCCTGGGATCGAGCCCCACATCGGGCTCCCTGCTTGGCGGGGAGCCTGCTTCCCTCTCTCTCTCTCTGCCTGACTCCCTGCCTATTTGTGATCTCTGTCAAATAAATGGATAAAATCTTTTTTAAAAAATGTGAAATTTAAGAAACTAAACAGAGAAGCATGGGGGAAGGGAGGGAAAAATAACACAAGACGAAATCACGGAGGAAGACAAACCATAAGAGACTCTTAGTTCAAACTATGGAAAGAACCTAGATGTCCATCAACAGATGAATGAATAAAGAGATGTGGTATATATATACAACGGAATACTATGCAGCCATCAAAAGAAATGAAATCTTGCCATTTGCGATGACGTGGATGGAACTAGAGGGTATTATGCTTAGTGAAATAAGTCAATCAGAGAAAAAGACAATTATCATATGATCTCCCTGATATGAGGAAGTTGAGAGGCAACATGGGGGGTTGGGAGGTAGGAAAAGAATAAATAAAACAAGATGGGATCTGGAGGGAGACAAACCATAAGAGACTCTTAATGTCACAAAACAAACTGAGGGTGGCCGGGGGGAGGGGGTAGAGAGAGGGTGGTGGGGTTATGGACATTGGGGAGGGTATGTGCTATGGTGAGTGCTGTGAAGTGTGTAAACCTGGTGATTCACAGACCTGTACACCTGGGGCTAATAATACATTATATGTTTATTTAAAAAATTACAAAAAATAAAAATAAAATAAAAAATAAAAAATAAATCAATTTTAGAAATGTGTGCATTAAATCATTTGAGACTGTTGAGTTACATGTTATATTCCAGTATGAAACAAAGATATTATCTTAACATTACTAAACTACGTAATTCTGTGCCCATTCTCCAGGGTGGTAGTAAACATAATGGCTAAAAGCGTGCACTTTGCAACTGTACTGCTTGGGTTGAACTACGAGACCTCATAAAAGTCACATAAATCCTTTGCCTTCATGTCCTCAACTACAAAATGAAGACTGTATCTATCTTACATAATTATTTTAAGAAATTAATTCTTAAAAAGTAGTTGCCATCTGGGTATTCTATAAGATTAAGGAATCTTGGGGCGCCTGGGTGGCTCAGTGGGTTAAAGCCTCTGCCTTCAGCTCAGGTCATGATCCCAGGGTCCTGGGATCGAGCCCCACGTCAGGCTCTCTGCTCAGCCAGGAGCCTGCTTCTTCCTCTCTCTTTCTCTGCCTGCCTCTCTGCCTACTTGTGATGTCTGTCAAATAAATAAATAAATAATCTTAAAAAAAAAAAAAAAAAAGATTAAGGAATCTTAATCTGACCTCCACCTCAGAAACCAATAATACATTATATGTTAATTAAATGAAATTAAATTCAAAAAATTTAAAAATTAAAATAAAAATTTTTGTTATGTAGCATTTCAAATAGAAAAAAATAGCATATACACACACCCACACAATAAAATGCACACTTAAGAATGTGTCACCCAGCTTAAGAACTAGAATATTACAAGTATCTTCAAAGTTATCTATGTGTTCCTCCATGAATCCCTGTGCCTATTACAGAATTAAATAATATTCAAAATTGAATGCTTATTTTCTCCCCCCTTTTCCCCCATATATGTATATGGCTCTAAATAATGTACTGTATGATGTGCTATTGTTATCAGCTTTATATAAATTGTATCAGCTTCATTAAAAAAAAGTAGTTGCCATAAAATCTGGCACATTAGAAAGTGTTTAACAAATTTATCCTTATGCAGGATTCAAGGTAGAGAAGGGAGAAACAGATGTCAAAAGTTAAAGAAAACGTGGAGGGGGGAAAAATTAAAATTAAAAAGAAAGGTACCATGACATTGTTTAGTTTCATTATGTTCTACAGCAGCTAAATCTAAGATACAATAGGCGTAGTAGAAAAATCAGCAGACCTTCAGGCCTAGTTCTGTAATTAGTTGTGTGATCATGAGGGGTAATTTATCCTTTGAAGTTTCAGATTTCTTAATCAGGACCATGGGCAGGTTTGTGAGAATTTTAAAAATGTAATGTGTGTACAAAAAAGTGCTTGCAAATATGACTAGAGCACTATACAAATATAAAGTATGAGGCAAATCTATTGAAAATTATCAGATATTCCCCATTCTTAGTAGATGAATTTCAAATATAAAATTATGAAACCACTTTGGTGTGAAGAGACTTTTTTTAAGCAAGTAGGCTCTCTAGTAAGAATTATTAAACCATATAATCCACTGTTAAGACTACTGAGTCATCTGAAAAGAGAAATGGGTTTAATCTACAACACAGCAATGAAGAGTTAATTCTTCATTGTGCTTTTTCCTTGAAAATTTATCACAAAAAACTGAAATATATGTAAATCAAGAAACATCTTAAACATTTTCAGAAAAGAAGGGTCAAGATAAAATTATTTCTTTATACACAACTACTCTGCTCAGTCTTAGGACATAGATGCCAAAACTCATACTGAAATACTTATCTCACCAAACACATTTAATTCACTCAGCCACCTTACCTGTTTCATTGCTTGTTTCTTAGCAGCTTCCCTCTGAAGGCTTTCACTCACGGAGGTCTATAAAACATAAAAATGTTGTCACTGTTTAATACAATTTAAAACTTCTTTTCCAGTATTCTGTTGGCAACTAGTTTCTTACTTATACGAAAAAACAGAAAAGTATTAGGAAAAAAATATTATAATTAAATTAACATTTTCAAGGTCTTTTACCAAAACCTAAGGAAACAAATGAATTTTCTGGTAAATCAAGAGCATAGTCTGTAAGGTGTAAGAGAAAATAGAATGGTACAGGAAACAATAAGGTAACATGGCTTTTTATTCCCAACTTCACCACTAAAGCACTCAGTCTCTATGGATTTCAATTATTTTGTGTGCACATGTGAATGTGAGTGTGTGAGTGTGTATGTACTGACTGGGGGGGAAAGCACTGGTTCCTTCCATCATATTTAATGGTATGATTCCCAGCAACAAAAAGCACGTTTTTTTAATTAAAAAAAAAAAAAAAAAAAAGAAAATAAAAAAAAAAAACATTCACCATTATATATAGTATATCAAGTTCTTAGTATATGCTTAAGGCTTGGGGCAGTCAGAACTATCTGGGGTTATAATCATTCAATAAATATGTACTAAGGCATTGTCCTAGTTCCTCTAGATAGTAGGGAAAATAAGAACAGCCTCTATCCCTGAGAGAAAATGGCCTGAGAGGGAAGACAAGTAACTAAACAGATAATTATAATATAGATGTGATAAGCTATATAATAAAGGAATTAAAAAAAAAAGGGCTGTGGGAGCAAAGAATCAAGACGGCCTTCCTAAAAGAGATATGACATTAGACTTTAATCAAAAAAATTTAAGACAAGGCAAGAGGTGTTTAGGAAGTGGTAACCACAAGGGCAAAAGTAAATATTCACAGCTAAGAAAAAAATATATAATTAAGCTACTTAAAAAATGCTTTCTCTTAGAAGTATAGGGTTTTGTAAATATACTAACACTGAAAAGTATACTTTAAAAGGGTGAATTTTATGTTATATGAATTTTATCTTAAATTAAGTCTGCTGATGAATTTATCTTTTATTGAAAAATATAATCCTCAGCCCTAGGACTATAGTTCTCTAGCCTATTGATATTTGCTGCTTTCAGCTGTACAGTATGAACTGGTGCTTCCTTTATTTTCCATGGCAACAAACAGAACAAAATAAATAAACCCGATTCTAGTTCCCTATGACCATGGAGATAAAGTTAATTTACAAAGGCCATACAAGTAATAGAACACATACTTAATCAATTAAAGGAAGTGGATAGGCAAAGAACTAAGGACATTTTAGGTGACAGTAAACGGACTACAACTAGACAAAAAGATACTGATTACAAAAACAACAAGAGCTAACATTTATTGAGCCAGGTGGTATGCTAAGTGTATTACTTGTATATTATATGTATTACTCATTTAATACAAATTCCTGTCATGTGATAAATTTCTCATTAGAATATCAATTTTAAACATTAAAATATTAAATACTTTAATAAGCATATCTCATGAATTCTTTCCAATCTATTTTTAATGTCTCAGTCTTTCTAATCAGCATAAATTAAGTATTTTTTGATCACTGACTTAGTAATGTTTTAAGGACTGACTAGAAAAGTCCCCAAACATTAGACTTCTACTTGTTTTTATTATTTTTTCCTATCTCTCCTCTAGTCAGTCATAGTTTACCTGCTGTCACTTTCAAATTGGTTGTTTCAACCTAAACTACTGAACTTAGAAAAATAAAACACAACTAGTATCTTTTAGACTCATATAATACAGAATAAACAGATTGGGAAGGGCCTTTCCAATGTAAAGTATATACACTTTGTCTCCTTGTTTATAAATGTTTTGAAGGATGATGTCTGTCTGTGTGACCTTTGAAAAAATCAGTTATTACTTACAGGGTGATAACATAATGGAGGGAGTAATTTTACAAATTCTATTCAAGGACTTGTATTCCCAGAATTCTAACAGCATCATCAGTGGATAAAGAGGTAGTGGATAAAGAGGTGAACCTAAGGGGCGCCTGGGTGGCTCAGTGGGTTAGGCTGCTGCCTTCGGCTCGGGTCGTGATCTCAGAGTCTGGGGATCGAGCCCCGCGTCGGGCTCTCTGCTCAGCAGGGAGCCTGCTTCCTCCTCTCTCTCTCTGCCTGCCTCTCTGCCTGCTTGTGATCTCTCTGTCAAAAAAAAAAATAAAATCTTTAAAAAAAAAAAAAAAGAGGTGAACCTAAGCTGAAAAAGGAAGATTACCTCCTTTTGAAGCTCATTTGATTCTCAGTTTTCTAACTAAAGGAACTCTGACAATGACTATTAAAGTTTTCGGGGCGCCTGGGTGGCTCAGTGTGTTGGGCCTCTGCCTTTGGCTTGGGTTATGGTCTCGGGGTCCTGGGATCGAGCCCCATGTCGGGCTCTCTGCTCAGCAGGGAGCCTGCTTCCCCCTCTCTCTGCCTGCCTCTCTACCTACTTGAGATCTCTTTGTCAAATAAAATAAATAAAACCTTAAAAAAAAAAAAGGTTAAAGTCTTCACTAAAATCCCAACAAATTGAAAATATTTGGGCACCTGGGTGGTTTAGTGGGTTAAGTGTCTAACTTCAGCTAATGTCACGATCCCAGGGTCAGTGGGGAACCTGCTTCTCACTCACCCTCTGTCCCCCTCCCCTTTTGTGCTTGCTGTGTCTCTTGCATACACTCTCTCTCATATAAATACATAAAATCTTTAAAAAAATTGAAAATATTTTAAGTTGAAATGCATTTAATACACCTAACCTACCCAACATCGTATCTTAGCCCAACCTACCTTAAACATGTTCAGATCACTCACATTAGCTACAGTGGAGCAAAATTATCTAACACAAAGCCTACTCTGTAATATAGGGCTGAATATCTAATGTAATTTACTGAATACTGTACTGAAAGTTAGTAACAGAATGGTTAAATGGCCACAGAATAGTAGTAAGTGAATGGAGTGTTCACCCTCATGATCACATGGCTGACTGAGATGTGGTTCGCCACCAGTGCCCTGCATCATGACAAAAGAGTACTGCAACGTCACTAACCCAGGGAAAGATGGGAATTCAAAATTTAAAGTACAATTTCTACTGAATGCTATCACTTCTGCGCTACTGTAAAGCTGAAAAATCCTAGGTCAAAGTATTCTAGGTCGGGGACCGTCTATGGTTTCTATAAAAAGGAAGGAGGAGCGCCTGACTGGCTCAGTTGGTACTGCATGCAGCCTGTGACCTTAGGATCATGAGTTCAAGCCCCAGGTATCACAAAACACTTTAGTTCTTGCCACAAAATATTCTAGACTACAAATGGCCTAAGGAAAAATAGCTGTTATATAATATGATTAAGGATGAATGTGAGTGACCTAACCATAAAATAAGTCATTAACTGATTACTTTCAAAATTAGCAGGCCTGCAGACTTATCAGAAAGAAAAGAGAAAGGACCCAAATACATAAAATCATGAATGAAAGAGAAGAAATCACAACCAACACCCAAGAAATACAAACAATTTTAAGAACATATTATGAGCAACTATATGCCAGCAAATTTGATAATCTGGAAGAAATGGATGCATTCCTAGAAACATATAAACTACCAAAACTGAACCAGGATGAAATAGAAAACCTGAACAGACCCATAACCAGTAAGGAGATTGAAGCAGTCATCAAAAATCTCCCAACAAACAAGAGCCCAGAGCCAGACGGCTTCCCAGGGGAATTCTACCAAGCATTTAAAAAAAAATATTTATTTATTTGATAGAGATCACAAGTAGGTAGAGAGGCAGGCAGAGGGAGAGAAGCAGGCTCCCTGGTGAGCAGAGAGCCCGATGTGGGTCTTGATCCCAGGACCCTGGGATCATTACCTGGGCCAAAGGCAGAGGCTTTAACCCACTGAGCCACCCAGGCGCCCCATCTACCAAGCATTTAAAGAAGAATTAATTCCTATTCTCCCGAAACTGTTCCAAAAAATAGAAATGAAAGGAAAACTTCCAAAATCATTTTATGAGGCCAGCATTACCTTGATCCCAAAACCAGAAAAAGACCCCATCAAAAAAGAGAATTACAGACCAATATCCTTAATAAACACTGATACGAAAATTCTCACAAAAATACTAGCTAATAGGATCTGACAGTACATTAAAAGGATTATTCACCATGACCAAGTGGGATTTATTCCAGGCCTGCAAAGTTGGTTCAACATCTGCAAATCAATCAATGTGATACAACACATTAATAAAAGAAAGAACAAGAACCATATGATACTCTCAATAGATGCTGAAAAAGCATCTGACAAAGGACAACATCCTTTCTTGATCAAAACTCTTCAAAGTGTAGGGACAGAGGGTACATACCTCAATATCATCAAAGCCATCTATTAAAAAACCCACTGCGAATATCATTCTTAATGGAGAAAAACTGAGAGCTTTTCTGCCTAAGGTCAGAAACACGGCAGGAATGTCCATGATCACCACTGCCATTCAACACAGTACTAGAAGTCCAAGCCTCAGGAATCAGACAACAAAAAGAAATTAAAGGCATCCAAATCGGCAAAGAAGAAGTCAAACTCTCACTCTTTGCAGATGATATGATACTTCATGTGTAAAACCCCAAAAAAAGACTCCACTCCAAATCTGCTAGAACTTGTACAGGAATTCAGTAAAGTGTCAGGATACAAAATCAATGCACAGCAATCAGTTGCATTTCTTTACACCAACAAGACAGAAAAAAGGGAAATTAAGGAGTCAGTCCCATTTACAATTGCACCCCAAACCATAAGATACCTAGGAATAAACCTAATAAAGAGGCAAAGAACTGGTACTCAGAAAACTATAAAGTACTCATAAAAGAAACTGAGGAAACACAAAGAAATGGAAAAATATTCCATGCTTATGGACTGGAAGAACAAATATTGTGAAAATGTCTATGCCACCTAAAGCAATCTACACGTTTAATGCAATCCCTATCAAAATACCACCCAGTTTTTTTCAAAGAAATGGAACAAATAATCCTAAAATTTATATTGAACCAGAAAAGATGTCGAATAGCCAGAGGAATGTTAAAAAAGAAAGCCAAAATTGGCGGCATCACCATTCCAGACTTCAAGCTCTAGCACAAAGCTGTCATCATCAAGACAGTATGGTACTGGCTCAAAAACAGACACATAGATCAGTGGAACAGAATAGAGAGCCCAGAAATAGACCCTCAACTCTATGGTCAACTAATCTTCCACAAAGCAGGAAAGAATGTCCAATGGAAAAGAGTCTCTTCAACAAATGGTGTTGGGAAAATTGTGGACAGCCACATGCAGAAAAATGAAACTGGACCATTTCCTTACACCACACACAAAAATAGACTCCAAATGGATGAGAATTTAATGTGAGACAGGAATCCACCAAAATCCACAGGCAGCAACCTCTTCCACCTCAGATGCAGCAAATTCTTCCTAGAAACATCGCCAAAGGTAAGAGAAGCATGGGCAAAAGTGAACTGTTGGGACTTCATCAAGATCAAAGGCTTTTGCACAGCAAAGGAAACAGTCAACAAAACCAAGACAACCTACAGAATGGGAGAAGATATTTGCAAACAACTTATCAGATAAAGGGCTAGTATCCAAAATCTTTGAAGAACTTATCAAACTCAACACCCAAAGAACAAATAATCCAATCAAGAAATGGGCAGAGGACATGAACAGACATTTCTGCAAAGAAGACATCCAGATGGCCAAGAGACACATGAAAAAGTGCTCCACCTCACTCAGCATCAGGGAAATACAAATCAAAACCACAATGAGATACCACCTCATGCCAGTCCGAATGGTTACAATTAACAAGTCAGGAAATGACAGATGCTGGCAAGGATGAGGAGAAAGGGGAACCCTCCTACACTGCTGGTGGGAATGCAAGCTGGTGCAGCCACTCTGGAAAACAGCATGGAGGTTCCTCAAAAAGTTGAAAATAGAGCTACCCTATGACCCAGCAATCGCACTACTGGGTATTTACCCTAAAGATACGAATGTAGTGATCCGAAGGGGCATGTGCATCCAAATGTTTATAGCAGCAATGTCTACAATAGCCAAACTATGGAAAGAACCTAGATGTCCACCAACAGATGAATGGATAAAGAAGATGTGGTATATACAATGGAATACTATGCAGCCATCAAAAGAAATGAAATCTTGCCATTTGTGATGATGTGGATGGAACTAGAGAGTATTACGCTGAGCAAAATAAGTTAATCAGAGAAAGACAATTATCATATGATCTCCCTGATATGAGGAAGTTGAGAGGCAAAGTGCGGGGTTTAGGGGGTAGGGAAGGAAAAAATGAAACAAGATGGGATTGGGAGGGAGACGAACCATAAGAAATTCTTAATCTCACAAAACAAACTGAGGGTTGCTGGATGGAGGCGGGTAGGGAGAGGGTGGTTGGGTTATGGACATTGGGGAGGGTATGTGCTATGGTGAGTGCTGTGAAGTGTGTAAACCTGGCGATTCACAGACCTGTACCCCTAGGGCTAATAATACATTTTATGTTGATAAAAAATTAAAAAAATTTAATTAAAAAATGGTTAAAAAAATTAGCAAACCTGCAATTATTCTAATTTTATGTTTGAAGACCAGTTGTTCACAAAATAATAGAAGGGAGTATTTATTAATAGTGCCTTCTAATGTAACTACAAATTATCATTAGTTTCAAATGTAGGAAGATAAAAATTACTCCCTATAAGGGCCTTCACCCCCACCTTTTTTTAAAGAGAGAGTGCAAAGAGAGCAAGCTCGAGTGTAGCAGGGAAGGGCAGAGGGAGGAGAGGGAGAGAAAAAGACTCTTAAGATTTCAAGTAGTCTCCACACCCAGCACAAAGCCCTACCAGGAACTTGGTCTCACCACCCTGAGATCATGACCTGAGCCAAAACCAAGAGTCAGCCGCTTAACTGACTGAGCCACCCAGGTGACCTGGGCCTATATCTTAAAGAAAACACAATTCAAGTTATAAATTGGCTCTTATGTAAACATTCCAACTGTCCTAAAAGTGCAAGAACTGCTATTGTACCACACGAATCTTTCAAAATAGGTTTTGTACCAAAAACCTCAGGGAAATAACCTTTTATAAAACCTGAAGTAGTAGTTCCTTGCAAATATTTCAACTTGATTCAACAAACATGTTCTGAGAGCCTACTATTGTACAGCACTCAAAGTGGGAACAGAGCCATATCTGATCAACATCTTAATTTTTTATGTCTAATCTAAGAGTTGGTAGGTTTCTTTTAGCTTAATTTCCAAATAAGAAATCAACATGAAGAGATAAAATGCCAGGTCCATTTTAGAGATACTAATTATAACAATACCCTCTCTCCACACACACACATGGTTATCAAGTATATAAACTGCAGAAGTAGGAAAAACACCGTGACTGGCTATTCTTAGTCTTTACTACCTCCCCTGGTTGTTTGTTTTGTGTAGAGAATAAGAATTATTTAACTGGGTACCTGGGTGGCTCAGTCAGATTAAATGGCTGCTTTCAGCTCAGGTCATGATCCCAGGGCCCTGGGATGGAGCCCTGCATCAGTGGGGGGTCTGCTTCTCCCTCTCCCTCTACCCCAACCACCAACCTGTTCTCTCTCTTGCCCTACACTCTCTCACAAATAAAATCTAAAAATAAAAAAATTATTTAATCAATCTAATGTTTTATTGGGATACAGTTGGACAAACATGATCTAATTAAAAGGGAAATGGTTTTTAAAACCTTCACAATTAGTTCAGACAAATGCAAGAGAAACCACATGATTTTGCATTTCTTACATCACTACGCATGTTTGGATGGGTTGACTCCTGGGCTTTTGATAACTGCTAGAAGAGAAATAGCTTTATATGTATTACTAGAGCTCCTTTACTAATACATGGAATAGAGTTTAATGACACCAGGAAAGAAATAAGATACTGGACCATTAATTTATATTACTGAATTACCTTTCTTTAGTCACAAAAATTTTCTTTACAAAATGAAACAAAATTTTTTTAAAAAATAAAAATTCAGAAAAGGGTTCTGAATATTCTTTTTTTTTTCAGAAATCAATCTTTTCCCATAACTAATAAGTCACAAATTTTTAAAAAATCATATACAGCCTTCTTTATTAAATAAGACATTTACCTATCCACTTATCCAAAACAGTTCTCAACTAAAGAAAAAACAGTTAAAGAATCAGTCCTTCCTCAAATGGGTTATGGCTATAATTTTTGGTTGTGCTCTGAGAACTCAGAAATGAAAAATTCCTGTTCTTTATTATTTTTCTTAACTTAGCAACAGATCATTTACTAAAGGTCCTACAACTCAGCAGTCTCTATTATGAGCTTTGTCCACATTCACATGATTTTCATTTAAGTACAAAGCTTGTTTAAGAGCTGCCAAAAATACACAAAATTTTTATTATATAAGCTCAGAATGAAAAAATGGACATGGCTATAAACAGAAAAATTTAGAAAATATAAATGACCATTAACTGTATGAAAAAATATTCAATCTTACCAATAATTAAGTAGATGAAAATAGTAACTTTTATCATCAATCAAATTGGTACAGATTTTTAAAGTTATATCATCCAATACTGGCAAGGTAATGAGTACACACTCCTATGCTGTGAAAGTGTGAAATGGTTCCAATTTGGCAAAATGTACTAAAAGCCTGAAAAAATATGTTTCTTTTGAACCAGTAATTATTCCACTTTCAGGAGTTTGTTGTATAGATTTAAAAAAAAAAAAAGATATACAAAAAGATTTAGGACCTATTATAGTCACTGTATTATATAATGGGATATCCATTCACATTAGTGAAAAACTTGAAGCAAACTTTCAACATCAGAAGATCAGTTAAGTGAGCTGTATACCCTTCAACACCAAGTTCTGAAGCCATTTAAAAGCCTGTTTTCAACAACATTTAATGATATGAGCAAACTTTAATGCTATATCCATGTTAGTCCATGTTCACTACTAATCATCCCCTCTCATACTATGGCCACACTGCTTCTTGTGTCTTTGACCTTGATTAAAACCTTCCCATGATGTCCTCTATAATCCCTGGATTCTCATCCTCTTTGATGAACCTTTATTTCCTTGACTGAAACTGTCTCTTCCCCAAAGATACCCTTTCTTCTGCTCATGGCTTACATACTTCACATTAGGAAGACACTGTGTCTCCTCCTGATTCTAGTGTCATACACTGTGGGTAAAAGTAAAACCTCTACTCCTTTGAAGTTCTTGCTTTATATATAACTGTTACCTTTATCCCTTTTTACTCTCAATTTATGAATCCTTTACTACTGTCTCTGACACCTTGATCTCAGTTTTCCTCTCTGCTTTATATCATGCCATCATCATCACAGATAATCCGTACAACATACTGACCTGACACTGTTTTCCTCAGGTCCAGTTATGATGGTTTCCTCTCCAAGTAGCTACCCTATCACTCTGTGACTGCTCCAGCTCTGAAACTATAAATCTGGACAACCAACCCAACAACAACCACTACTTTCCCACCAAATTTCACTGTGTAGAAGATGTACATTATTTCATATACTTATATTGATGAAATCAGGATACACTTCATACAGCAGGCATCATCTAACCGCCGTTGAGCAAGAGGTATTCTTAGTAGTTGATTCTACCTGCATGTGTGTAAATACTAAAACAGCATCAGCACCAAAACCTGCAGAATGAGTATCATCAAGTGTTGGTAACATAACATTTCTTAAAATTATGCAATTACATAGAGATAATTTACTCTGGAGTCCCACTTGGGCTTACTACTTAACATGCCTAGTTCATTACCTACAAATACCCTCCTTATGACCATACTTAAGCTTGACGTCAGAAAGAATGATAAATTTAGAAAAATGCAGTCATCAATGAATCTGAGTGAAGAAATAAGTTCAAAAAAGACTGATTGATCATGACTCCCTCATATGCATTCCTTGGAAAATCTGAACAAAATGAGTGAGAATTCACTACAATCAAGAAAACAAACAAACAAACAAAAAACCTCCAGATTTGAAAAAGTTTTAGGAACCCTTAACTAATTATTTTTATTCACATTTTGCTTTTTAATATATGTGTAAGAGTAACCAGAGGTAAAAATTTACATACTATTAAGTCTAAAAGAACTTTCAATATTGTATAGTAAATATATAATTAGAATTCTAACTTGTAAGAATATTATAGTTTAATTGGTAGTGTTTTGTTAATGATGCATAAAGTAACAGTGCAACTTACAATG
This sequence comes from Enhydra lutris kenyoni, assembly GCF_002288905.1. NCBI lineage: Eukaryota > Metazoa > Chordata > Mammalia > Carnivora > Mustelidae > Enhydra > Enhydra lutris. The sequence goes on from NW_019154110.1 coordinate 3,421,060, forward strand.
CTTCTGACTTCAACAGAATATATAGCTCTCTTGCTCATTTATTTCCACTATCTTTTCTTTGCTCTTACAGATGCCACTAATCCCTTGATTTTTCTATTTTTTATTAATCTTTTTTAAAAAATTTATTTGACAGAGAGAGAGAGATCACAAGTAGGCAGAGAGGCAGGCGGGGGGGTGGGGGAAGCAGGCTCCCCACCGAGCAGAGAGCCCAATGTGGGGCTTGATCCCAGGACCCTGGGATCATGACCCAAGCCAAAGACAGAGGCTTTACCCCACTAAGCCACCCAGGCGCCCCTATTTTTAAATTAATCTTTAAAGTAGTGAATCTTCCACTACTCTTGCCAATAATCTAAACCCCCATTGCCCATCTTTTATACCTATTTGATAAACATGAGTCCTGAATCCATGCAACCACCTGCTGTTTATAGTAGGCAGCTAAACACTCCTGGAAAATATTATTTCTTAGCTTCCAACTGTAACTGGGTCCTAATGGTATTTACCAAATCTCCTCTTTTACTAATCAAGTCTCTCTTTTTTCTCTACCAACTATATTCAGGTCTCCTCTCTTTGTAAACCTCCTACACCCTGTCAACTTTCCCTACACATGACATTACCACTACCTTTAAAAATTATTATGAAAAATTATCTACAAAAAGGGTAAAAATAAAAAACATAGTACCTGTGAATTCATTACTCAGACTAAGAAATGGAACATTATCAATAGAGATGAAGTCAATATATATCCGTCCCTAAGTCTCATCTTCCACCCTTTCCACCCTAAATTTTGTTTATATAATCTCCTTGCTTTTTGTTAGTTTTGCTACATATGTATTAAAGGACTTCCGGACATGGCCACCCCAAAATATGCTCCATGGGCATACTGATTATTTTGAACTGAAGACACTTGAAAATTCCCATGTGAAAGGTGCCTTCCCAATACCAGAAGGAAGAAACAAACTTATCACTGAACATAGGGAGTCAAGGCCAAGAGAAATCGAAACACACCTTGTTAAAATAGCTATCTTCCTTAGTCTACACATATATTTTACTTTCCCACAATTTCTGCTGTTCAACCTAGTATATAAGCACTTATCTAGTCACTTCTTTGGGTCTTCATTATTCTAGCAAGGGCTCCCATGTAAATATAAAATGAGCTTTGCTTTTCTCCTGTTATTTCGTCTTATGTCACTCCCAGCCAGAGACTCTGTGATGATGGAGGAACAGTTTACCTCCCTTATTTTATGTCTCTAAATGATGTTAATTTTGCATGATCTGAACTTTTATACATACTTCCGCTAATGAATATTTATTTGGATTATTTCCTTTTCTTTTTTCCCCAAAGAAAGCAGCTATAAACATTGTCCCTAAGTCCTGATACACATGTGTAACCATTTAGGAGAACTGCTATATTGTAGAACATCGATCTTTAACTTCACTAAATACTGACGAACTGTTCTCCAAAGTGGTCTAATTTCTATTCCCACCTACAGTGTATAAATTTCCATTACTTAATTCTTGTGGACATTTTATATAGTCCATACTTTTCTGTATTTTTTTCTAAGATTTTATTTATTTGACAGAGAGAGCGCAAGAGCACAAGCAGGAGTGGCAGCAGCAGGAGAGGAAGAAGCAAGCAGGCTCCCCACCAAGCGGGGAGCCCGATGCAGGGCTCAGTCAGCACCCTGGGATCACAACCTGAGCCGAAGGCAGACACTCCACCATCTGAGCCACCCAGGTGCTCCTTTTCTATATTTTCTAAATGGTCTAAAGGAATATGTATTTTTTATATACGCAGGAGATTACTATAATTAAGTAACCAGAAATTATTCTAATTTACTAAGTAACAAATTTATTAAGTAACTTTAAGATCCTACTCAGAACTGAAAGTAAATTATGCTTAGTATCTTGACCGGCTGTGGAATATAAAGTGCCACCTGCCTTTGTGTGGTCAAAGTTTCTAATTCTACACCTTCAGTCAGTTAGTACTTAACGTTGCCAGGTCACTCCATGCCAACCTTCAAAGAACTAAACAAATTAAACTAATGCCTTTATTTTTTTTTTTAAAGATTTTATTTATTTATTTGACAGAGAGATCGCAAGTAGGCAGAGAGGCAGGCAGAGAGAGAGGGGAGGAAGCAGGCTCCCTGCGGAGCACAGAGCCCAATGCAGGACTCGATCCCAGGACCCTGGGACCATGACCTGAGCTGAAGGCAGAGGCTTTAACCCACTGAGCCACCCAGGCGCCCAAACTAATGCCTTTATTTAACTAAAGAACAATTAACACCAACTTAAAGCATTTATTCATTCACTTATGTACTTACTGGGCATATGCCATGTGCAATACACTATTCAAGGTACTGGCCAAAAAACAATAAACAAAAACCTTTGCCGTCAATGAACTTATAAGGGAACAAAAACAGACAAGTAAAATATATGTCAGATGTATTGCACTCTATGCAAAAAAACAATCAAGGAAAGGTACAGAGACTAAGGAGCAGACTGAATTTAAAATAAGACATTCAAGGAAGGTCTCAATGAGAAAGTGTCATTTGCACCAGGACCTGCAAACAGTTAAGAAAACAAGTCACAATGAGATACAGAGAACACTTTTTCAGGCACAGAGAATCGACAAGGGCATGGCTAACATGTCCAAGGAAGTGGCCATGGATCAAACAGAGTGAATGGAGACATTTACTGCAGGTATTCAGAGGGGAAATCATGGTCTGAGAGAGTCAAAGAAGTATCTATGGGGGAGGAAGATCTAAGCTAAATTTAGAAAGAAAGGTAACAGGAAAAAAAGTTGTATTATACAAAGGAAACCCGATAAAGAAATACAATGACATAGGGGCGCCTAGGTGGCTCAGCATCTGACTTTTTTTTTTTTAATTTAATTTTACTTTTTTTTAAATTTTATTTTTTATAAACATATAATGTATTTTTATCCCCAGGGGTACAGGTTTGTGAATCGCCAGGTTTACACACTTCACAGCACTCACCATAGCATATCCCTCCCCGATGTCCATAACCCCACCCCCCCTCTCCCAACCCCCCTCCCCCCATCAACCCTCAAGCATCTGACTCTTGATTTCAGCTGGGCCACCTGAGGTCATGGGATCAAGCCCCACACAGGGCTTGGGCTCTGTGTGCAGTCTGCTTGGGATTCTGTCTCTCCCTCTTCCCCTCCCCGACTCATGCACTCTCTCTCAAAATAAACGGAGTCTTAAAAAAAAAAAACAATGACATAAACATGGCAAGAAGGAAGAGATCAATATGATTAAAAGCAAATGACTTCTGTATGGGTGCTAAGAACTAAAACTCGACTCAGACTACATTATGTAAAATAGAACCCTAAATGTGATGTGAAGACAAAAAAGAATTAACTTTTTTAAACTTAATAAAAAAGTCATTTAGAAAAATGATTTGCAATCAATGTAATATGGATAACAGGGAATTAGACAAAGGGCACTGAGGTTTTAAGACTATGGCACATGGGAATGGATAAATGGGATAAACTAGGTGATGCTCTAAAAGAAACAGAACTTGGAAGCAGATGGACTGAAGGAATGCAGAAAACAGGACTAAACATGGTATTAAGGTTTCTAAGCTTGGAGACTGCAGAAATAGTAATCAAAGGTAGAATCATACATGGCCTGCAGAGATCATTTCATCCAGAGCTGTGTTTTTATTTATTATTATTTTTTAAAGATTTATTTATTTATTTTTATTTATTTATTTATTTGACAGAGATCACAAGTAGGCAGAGAGGCAGGCAGAGAGAGAGGAGGAAGCAGGCTCCCCGCTGAGCAGAGAGCCCGATGCGGGGCTCAATCCCAGGACCCTGGGACCATGACCCAAGCTGAAGGCAGAGGCTTTAACCCACTGAGGCACCCAGGTGTCCCCAGAGCTATGTTTTTAGAATGATTACAAATTGAACAAAAAAATCATACTTATCCAAAAGATATGAATGTACATTTTTGAAATCTTATGACAATAATTCTTCATTGAGAACTCAATCTCATATATAGAACATGAGCCTCATAATTTCACTTCCTTAAAGTAAGTGGAGAACTTTCTGATTTATTGTACATTTTTTTCTAATATCTAAACATTTAGGTTTTGAAGAATAGGCAAAGAACCTAATAATGTATTCACCTGAAACAATTCCTTAGGAAGGCAAGTTTTAAATCCATACAAATATGATAGACTATTTAATAAAATGATGCAGAAACAACTATCTTTTGAACGAAATATTAAAACTGATTTCTTAACGTACCTCTTTCCTTTTAGCGAACACCAAAACACATTCTAGGCATTATTAAACATTTAAATGTAAACACAAGTTGCAGAAACACAAGTTGAAAAGAATAAAATGTTTTATTAAAAAGTAAAATGACAACATAGCCATACAAAGGACTTAGAGCAACTAGGACTCTCATATATCAGTAGTGGAAATGTAAAATGGTGCACCAACTTTGGAAAAGAATTTAGCAGTTTCTTAGAGTTAAATATACACCTACCACGCAATCCAGCCATTCCATGCCTAAGTATTCATCCAAGAGAAATGAAAGTATAGACTGTACACAAATGTTCACAGCCATTTTACTTTTAATAGCCAAAAACTGGAAACAATCCAAATAACTAACAACAGGTGAACAGATAAACTGTGGTATACTTATACAACAGAATACTACTCAGCAACTAGAAAGAGTAGACTACTGAAACACAGCGTGAATTAATCTCAAAGTAATTATGCTGAAAGAAGCCACCCACACCCCTCAACCAAAGTATATATTGCACGATTCCATTTATATAAATTCCTCAAAATGAAAACTATAGTTGTAGAATTTAGATCAGTAGTTGTCTAGGGGTTGTAGAGGGGATCAGAAGGGGCAAGAGGGAGGAACTACAAAGGGACATAAAGAAATTCTGCAGTGTGATGGATATGTTATCTTTATTGCAGTGGATAGTTCATGGTATATACTTATGTCAAAATTTAGCAAACTGTGTATTGTAAATAGGTGCATGTATACATCAATTATACCTCAATAAAGGTGTTTTCAAAAAGGAAAATAACATCAGGCCCTACACAAAAAACTGTAGACTTTTATCTGTGGTGGGTAATTTTAAATAAAAAACTATGTAATAATAACAATTTAAAAATAAAATGAGCTGTGGCTATTACAACTCAAAAATCTGGAAGAGGAAGAAAAGAGGATATGAACCAGTGACAGGGCTGACCAGTGTTTTAGAAAATCAGTTGCAACACAGCCTCAATGAATCACCTCAGGAAGAACAAAAGGGCATATTTAGAAATTAAAGCCAAGAGCCAAAATATGTCAAACCAACTACATATAAGGACAGGTACAGAGCAAATTCAGAGACAGGAATCTAGTAGCAGAGGCAAATTATTATGCAACAGATGAACAGAGAGAGACAAGCTAAAGAGCATGGTCCAAGTATACAAAGCAAATCATTCCTGGAATGCATAAAAACACTAAGATATGAGGCTGATTTTAAGAACAGAAAGCAGGGTAGCCCACATCATACGAAGCTAGAAAATGTGTAGCCAAAAACAGGCCATAGTCAAATAGACTGCAGAACGAACAAAAGCTGTGCACAGGAAAAGGAGCCCACAAAAAAATTCTTCTCAAAGTAAGGCGGGCTGTTCCATCTGGCTTTTATCCCTGGTTGCTCAAAGAGAAATGTCCTTAATTCCAACAAAACACTCTTAGTAGCTTCTGAAATTTTAACTTCTCTCAGAAGTGAAGATATTTTAGTTTTAACCTGAATTATATATAAATTCACTTTCATAAAGTATTGAAAAGAGCTCCTTGAAAGCAGAGATCTTATCTTATTCAAACTTCTATCAGTGGTGCCCAGTACAATGTCTTCTACATATCAGATTCTTAAATAATGATACTTAAAAGTTCTGAACAAGAACCATCAAAAAAAAAAAAAAAAATGTGCACTGAAATCTACATTATTCTTTTTCTGAATTAACACTTAATATTCCTAGACTGGGGGCACCTGGGTGGTGGCTCAGTCGGTTAAGCTTCAATCTTTGGCTCAAGTTGTGATCTCAGGGTCCTGGGATGGAGCCCTACATCAGGCTCCCCGCTCAGGTCCCTCTACCTCTGGCTGCTGGTCCCCCTGCTTGTACTGTGTCTCTCTCTCTAATAAATAAATAAATGAAAACAAATTATTTCTAGACCAGTTTCCTTCCATTGCCTAGGACCTCCCTTTGTTCCTTTCCTACTGTCAAGAGCATATGTGATCCTTAAATGGAAAACAACTAGTAAAAACTTAAATTAATAATTAGAGATAGTTAGAAAAATTAATTTGAGGCCAAAAAAAAAAAATCTCATCCAATCAAAAGCCGAATGTGCATAATTTTTAAAATTAGTCGTACTCGGGTTACATTCTTGATAAGATATTAAGACAAGCTCCCCTTGAAATTGTTCTACAAGTGAGAGGTTGGATATAAGAAACAAACAAAAAAGCGGTGAAAAATCTCTTGGAAAACAAATGCTGGCTTGTCTGGACAGAGGGAGGGAAGAGTAGCAACCCAGAGCTGAAGAGTATATGGCACACAACTGGGGGGCTGGATGATGGCGAGCTTTTCCAAAATGTCTCTCTCCAATCACCTTAGGCAAAAAAGCACAATTGCTCTGAGGTAATCTCAGAGCAGCACTCCAGTTTAGGTGGGGTGGCAACCCCAATGTTCTCTCTGTTCGCTGAACAAAATTCCACGGAACCTTGGACTCAATAAAGAGCAAATCTCTGATGGAGTTAATAGGAAGGGTTTCTTGATGGATGATGCAACTGGGAAGTCCAGATATCCTATGATCCAAAATACCGTAGGCTCTCTGCTCTGGGGTTCTTCTTCCTTTCTCCAGACAACCTGACCACTCCTTTCAAACACAGTACCAGCTAACTTAATGTGGCTGAAAATCTCAATGGAAAATGTGTTCATGGAAAAAAATCAATCCATCAATCAAGCAAGAAAGCACTGAAGTATAAAAACTGTCAAAATCTTTTTAAAGATTAAAAACAAATACGTTATATGTTAATTGAATTTAAATAATAAAAATTTTTAAAAAGATTAAAACAAAAAAACTGTATATACATCAAAAAAAAAAACAAAATTAATGAGTTAGTCAGACTATAAATTTTATATGACCATAATACACATCCTCAGATATGAGAGGATGTGGGTTAATATGAAGTAGAAATCGTTTTTAAAAAAGAAACCATCTGAGGGGCACCTGAGTGGCTCAGTCAGTTAAGCATCTGCCTTAGGCTCGGGTCATGATCCCAGCATCCTGTGATCTGGCCCATGTAGAAGTCTCTGCCCGGTGGGGAGTCTGCTTCTCCCCTTCCCTCTGCCTGCTGCTCCTCCTGCTTATGCTCTCTCATTCTTGGTCGAATAAATGAATAAAATCTTTTAAAAAATAATAAATACATAAATAAAATAAAGGTGATTTGAGATTTAATTAAAAAAAGAAATAATTTGAGATAATGTATATAGAAAACAGTTAAAATGAAAATATCAAGAGATGGGTGAATGGATTAATGGGTATAGCTGAAAAATGATTTAGTGAGTTGGAATCATTAGGCTAAGAAACACTTCTGAAACATTAAATGGAAGGGATAAGAAAGATTTTTTAAAGGTACATAAACATGATAGAGTATTAACTTTGTAAAAACAGAAGATACAGAAGATGTATAAATTAAACTGATTCCCAGAAGTATATGAATGACTGAGAATTTTCTAGAATTAAAAAAATGTCAAATTGAACAGCTTATGAGTGCCAGAGGATAAATAAAACACACACATATACATAAACAACACCTTGATACAATAAAATTTAAGAGACTCAAAGATAAAAAAAAAAATTCTAAGAGCTTCTAACAAGAAGAGTAGTTTACCTAGAAAGGAATAAGGTCAAAATGACATCAGATACCTCATTAGAAACACAAGATTTAAAGTAATTCTTAAAATTACTATGCAGAGTAATTTTAAAATGTTGACAGAATTTTGAACCAAAAAGTTTATATCCAGATAAACTATCATCAAAAGTAAAGCTATTTTAAGCATACAAAGTCTTAGAATATTTCCTACATTAAAGGCCTTCTTTGAAAATACTCATTAAAGGAACCATTCCCAACAAGAATGATGTTATAAAAGATACATGAAAGTGAATAAATACGGGCACCTGGGTGGCTCACTTGGTTAAGCGTCTGCCCTTGGCTCAGGTCATGATCCCAAAGTCCTAGGACTGAGCTTAGCATTGGGCTCCCTGCTCAGTGCAGAGCCTGCTTCTCCCCACCCCCGCCTCGCAATGTTTGTGCTCTGTCAAATAAATAAAATCTTAAAAAAAAAAAAAGTGAACAAATAATTTAGTAAAACTTACTATTACCTTCAAAAAGGAACAAAACATATAACCAAAACAATCTAGAGCCAAAAATCTAGGGAAGCTCTGTATAACAGAACTTTCTGGGATAACTAAAGTGTTCTACCTTTATCTGTGTTGTCCAATATGGTAGCCATTAGTCACATGTGGCTATGGATAACATGAATGTGGCTAGTGTGACTGAGGAACTTTTAAATTTTAAGCTTAAAGTTAAAATTCTCTACAACTAGTGGGTGCTATATCAGATAGCACAGATCTTAGCATGTTCCAATAAAACTTTACTTAAAAACAGGTTGCTGGCACATAGGCCATAGTTTGCTAACATCTCACGTACTAGGTGATATATAGTATGAGAAAAGGAGGCCAAAGTTTGCCACAGTACTTGCTAAAGGGAGGATGGTGATGTAGATAAAAATACTTAAAAAAAAAAAACCAAAAAACAAACATAAATGAAAGTCTAGACTTATCTGGGCAATGACCAAAAATATTTTTCTTTTTTAAAAAATTTTTTATTACTGAAGAACAGTTGACACAGAACATTGTTTTAGTTTTAGGTGCAGAACAGTGATTCAACAATTCTGTATGTTACACTACACTCACCCTGGTAAGTGTAGTTACCACCTGTTACCATACAATGACCAAAATTCTAACTAAAACAGAGCAAAATGTGGAGCTTTCAAATTGGGAAAAACAAACAAACAAACAAACAAAAAACCCACAACCCAAAAACGAAAATTCAATCTATTAAATAAAAAATATAAAATAACGTGACAGGAAAGTTCTAATACAATGTTCCAATATATACATGTAAATGAGTTAAACTCACTGATCTAAAGAAAGATTCTTAATATTGGATTTTTAAAAGATGTAGAAATGGGTGCCTGGGTGGCTCAGTGGGTTAAGCCTCTGCCTTCGGCTTAGGTCATGGTCTCAGGGTCCTGGGACAGAGGCCCACACCGGGCTGTCTGCTGAGCAGGGAGCCTGCTTCCCCGTCTCTGCCTGCCTCTCTGCCTATTTGTGATTTCTGTCAAAAAAATAAATAGAAAAAAAAAAAAAAAAAAAAAAAGATGTAGGAATAGGAGATCAACAGGGATAGCCTAAGTCCAAAAAGGTACAGAAATGCTGAAAATAAATGGCTGGGAAATACGAAGGACAACTGTGAACCAAGAACTTCACAGTAATTAGAAAATTTAAAAAAACAAAGCACAGAATAGAAAGCAAAAACAAATATAAAGGGGCGCCTGGGTGGCTCAGTGGGTTAAATAAGCCTCTGCCTTCGGCTCAGGTCATGATCTTGGGTCCTGGGATCGAGTCCCGCATCCGGCTCTCTGCTCTAGGGAGCCTGCTTCCTCCTCTCTCTCTCTCTGCCTGCCTCTCTGCCTACTTGTGGTCTCTCTCTGTCAAATAAATAAATAAAATCTTTAAAAATATATATAAAGGAGAAGTAGGGTACTGTATTATATACTGAAGGAAAAACAGATTAAGAACTGGCAAACATAAACATTTATGCTTTTACAAAGAATAAAACACCAAGACAATTCAACGGGGGAAAGAATAGTCTTCTCAATACATAGTGCTGGAACAACTAGATACCTACATGCAAAAGAATGAAGTTGGGTACTTACCTCACACCATATAGAAAAAACTCAAATGGATCATAACGTAAAAGTAAGCACTAAAACTACAAAACTTAGAAAACACAGGAATAAATCTTTGTGATCACGGTTACATACTACACGACAAAATTTGTAACTTACCAAACGAAGAGTACAAGCGACAATTGAAAAAAAGGCACAAATTACATTTCAACAAAATTAAAAATAACTGTATTTCAGAGGACAGCATCAAGAAAGTGAAAACCCACTGAATAGAAGAAAATATTTGGAAATCATATATATGGTAAGGGATTTGTATCCTGAATAAATAATTCTTACAATTCAACAATAAAGACTAAAACCAATTTAAAAATGAACAATGGGCTTGCAAACTTGGATAGACAATTCTCCGAAGATATATAAATGGCCAACAAGCACTTGAGAAGATGCTCAGTATCATTAAGTCATTACAGAAATACAAATCAAAACCACAATGAGATGTCATTTCACACCCAGCAGAATGACTAAAATAAAAAATAGTAAGTGTTGATGAGACATGGAGAAACCGGAATCCTTAAATATTGCTGGTAGAACTATAAAATGGTGTAGCAACTTTGGAAAATAGTCTGGTAGTACTTCAAAAGGTAAACACAGAGCCACATAAAACCCAGCAGTTCCATTCCTAGGTATATACTCAAGAAAAATGAAAACAGGGGCGCCTGGGTGGCTCAGTGGGTTAAGCCGCTGCCTTCAGCTCAGGTCATGATCTCAGGGTCCTGGGATGGAGTCCCGCATCGGGCTCTCTGCTCAGCAGGGAGCCTGCTTCCCTCTCTCTCTCTCTCTCTCTCTCTCTCTGCCTGCCTCTGTCTACTTGTGATCTCTCTCTCTGTCAAATAAATAAATAAAATCTTTAAAAAAAAAAAAAAAGAAAAATGAAAACATCTCTATACAAAAGCCTATACATGAATGTTCATAGCAGCATTATTCTTAATAATCAAAAAGTGGAAACAACCCAAATGCCCATCAAGATGAATGGATAAACGAAATATGGTATGTATATCCATACAATAGAGTATCATTTGGCCATAAGAAGGAATGAAGTATTGATAAAGGCTACAACACAGATGAACCTGAAAGCATTATGTTATGTGAAAGAAGCCATGTTTTGTGACTACAACAGGCCACATATTATATGATTCCACTTACTTGAAACCCACTGAATAAGAGACAGAAAGTCAATAAGTAGTTTCCAGGGTTTGGGGAAAGGGGAGAAAGGAGAGTGACTGCTAATGGGCACAAGTGTCTTTTTGGGCTTTTTAAAAAAGACTGTTCTAAAATTAGGTAATAATAATGACTGCACAACTCTGTGAATATATTAAAAACCATTGCATTTTATGGCATGTGAATTTCTTTGCAATAATGTTACAAACACATACACACGAAGCAACAACAATTTTATAGAGACATCAACAATTTTAGATGGCAATTTTAACTTACTCTTCTCTGAAACTAACAGAACAGGAAAAGATTAATTACAGAAAATACAAGTAAGTTCAAACTAACAAATATATAGACAACTCACATACTGTGAAAAATAAACATGCTTTTCAAAGACATAAGAAGCAAAAACTGTGCTGGCCACAAAGCAAACACCATATAATCGATGTTCTTTCATTTTAACAATAAAACTAGAAATCTGTAACAACAACAAAAGCAACCAAAGACAAACAAATAAACAAACAAAAAACAACCTCCACCCATATGTCTAGAAACTCAAAAACCATAGTTCTAAATCCTCAGGTCAAAGAAGAAATTATAAAGGAAATTACAGGATAATTAGACGAGTACAACAATAAAAATACTATGTAACAAAGTTTGTGAGACAACTAAAACAATATTAAAAAAAACTATAGATTTATGTGCTTATATAAGAAATATCGAAGTTCTCTTAAAAAAAAAAAAAAGGGACGCCTGGGTGGCTCAGTTGGTTGAGCAGCTGCCTTCGGCTCAGGTCACGGTCCCAGCGTCCTGGGATCGAGTCCCACATCGGGCTCCTTGCTCATCAGGGAGCCTGCTTCTCCCTCTGCCTCTGCCTGCCATTCTGTCTGCCTGTGCTTGCTCTCTCTCCCTCTCTCTCTCTGATAAATAAAATCTTAAAAAAAAAAAAAGAAAAAAAAAAAAGAAATATCGAAGTTCAACTCAAGTTGAAAAAGTATCTATAGAATAACTCAAAAGAACAAAGGAAACAAAGATACGGGCAGAAATCAAACAGAGTAGAAATAAAATGGAAAGATGAATAAAATCAAATGCTGATTCTTTGAAAAGATTAGTAAGCACACAAACTTCTGGCAAGATCATCAAGAAAAGTGAAGAGATACAGGTGATGATAGATGAGATTTAAAAGTACTATCATGGGCGCCTGGGTGGCTCAGTGGTTAAGCCGCTGCCTTCGGCTCAGGTCATGATCTCGGGGTCCTGGGATCGAGTCCCACATTGGGCTCTCTGCTCAGCAGGGAGCCTGCTTCTCTCTCTCTCTCGCTCTCTCTCTCTCTCTCTGCCTGCCTCTCTGTCTACTTGTGATCTCTCTCTGTCAAATAAACAAATAAAATCTTTAAAAAAAAAAAAAAAAGTACTATCATAGGGGCGCCTGGGTGGCTCAGTGGGTTAAAGCCTCTGCCTTCGGCTCAGGTCATGATCCCAGGGTCCTGGGACTGAGCCCCACATCAGGTTCTCTGCTCAGTGGGGAGCCTGCTTCCTTCTCTCTCTGCCTGCCTCTCTGCCTACTTGTCATCTCTGTCAAATAAATAAAATCTTAAAAAAAAAGTTTAAAAGTACTATCATAATACTATAATATTTACATTTACAATATTACATTACAAAAGGTCATAAATACTTAAATAAAATCTTAAAAAAAAAAAAAAAACCTGTACAGACCAATAACCACAAAGACATCCTCTCTCCCAAACAGCCATAAACCCTGATAGTTATAGAAGCTGAATTTTCCTAAAATTTTCAAGGAGCAAATAATTCATTTTCTACAATTTGTTACAGATAATAGGATACAAAGAGAAATACCTAAAATGCTTTATACGGCTGACATCATTTTGATTTCAAAACTAGATACTAGTAAGAAAAGAACTGATAGCTGTTTGTGTTTTCTTAGAATTTTTGTCTATTTGGCATCCATCCACCAGAAGGCCAGTAACATTAACTGTATGTTCTTATTTCCTGTATTCTTGATGCTCTGGCATTTGTGACCTCACTGACTAGGGAGAAACTACCTCTCCCAGGGTTGGCCAATTCCTCAGAGATAGCAAAGGTTAGTCCAAGAATGTATTTTTCTTATGTGAACTGACGAGCCCAAACTTCAAATCATCTCCTTTACCTGGCTGTTATACTTCAGGAGGCATTATTCCTCTGCCCTAAGCACTAAAGGTCAGATATTAGCAATTGGAGAGCAACTCTTTAAGTCCAGAGCCTGCCAACATTACTCAAACTAGCCAATTCTAGTGTTTCCCCCTTCCTTGCCTTACCCCTTGCTCTTGCTTTTGCTTCCTGACTACATCTGGTACTTCCCATGTCCTTGAGTAGAGTAGCATGCTCCCTTCTCTTGTGAACAGTAATAATCTTTCAATGCACTCTCTCCATGTCAATGTCACCCCCATAAATTAAAATCTGCAGGCACATTTTCAGATAATAACTAAAGCCCATTTCATTTATGAACATTGATGTCTGAAAATCCTAAATGAAGAATTAGTGAATTGAATCTGTTAGTATATTAAAAATAACACATACTGTTCAAAAACAATTAACACAAAAAAATCAAGAATGGGGGCGCCTGGGTGGCGCCTTGGGCTCAGGTCATGATTCCAGGGTCCTGGGATCGAGCCCTGCATCGGGCTCCCTGCTTGGCAGGAAGCCTGCTTCTCCCTCTCCCATTCTCTCTGCTTGTGTTTCCTCTCTCACTGTCTCTCTCTCTCTCTCTGTCAAATAAATTTAAAAAATCTTTAAGAAAAAAAAAAGAAATTCAAGAATGGTTTAATATTTGAAAATCTATCAATGTAATCACATTATGGACTACAGGAGAAAATGACTATTTCAATAGATTCAGAAAAGGCATCTGATAGTTTTAATGATTTATTAAAAAATTGCCAGTAAACTATGAACAGAAGGAAAAATTCCTTAACTTGATAAAGTCTACATACTAAAAGCTAATACACATCAAACTTAATGGAAAACTTCAGAATCATTCCATTTAAGATATAGATAAGAAAAGATGCCCATTGAGGCTTTGTTCAACATATTACTGGAGAATATGGCTAATATAATAAAATGGGGGGAAGGGGGAAAAAACCACGGAATAAGGATTAGAAGAGATGAAGGAGATGGTGTAGACAAATTATCATCATAAATGAGTTTAGAAAGACCGCCAGATACAAGAAATCAACTTAAAAAAATCAATAGTGTTGCTCTGTACCAGAATAGTCATATGGAAAATAAAGTACCACTCAAAAGAGTTATATGGAATATCTAGGAATTAACTTGAATATAAGGCAGAGAACATTAATGGTGAAAAATCACCTCACAAAAAAGTCTAAATGAATGAAGAATTATACCATATTTACAGGTAGTTCCTTAAAGATTAATCTATAAATCCAAGACAGTTCCAGTATAAATCAGGAAGGTTTTGTTCTAGTTTTCAAGAAATTTCACAAACTTATTCTAAAATGTCTATGTAAGAATAAACATCTAAAAATAATTTAATCAAATTTAAAGAGAAGTATAAAGGGACTCACCCTACTAAATAGTATGATTTACTACTAAAACATAATAATAAAAAACTGTATGACTGCCAAAGCAACAAACAATAAACAAGAGAGCTTAGCAGATTCATGAATATATGGTAACTTGACATGATAAAAATGGCCAATAAATCAGAAGGAAAAGCATGCATTATCTACAGATGGTACTGGCAAACACCCATGCCATTCTAAGAAAAATAATGTTGGATCCCTTCCTCACAACATGTATAAAGGTGAACTCAACATGACCTATATATAAAAGGTATTACAAAGCCAATAGTAGAGAGAAGAATATCTTGGAGAATAGCTTCAGAGCAGCGAATATCTACTTAGACAAGACCTCTAAAGCACAAACTATATAGGGGGAAATTGATTTGACTACATTTAAGAGAGAATTTATGCTCCATAAAGGACACATTATAGTCAACTCTAAGCTTAATAACAAGTTAGCACTCGAATATTGGACTTAAGTTTATGTATCTCTTAAATAACTGTTTCATGAAGCAATTCAGTTTGGCAAGACTGTTTAGTACACATGGTCATTCAGAAACCTAAGCTCTTTCTGGCTTGTTGCTCTGCCATTTGCTAGGGTATGGAGAAAGTTAGGTCATGGCCTAAAATAACAAACCTATCCATCTTCCAATTTATAACAAGGAAAAAAGAAGCCCACATCATTTGTTTTGAGCTATTGAAGTAGAAATGCACATAACACTTTTGCCCATATCTGATTGGCAAAATTAGTCACATGGCCTCAATTTAGCTAATGATAAAGTTAAAAAACGTAATCCCTGGGGCGCCTGGGTGGCTCAGTGGGTTAGGGCTTCTGCCTTCAGCTCAGGTCATGATCCCAGGGTCCTGGGATCGAGCCCCGCATCGGCTCCCTGCTCAGCAGAGAGCCTGCTTCCTCCTCTCTCTCTCTCTCTCTCTCTCTCTGCCTCTCTGCCTACTTGTGATCTCTGTCAAATAAATAAATAAATAATCTTTAAAAATGTAATCCCTAATTGAGCAGCTATGTGTCCAGCTTAAACTGTCTGTAAAGGTAAGAACAGATTTTGGTGAATTATTAGCAGTCTTCACCATAAGGACACAAAAAAAGTAACAAAACCAACAAGGGATTAGTATCTAAAATATATAAGGAACTCTTACAAATCATAAAAAAATAGAGACAGGAAATACAACAGAGAAGTGGTCAGTAGACATGAATGAGAAACTTGAAGAATAAGGAATGCCTAACAAACACATGAAGAGATAACTCAGCTTCATAATAATCAATGAGGTACAAAATAAACAACTAAGAATTGGAAAAACTATAAGGTGTTGATGAGTAAATGGATAAATAGCGACCACCAACAAAATGAAATTGAATGTAAACTGGTATATGTATTCCAGAAACCAATTTGCCATGCTCTCTCTAATCCTAATCTTCTTCCTTAGTGAAAAATTTATTTATATACTCCCCAGTTCAGAAATCTCACTCCTGGATATATTCCCCAAAGAAACTCTTTTGTGGGACAGGCATGAGAATGTTTTTTTCCTTACAGTATTGTTGTGGTAGGAGGAACAGAGGGTAATTTAAATGTTTATTTCTTAAGGGAATAGGATCAGATAAAGTTGACATATATATATATATATATATATATACTGTAGTTAGAATGAACTAGCAGTGTTGACTTAAAAAGATCTGTAATACAATGGTATTTACATATATAAAACATACTCAAAACAACACAATATAAAAGGACACATCCTCAAGCATACCTATCAAATCAGGGTATGTTTAAAGGGGAATGGGAGAGGGGATTAGGGATGAAGAGGAAAACTAATAAAACAGGAAAAGAGCCTTGTCAGGCTGATAATGTAATTGTACCCCGAAATGAGGACTATGACTAAATTCCCTACATGTTTAAAAAGTTTACTGCGTAAGTAACAGTTCTTTCCCTTGCCAAAGAGATGTCTCAGTACCAGAAAGACAAACACACACAGACATAAAAATATGAAAGATGTGGGGTGCCTGGGTGGCTCAGTGGGTTAAGCCGCTGCCTTCGGCTCAGGTCATGATCCCAGGTCCTGGGTTCGAGCCCCACATCGGGCTTTCTGCTCAGCAGGGAGCCTGCTTCCTTCTCTCTCTCTGCCTGCCTCTCTGCCTACTAGTGATTTCTCTCTGTCAAATAAATAAATAAAATCTTTTAAAAAAAATATGAAAGATGCAGTTCTGAAATAATCTTGTTTTGTATGACAATTTCTCTATGATGAAAAGACATAGCAAGAAGTGGGAGAAGCATAAAAGGAGTGTTTAAAGGAGTGTAATTTTAGACTGCTCATAAAAAAAGGTATAGTTCTTTAACACTGTGCAAGATACAGATTTAAGGAAAACAAACTCAGAACATGGTTTTTAATATCCTATGCTGCATCAAAGAGTTGGAGAAAACATTTTATAAGATTTAGTGAAAACATATTTACTATAATTAATGACCTCTTCCTATTATTGCTTGACTCACTAATAAAAGGAAAACTACAACTTATTCCACTTAGAAACACAAACTTATTTTCCAAAGGGACATCATTAACTATGTTGGTAATAACTAGCACACTTATAATCAAGTCAAAGTTGTGGGGCGCCTGGGTGGCTCAGTCGTTAAGCGTCTGCCTTCGGCTGGGGTTCATGATCCCAGGATCCTGGGATACAGCCTGGCATTGGCTCCCTGCTCAGCAGGAAGCCTGCTTCTCCCTCTCCCACTCCCCCTGCTTGTGTTCCCTCCCTCGCTGTGTCTCTGTCAAATAAATAAAATTTAAAAAGTCAAGGTCTTGTTGTCCCCACACAGGCCGATTTTAATGAAATACACTTGGCAATTTTTTTTGAAAGACAAGCAACAGTTTGGCACCTAATATATAATCACAATGACCAAGTCAGGTGTACAGCATCCCCAGTACAGACTTTATTAGAGTTCAGTTATAAACACACAATCTCTTGACACTGAAGATGTAGTTCTTGCAGATAAAGCCCAAAGGCAGGAAATGAATCTTCTCCCAAAAGCTGCTTCTTATCTTTAAAGTAACCTCAAATTATTACTAAACTAATAAAGTAATTTTGTTCCAGAAAGTGATCTGATCTATTTTATTCTCAGCTTTTGATAAATCCAAGAATGAGATGGAGGATTATTACTTTTTGTCTCACTATACACACTGAAACACAACATGAAAATAAAGGAAAACAAGTTTTAAATGATTTTTTTATGGTCAAGTTGGAATAGGCAATAGCAAAGCCTGCCAATAGATGAGGAAGATGGGTATGGTTTCAGAAAAATAAAAAGCTAATTTTGTTATTTAACAGCATATTTGGAAGTAAAGCCTTTATTATCTTCTAATTAGAAACTGTTAAAAAATGAGTAAAAAAGGTACAATAAGATTGCAAACAATCAAACATAATTCAAAAATATAACTACGGTTATTACTACCTTCTTCTTTTTTTTTTTTTTTAAAGAAGATTTTATTTATTTGAGAGAGAGAGAGCGCATGAAAGGGGCGAGGGGCAGAGGGAGAAGCCAGCTCCCTGATGAGCAGAGGGCCCGATGTGGGACTTGATCCTGGGACTCCAGGATCATGACCTGAGCCGAAGGCAGTCGCTTAACCAACTGAGCCACCCAGGTTCCCTATTACTACCTTCTTAATGGAATTTTTTTCTAATACAATGGCCCTTACCTAATGGCCACAACCTAGCATGAAGATCAAGATTCTATTAAAAAAGCAGGCCACCAAAATTATGACTGTCAAACACAACCTAACATGGAGATAGCACAAGAAAATTTCAGATGACCAATGATTAATGATGATTTAGTTTTACTGCACACACAGAAGATACCAGTTTCATTGTAGCAATCTGGGCACCATTCATTACACTTCCATTCTATGCCATGCACTGTAGTAGGCATTTAATATCATAGCAATAGAGGTACTATTTATTACACAGCTACTCTATGCCCCACACTGTACTAGGTATTTGAGGTATGCTCTCTCTAATCCTTAAAATAAACTTTTAGATCATATTATAAAATAGAAGGTTTGTTGTTGTTTTTAATGTGGAACTGAAACTGAGAGATTAAACAATCTGCCCAAGATCTTAAGCTAGGAAAACAATGCAAGCTTCTGGTTTAAGGTGGCAAATTAATACATG
Source organism: Enhydra lutris kenyoni (assembly GCF_002288905.1). Classification (NCBI taxonomy): domain Eukaryota; kingdom Metazoa; phylum Chordata; class Mammalia; order Carnivora; family Mustelidae; genus Enhydra; species Enhydra lutris. Next base: position 3,440,042 of record NW_019154110.1, read on the forward strand.
CTGCAGCCTCCTTCTCCTGCTTCTCCTCCTCCTAATCCAAACCCTCAAAATGACAGGAAATCCACAATTATGCCAGAAAACAAGAAGGTGTACTTTTAATGTACTGGAAACCTGAGGAAGATATAAGGCAAGAAACCAAACTGCCCACAGAGACTGAATGCTAGAAAAGGTGGGAACAGTTCCCAGGGTGCTACAAATTCTGAGGTAAGGGAGAGAAAATAGGAAAAGACAGAAGACAGATTAACTGCAGTTTCTGCATTAAAAGCAGCAATACGGGTAGATCTCTATATACTGCCTTTTTTGGAAAAGGCAAATAACAGAGATTTCATTTCTGCCTTAGTTGGAAAGGGTGAACACAGAAACTTGAGTAAGCCTGGTAAAATTTTAGAATACCAAGGATAAATAAAGAGAAAAATCCTAAAACATATGAGAAAGGAAGTTGAGAAAGTGGATTACTCACAAAGAATTAGATAGACACCACACACTTCTATTTGCGAAGAGTGGATATAAAAATAAAACAAAGTATGATACTTTAAAAAGTTTCTATATGTAACCAAACTATCTTTTTTTTTTTTTTTAAGATTTTATTTATTTATTTATCAGAGAAAGAGAGAGCGCACAAGCAGGCAGAGCGGCAGGCAGAGGCAGAAAGAGAAGCGGGACTTGATCCCAGGACCCTGGTATTATGACCTGAGTCGAAGGTAGAGGCTTAACCGACTGCGCCACCTAGGCATCCCCCAAACTATCTTTCAAGTGTGAAGGCAAAATAAAGACATATGCAGGTCTGCAAGGATTCAATTATTACCCACAGAAATACTCAAAAAGAATTACTTGAGAATATACTTACGCAAGTACAAGCAGCATGAAGTAACCAACATCAAAGAAACCAATAAATTCTAAATGATTCCTGCATTAAAAAAGAGATTCAAGGGGCTGCCTGGGTGGCTCAGTAGGTTAAGCCTCTGCCTTCAGCTCAGGTCATGATCTCAGGGTCCTGGGATCGAGTCCCACATCAGGCTCTCTGCTAGGCAGGGAGCCTGCTTCCTCCTCTCTCTCTCTCTCTCTCTCTCTCCACTTGTGATCTCTCTCTGTCAAATAAATAAAATATTTAAAAAAAAAGAGAGATTCAAAACAAAAGTTATGAACTACTTTTTTTAAAAAAGTGAGGTCAGGGCGCCTGGGTGGCTCAGTGGGTTAAAGCCACTGCCTTCGGCTCAGGTCATGATCCCAGGGTGCTGGGATCGAGCCCCACATCCGGCTCTCTGCTGAGCGGGGAGCCTGCTTCCCCTTCCTCTCTCTCTGCCTGCCTCTCTGCCTAATTGTGATCTCTGTCAAATTAAATAAATAAAATCTTAAAAAAGAAAAAAATCAGGCCACTAAAAAAACAAAGCTTATGACATGCAACGCAGAACTGTGGAAACATTTATAGCCATTAACAAGTTTCTTAGGAAAGAAAAAAGACTTCTCAGTAGAAGAATTTAAAAGAAAACAAATTAAGAATAAAGAAAGGTTACAAGGGGACCCGGGGCTGGCTCAGTCAGTACAGAGTGTTAACTCTTGACCTCAGGGTTTTAAGTTCAAGCCCCATGCTGGGTGTAGAGGTTACTCAGAAATAAAATCTTAAAAAAAAAAAAAAAAAAAAAGATTACAAGGTAATAACAAAGAAAAAAGTAATATAATAGAAAACTAAAAGAGTAGATGACCAGTAATCAAAAAGCTGATTCTTCAAAATGTAGTAAGTGATCTAGGCAAACTTTTGTCAGGTCTGACCAAGAAAAAGGAGAGAAAACAAACTCAGGAATAAAAATGAGACAGAATTACAAATTCAGAAGAGATTTTTAGAAAACATTTTAACTACTATAGAAATTCTCTACAAATATGATTTGAATCCTGGGGGAAAAAATGAGTGATTATTTCAGAAAATATAAATGGCCAACATTAGCTGAAAAGTAGAAATCTGAATAGTTAAGAACAAAATGCAACATATCACTTTGCAGTTTAAAGGAACATATTTTCTCTGTTAACTGAGGCAGAGATTCTTAAATAGTTTGGTCTCAGGACCTTTTTAAATACTTTTAAAAATTACTGAGGACCCAGAGGACTTTTGCTTCTACGGGTCATCCTATCAATATTTACCATATTAGATATTAAAACAAAATTTTATTTTTTAAAATTTTTTAAAGATTTTATTTATTTATTTGACAGAGAGAGACCACAAGTAGGCAGAGAGGCAGGCAGAGAGAGAGAGAGAGAGGGAAGCAGGCTCCCCGCTGAGCAGAGAGCCCGATGTGGGGCTCGATCCCAGGACCCTGAGATCATGACCTGAGCTGAAGGCAGAGGCTTTAACCCACTGAGCCACCCAGGCGCCCACAAAATTTTATTAAGTCACTGAAAAACAACTATAAATTCATTCATGCTAACAACACTCTTATTAAAATAAATGTACTTTACAAATACATTTAGTAAGAGGAATAGCATGTTTTATATTTTGGTGCATCTCTTTAACAGAAGATTGCTCAAATTTGCTGTGTTCAATTTGTTGCAATTCATCTGTAATGCAGCCTCTGGAAAACCCCACTGTACACTTTTGAGAAAGACAACAGTAAAAACAAATAAAGTCTTGTTATTATGAAAACAGTCTGACTTTGCAGACCTCATGAAAGGATCGTGGGGATCTCTAGGAGACTCCATATTACAACTTAAAAAGTGCTGGAGAGTGTGATGATTGCACAATGTGAATGTACCTAATGCCACACCTATAAACGGTTAAATGAGAAATTTTATGTTATGTGTATTTTGCCACAACAAAAAAATAGCAAACAAAACCCAGCTGCACATATAAAAGAATAAATACATCAAGACCAAGACATTTATTCTAGTAAAGCATGGTTTCACTTTAGAAAAATCTATCAATGTAATTCACCATAGTAATAGATGTTGAGAAAATGTGGTAAAATTCAATCCAAATGCCTAATAAAAAATTTTTAGCATTCTAGATTGGTCAACTTCCACTAATTTATCCTGTGTTAACAAACAACATCAAAATCTCATGGCTTACAGCATAAAGATTTATTTCTTGCTCATGCTATGTGTCCATTACAGATGACTTGTAGGCCCATACTGTCTTCATTCCAGGTTGAAGGTAGTCTCTATCTGCAACAAGCTGTTCATATGGCAGAGCGGAAAAGCAACAGCTAAATCACGAGATGGCTCTGAAAGCTTCTGCTCTAATATAGCTTATCGGTTTCACTCACATTCCACTGGTTATACAAGTCTCATGGATAAGCTTAGTATCAAGGGCAGAAAGTGTATTCTCTCACACGGAGGATTATCTGATAGAGAACTCCGTAGAGATGGACCCAGTAGGCAGGATTACCCAGTAATTGTAAACAAGAAGATTTAGAAATGATACACCTACAATAGAGGGCAACTTCTCCAATTTGAAAAAGGGTATTTACCATGAACCTAGAGCACACATAACTTTTGCAATATATCAGAAATAAACACTGAGAAAAATATAACAATAAATTTAAAAGATCCCAACCAAGCATATGAACTATGAAGTCAATTAACTATGTGATCTTAGGCAGGTTAAACTCTCTGCCCATTTACTTCCTCAACTGTAAAACAAAGATGACAACATCCTATTTCAATGATTCTACAACGTATTTTTTCATATTTTAATGTCTCAGAGATTGGTGACATCTTAAAAATAACAGTTATCACCCAGGAGGCAATAATGATGTGCCAAATGAAAACCTTTCACTGACACTTTCTGATACCATCAAGAAAGCATCACTAACAAAGCATCTTAGGTTTAACAAAACATGATAATATTTAGTGGTACTGTGATGATTACATGAACTAATTAATATACAACACTTAGGGCAATGGCTAACAGCAAGTACTCAATAAATACTATTTTTCCTCATTCTTTGTCCTACTATATATCAAACCCAATTATAATGCTAAAGTAACTGAAATAAAACTGCCCTGGAACAGGATTAGAGAAAGAAATCAATGGAATAGAACAGTCTAGAGAAACAGACCCACATATTTATGGGAATTTAAAATACAATAAATGAGCCATTTTACATCACTGGGAAAGGCACAGAGCGGCAGTTCTCAGTTCTATTACCAATACCCTTCTTTTACAGGGCCCTTTTATCTATATTGAAATGAAACACACAGAAAATAAACTTTCTACACACAATTTTTAAAAATTATATAAACATTCCTTCTTTTTCATGAAGTTTTGGATACAAACATATATACACCCATAAAGAACTATAAAGAATAAAGGAAAGTAGCTTATAATGGAATATAAACTCTGTTTATGTATGTAAATGCATAAGCACATCAGAAGACAGGATCAAAGTATCATTCTACCATGTAGACTCACTGTAATCACCATTAATGTTACAGATACAAATGCTGACTACAGAACTAACGACACAAATGCCACCAAGTGACACTGGTGACAGTGACTGGATTTTCTTAAACGGTGAACCCTTCGTAAAAGTTCTCCCCACCTCCATCCCCAGTAAAATTCTAAACAAAATAAGATATAATCTTCCCTCCATCTACAAGGCTGTCAAATTAGAGGAAATTTTAGCATACATTTTGCTATGCAAAAATAATACTTTCTAAAAGTATTTAAATTTTTATTTTATTAAAATCTATTTAATAAAAATGTACAAACCATATTTTGTGTTTATGTGCAAAAAGAACTTCAGTCTAGCCTCATAAAATCATAGTTTTTCATCTATATAAAGTTTCAGAGGGATCTTACCTATATGGATGGGGTCATGAGATACAGAGTATCTACATTCTCTGGCTCACATCAAAAACTGGTGTCAGTAATACTCTCAAAAACTTCAATAAGCAAAAGTCACTCCAAAAACTTCCTAATGCCCCTCTTCAAGTAGTGACTCCTCCACTGAAAATCCTTGGAATAGACTCTTCAAAAAAAAATATTCTAGGGGCGCCTGGGTGGCTCAGTGGGTTAAAGCCTCTGCCTTCGGCTCTGGTCATGATCCCAGGGTCCTGGGATCCAGCCCTGCACGGGGGGGGGGGGGGGGGGGGGGTCCTTGGGTCTCTGCTCAGCAGGGAGCCTGCTTCCTCCTCTCTCTCTGCCTGCCTCTTTGCCTACTTGTGATCTGTTTGTCAAATAAATAAAATCTCTAAAAAAAAAAAAAATTCTCGACAACTGGATACCAACTTTGTTGACAATTAATAGCCCCATCTACTCAATATATTCCTAAGTCACCGCAAGACAGAGCTGTGTAATTTCATATGGTAAAAACCATGTCTTAATATAACTTCTATTTGTGTTCCTTTCCCAACTAGTAAACAGGATGGAGTCTTTGAAGTCTGTCTTATCTTTGGCCAGTCTCCCAACTAACCCTTTTTCTGCTGCTTCTGAAATCCATTCTCTCTTACTTTGAAAATTCCATTATAAACAACCTACCTCTCTCAAAGGGAGTAAGTACATTATAATGTTTAAAAGCATAGACTCTGGAATCAGGCAGATCTTCTAATTTCAAAATTCTTATTATTACCTAGGTACTCTGTGTGATACAGACCAATTTACTCTTTGACACCTTAGCTATATAAACTCTTTTCCTTTAGCTTCTTCCCTTCCAGCTTAAACATGCATAAATTATCGCTACCCTAAGAAAACAACAAAAAGGAAGATTCCACCAACTCCACTATTATTCCTTAAAGTTATCATCTCTATCTCTTCTCTCTCTTTCCTGTCAAATTTCTTCAAAATAAGACCATCAAATTAAATCGAATGAGTTACTGGGTGTGGTGCATAAACAATGAATCTTGGAACACTGAAAAAAATAAAATAAAAAATCAATTGATCAATCAAATGAGTTAACAGTCAGATAATAAAACAATAAAAGGGATGGAAAGGGAGACTGCAGAGCTAAGAAAAGTTATTGAGAACTGAAACAATTATTAGAGATAATAAATAAAACAGCAAAAACCAGAAAAGACATAACTGAAATACTCACAAAGGTTTAAGATAATAATGGTTAATTCAGAGAAAAAAGACAAAAATTGAGTTTTCCCCAAATATCTGTTTAACTCTCTTATCCTACCTGGCTTTACTTTTTCTTGGTTCTTGTCACCTTCTAAATTAACATGTAATTTACTTATCTGTTAGATTAACTATTACCTCTCTTCCTCCCACAAGAATGTAAGCTCCACGCCGGCCATGGCTTTGTTTTGTTCACTGGCACAGAACAGGAATCACTAAATATTTGTTGAGTGAAATAAAGAATAAATGCACAATGATATGAAAGAAGATCCTCCAAAAAAGCCTAGTAAATGGATCATAAAAAGTATAGATACGATAAAGCAAATTTCTGTGCAATGAAGAAAAAATTAGATATTTAGATAAAAAGCAACAATTCATTCCAAGAAAAAATTATTCAAAATAATTTGCACCAAAACACACTAAACTTAAAAGAATAAAAAGAAAATATCCACTATTTGTCCAAGCCAATAAAAAAGTAAGTCATCTAGAAGACTTAAAAAAAAATACAGTATTATACTTCCTCTCAATGACTAGTATCTATAAGGTTTTGAAATAAATCGTTATTCTGGAAGTAGTACACCTATTCAAATAGATATCTAGGTAATAAAAGCAATAAGCAATTATTCCTTAATAATTAAGAACTTCAGAAACAATGCCCTTATGAGCACATGCTATAAAACTACTCAACAATGAAATTAAGCCGAAGACCTCAGAAATGGAAAGCACTGGTAAAAAGATTACTGAGTGCACCAAATCAGGTTTAAAAACAAATCAAATATTCTAGGAATAAAGGGATGGCGATGGATTAACTTCAAAAAACTAAACAAATAATAAATTTATGCTGATGGATGTTAAAAAGATTAAAATTTAATACTTATTTATAATAATTCTTAGTACTAAAACCTGACAGCTCAAACATCACATTTAATTATAAAACTTTATAAGCAACTCCCATTAAAGTCAGATGTGTAACAAGAATGTTTCTATCATTGTTTTCTATTTAGCACTATACTGTAGTTTTCATAGAACGCAGTAACGGCACACACATAATCACAGAAGAATAAGACATATCAATGAAAAGAACTAAAAAGAGACAAACTCAAAAGAAATCATCAAGCTATAGATCTATACAGGAACTAGAATTAAATCAACAAAAAAACCAGAAGCTGTCACAGGTACTAGTAAACATAACTCACAAAAAATTCCCTTACACAACAGCAACAAGGGCTATAAAAGTACCTAGATAAATCTCAATTGAAGAAATTTTCAGACTGTACTCAAGGACATATAAAATACCTGAATAAAGACATATGCCATCTTCATAAATGAAGACTAAAATACCAGACTATTAATTCTCTTCTAAGCTGACCTATAAAACCAATTCAAGTCCAATCAAAATTCCTCATTTTTTCAATATGTACCTGAAAGTGATACTAAAATTCACTTGCATGACCTAAGGTAATTATTTATTTATTTATTTGAGAGAAAGAGGGAGAGCATGAGCTGGGGGAAGGGGTAAAGGCAGGTTGATCCCAAGACTCTGAGACCATGACCTGAGCTGAAAATGTTCAATTGGCTGAGCAACCCAGGCGCCCAAACCTAAGGCAATTTTAAAGAATCAAATAGGACAGGGTAGTGGAAAAGAGGATGAAAAGAATAGTAAGATAATTGATGACTTTGTAGGTAAAAAATAAGATTTCTAGTCTCCATCCTAGGAGCAACGGGAAGTCAATAGTGTTTATAAAACCAGTACGAGGACTCTATCTGGAGTGTGCAAAAATGTACTGGAGACACTTAAAAGATAACCTGGGAAGTCACTCAAAATGGCAAAGCATGGACCAATAAAACTTCTCTTTTTCACACTGGCAAAAAATTGTCAGAATCAGTTTTTTTTAGAACTCTGGAAATTAACTAATGGCTTAAAGCTTTAAGTCTAGGGAGCATTTATTCAAGAACAGCTGAATCTCAGTAAGAACTCTGTGACATTTTTAACTTTCCAGATTTCCATCATCCCCTCCCTAGTGCCACGGTAGTCTAAAAACAACAGCCCACAATCATGGCAGAATCCAGCAATCTAGCAGCCACTAGAGAAGGCAGAATGGGGTTAGAGATCCTTCAAAACCCCTATCCCAGAGAATTACTGGATGTGTCTGGTGGTTCCCTTAAGACACACCACTCACAGGGCTGCCTTTATTTGACTTGACAGAGTGCCAAAGTAAAACAGACTTTTCCCTGGGGGTGTCTGTCAAAAACAATCATAGACCACTGCTGCACATCAGGGCTGCCTGCGGCAGTGCATAACAGTTTTAAAGGGGAAAACAACAGGCTAACCAAAAAGCTTAAAAAGAAAAGTTGAGAAATAAGATATTCAAGAAGAAGCTTTGAAAGCTTCCCATATCCAGGGGATCATGAAGTCCACATGCATATAAGACATTTGTGCCAGATCAGGAAAGACCTGAAACAGTCCTAAGCTCTCACAACTGACCCTGAGGCTCTGCAGAAGCAAAAAGTAAAGGCTAAGGCAAAGTTGTAAAATGCCTAGTGGTGTACTATAGACATACCCAACATGCATACAGAGCCCCCTTGGCAGACTGGAGACTTATTAGTTACAAGTATTTAAAGAAATCTCTATCAAATCATTAGCTAACCACTAAGCTAACCAAGCAACAACTCTAGTGGCCATACACAACAAAAAAATACATAAACTTCAAGAATTACTTCAGAAAAGTCACTACATAAAAAACAAAAACAGCAAAAAAACCCCCAATAAACCTTGGAAAGACGGAAGACTCTGGTTTCCAGAGTTGCCACATTACAGTATTTTAAACTTCAGATCCCAACCAAAAATTAAGAGCCATGCAAAGAAACAAGTATGATCTACACACAGAATGTGTTCAAAGAATTAAAGGAAACTACATCTAAAGAACTAAAATCTGAGAACAATGCCTCACCAAAGAGAGAATACCAATAAAGAGACAGGAATTATAAAACAAAAAACTCTGAAGTTGGAAAATAAAATAATGCTTATGAATTATATTTCAAATCAAAGACTTTTTAAAAATCACCCATGTGCCAACGTAAGTAAATTTGGCTAAAAATGCATAGATTTAAACATAGTATTCATAAATTAACTTTACACAACTACAAGGACTCATGATTAACACCATCATTTCCTTCCTAAAAAAGATAAAAAATTCCTACTTCATCTCATCCATTATCTGGGTTCTCTCAACTACTTCTTTAATGTTCTCATTCTATTGGAAGATGAAACAAGAATAGAAAATTCTCAGGGCACCTGGCTGGCTCAGTCAGTAGAGCATGTGACTCTTGATTTAAGCCCATACTGGGGGTAGAGCTTACTTAAAAACTAAGTAACTACAGAATTTTCTTGTCATCTCTCCCACTGCTAGCAGAATTCTATCATTTAGTACTGTCTTCTCTCCTCTTGCATTTTTTTTTTTTACAAGATCCTATTTATTTATTTAAGAGAGAGACAGAGATAGCTATAGAGAAGCAAGAGAGAGCACAAGTGGGGAGGAGAGGGAGAAGTAAGGAGCCTAAGAGGGGGCTTGATCACAGGACCCTGGGATCATGACTTGAGCCAAAGGCAGATGCTTAACCAACTGAGCTACCCAGGTGCTCCGTCTTCTTCCATTTTCTTATGCTTCTGTTTCACTCGTGTATAGCAAGTCTAGGGATGCATTTTTAGCAAAACTGCACAACTACTTTAAATCCCTCATTGCCTATACTGCTGCTAAATATATTCGGTATCGTGAATTCATCAGGAATTCATTTTAATAGTATGAGAAAAGTGTAAAAAAAAATTCTTAGTGATCATTAAAATAATATAAATTTTCTGCCAGTTCTACACATAATATGCTGTTATATTTATATAAAACTGTCCTTTAACTGTATCAGACTATATCCAGAAAAACAGAAAATTGTATGATTATAACTGATGAAAAACCACAACTGAAACTTTACTGGTTCAGATGTACTACTATGTTGAGATGGATTAATATTTTAACTTTTTCTTACCATTAGCAAACCAAACCGGCTTTCAACTAAAATAGGATTAGTTTCTTCATTAGGAAAAACAGACCTATGAAGACTACTTCACTAGAAAATGCTTTTAAAAGACTGGAATTAAAGTGGAGAAAGATTAAAAAACAGTGAAAACACTGAAAGTATATCATGTAACCCAGTTACTAATGTTTCTAACTTCAAGAATATACAATTATGTTACCTTTTTTTTTTTAAAGCACTCATTTCCTTCTATTCTTCAAAATTACAATAATATATATAATTTTATAAAAAAGCCACAATGGGGTGCCTGGGTGGTTCAGTCGTTGGGCATCTGCCTTTGGCTCAGGTCATGATCCTGGGGTCCTAGGATCAAGCCCCACATTGGGCTTCCTGCTCTGCGGGAAACCTGCTCCTCCCTCTCCCATCCCCCCTGCTTATGGTCCCTCTCTGTCTCTCTCTGTCAAATAAATAAAAAATCCTTTAAAAATAAATAAATAGGGGCGCCTGGGTGGCTCAGTGGGTTGAAGCCTCTGCCTTTGGCTCGGGTCATGGTCTCATGATCCTGGGATCGGGCCCCGCGTCCGGCTCTCTGCTCGGCGGGGAGCCTGCTTCCTTCTCTCTCTCTCTCTGCCTGACTCTCGGCCTGCTTGTGATCTCTGTCTGTCGAATGAATAAATAAAATCTTTGAAGAAAATAAATAAATAAATAAATACCACACACTATCATCCAAAAAAATAACGGGTTTCATTTTTTTTTCTTTTCTTTCTTCTTAAAAAAAATTTATTTATTTATTTATTTGAGAGAGAGACAGAACATGAGCAGGGGGAGGAGAGAAAAGAGGGTGAAGCAGACTCCCTGCTGAGCAGGGAGCCCAATGATGCACGGCTTGATCCCAAGCACCAACTGAGCCACCCAGGCGCCCCTCATTTATTTTTCTGTCTATACATACACATATAGCTTTCTATGACCATACATATTCAGTTTTGTATTCTGCTTATTTCACCTTACTTTATGCTTTTAAGTAGTTCCAGTACTGTCTCATTATGTCTTCTATCTGATAAAATGTGTTATTTCCTTTTATATTTTACCATGATTTAAAATCTAAGTATCTTATGGAAAATGCTTATCAAATTCACCATTAATTTTTCTTAAAAAATATTTTTTCAATTATAAAACTATTGTGGAGAATTTGGAAAATACATAAAAATATAAAAAACCACCACTCATCAGTACACTACACAAAGACAACTAACATTAATATCCTGAAATGCTTACAAAACCAAAAGGCAACTAACAGAATGGGAGAAGATATTTGCAAATAACATATCAGATAAAGGGCTAGTATCCAAAATCTATAAAGAACTTGTCACACTCAACACCCAAAGAACAAATAATCCAATCAAGAAATGGGCAGAAGACATGAACAGACATTTTCTCCAAAGAAGACATACAAATGGCCAACAGACACATGAAAAAGTGCTCAACATCACTCGGCATCAAGGGAAATACAAATCAAAACACAATGAGATACTACCTCACACCAGTCAGAATGGCTAAAATTAACAAGTCAAGAAACAAAAGATGTTGGCGAGGATGCAGAAAAAGGGGAACCCTCCTACCCTTTTGGTGGGAATGCAAGCTGCTGCAGTCACTCTGGAAAACAGTATGGAGTTTCCTCAAGAAGTTGAAAATAGAGCTACCCTATGACCCAGCAACTGCACTACTGGGTATTTACCCTAAAGATACAAATGTAGTGATACAAAGGGGTACTCACACCCCAATGTTTATAACAGCAATGTCCACAATACCTAAACTATGGACATCTAGAGTCTAGATGTCCATCAACAGATGAATGGATAAAGAAGATGTGGTAGGGGCGCCTGGGTGGCTCAGTGGGTTAAGCCTCTGCCTTTGGCTCAGGTCATGATCTCAGAGTCCTGGGACTGAGCGCTGCATTGGGCTCTCTGCTCAGCAGGGAGCCTGCTTCCCTTCCTCTCTCTGCCTTCCTCTCTGCCTACTTGTGATCTCTGTCAGATAAATAAAATCTTTACCAAAAAAAGAAAATATGTGGTATACACACACACACATATATATATATATATATATATACATACAATGGAATATTATGCAGCCATCAAAAAGGGAAATCTTGCCATTTGCAAAGACATGGATGGAACTGGAGTGTATTATACTAAGCGAAATAAGTCAATCAGAGAAAGATAATTACCATATGATCTCACTGATATGTGGAATTTGGGAAACAAGGCAGAAGATCATGGGGAAGAGAGGAAAAAATGAAAAGGGATAAAACCAGAGGGAAACAAACTGAGTGTTGCTGGAGTGGAGGTGGGTCGGAGGGATGTGGTGGCTGGGTGATGGACACTGGAGAGGGTATGTGCTATGGTAAGTGCTTTGAATTGTGTAAGACTGCTGAATCATAGACCTGTACCCCTGAAACAAATTAATAAAAAATTTAATAAAATTTAAGAAAAAAATTCTGAAATGCTTTACTTTCTTTTTTCCTTTGATTTTATCTATAACAATTTTGTATATATATAGCACCACACTTAATCATACTTTTACTATGGAAGGGTGGACCAGTTCTAAGTTTTTGCTATCATAAGCAAAGATTTTTGAATACCCATAAATCATAACACAAATTTCTGATAATTTCTTCAAGAGAGAATTTTAGAAGGGAAAATACAGGCAGTTTGTCTTTGATACAAAATCAAGCTTTTAAATGTTTCTCACTTCAAGAATATTCAATTATGGATATCTTTTTTAAACATTCATTTCCTTCTATTCTTCAAAATTACAATAATAATATGTATAATTTTTTTCAAAAATAAAATAACCACATGCTGTCATCCAAAAAAATAACAGGTTTCATTTATTCTTTTTTTTTTTTTTTTTTTTTTTTAGGGTTAACTTGACTTTTAAAGTTGACACAGGGCACCTGGGTGGCTCAGTGGGTTAAAGCCTCTGCCTTCAGCTCAGGTCATGATCTCAGGGTCCTGGGATCGAGGCCCGCATCGGGCTCTCTGCTCAGCGGGGAGCCTGCTTTCCCCCTCTCTCTCTGCCTGCCTCTCTGCCTGCTTGTGATCTCTCTCTGTCAAATAAATAAGTAAAATCTTAAAAAAAAAAAAAAAGTTGACACAAATTTGCAAAACTGCTTTCCAAAAAGGGGCATCAATTTACACTAACACAAGTGTGAGCACCCACTTCACCAAAACCTTGCCATTACCATTTTTTTAATAGATTTTTATTTATTTGACAGAGAGATAGAGAGAGAGCACAAGTAGAGCAGCAGGCAGAAGGAGAGGGAGAAGCAGGCTTTCCTGCTTATTGGCAGGGTATACGCTCCCTGCATATTGGGCAGGGAGCCCAATAGGGGGCTCAATCCCAGGACCCTGGGATCATGACCCGAGCCGAGGGCAGACGCTTAACGGACTGAGCCACCTAGGCCACCCATTACAGTTTTCTTTCTTTCTTTCTTTTTTTTTTTTAAGGTTCTATTTATTTATTTGAGAGAGAGAGACAGAGCACAAGTAGGCAGAGAGACAGGCAGAGAGAGAGGGGGAAGCAGGCTCCCCAGTGAGCAGAGAGCCCGATGCCGGATGGATCCCAGGACCCTGAGATCATGACCTGAGCCAAAGGCAGAGGCTTTAACCCACTGAGCCACCCAGGCGCCCCATTACATTTTTAAAAGTATTTGCTAATATAGTAAAAAACAGCAGCTTACTGTTGTCCCAATTTACATTTCTTACTTATACTATGATGAAATATCTTTAGTGTGTATCAGATATTTCTCTTTCTTCTATATTTGTCTATAAATGTGTTTTCCTCATTTTTCTGAAGTATTCGTGTTTTTATAAATGCTTTACATCTTATGAAAACGAATGCTTAACCTATGAAAGGATTATACCATGGCTTCTGAGAGACTCAAAGTACAAGTTATTGTTATCATCCACCACTTTCTGACATTTTTGATACATTTATGAAAAACTAAGTTAATAAACATTTGCTATCTAGTTTAACTTAATACTTCTGTGAAGAGATCAAAGAGTTCTGTATCTTCATCCAACCTGAAAATTGTTGCTTTTGGATAAAGACACAAACTGCAACAACTTTCAGGTTGTACTGATCATACTTCTTCATGGCATTATGAATTACTGTGCAAAAAAGGATCCTACAAGAATACTGTCTAGAAATAAGTATTTCAATTGCCAAGATTAAAAGGAAAAGTCACTGTGCTCTGCAAAATGAGCAAGTATTTAGTAATAAGAAATATCTAAAAGGAAGTTTCTTGTTTAACCTGTCATGCAACACCTATTTTAGTCAATGACCATCCTGTAACATTTGCGAAATACTACTGGTTTAACACAAGTGCTTCTGAGAACTGTGTAGACCAAGGGTCAGCAAGTTATAGCCAAATCCAGCCACCTCTCCGTTTGTAAATGAAGTTTTATTAGAATATGTTAATTAGTCATGATCATTCATTTACATATTGTCTAATGGCTGCTTTCACACGAGAGCAAAGTTCAATAGTTGGCCTGGCAAAGCCCAAATACCTACTGCCTGGCTCTTTACAATACAGACAACTAAAACATCCAAGTAAATAATTTTACTTTGTAGTGCATGTATCAGCATAGATATCCAGATCTTAACTCATGGAGCTCATACGCTGGTAGAGTGACAAGACTTGTATGCAAAGAACTTACATCACAAGGTATAAAAAGCTAAATGCTAAGAAAAGGAGAGTAAGAGAAAATGGATAAGATTGCTTCCACTGGCGGGGCACCTGGGTGGCTCAGTCGTTAAGAGTCTGCCTTCAGCTCAGGTCATGATCCCAGGGTCCTGGGATCGAGCCCCGCGTTGGGGTGCCTACTCAGCGAGGAGCCTGCTTCTCCCTCTCTCACTCCCCCTGCTTGTGTTCCCTCTCTCTGTCAAATGAGTAAATAAAATCATTAAAAAAAAAATAAAAAGATTGCTTCCACTGGGGAAAATGAAGGAAGCACTTTTGCAATGGGTTTTGAAGGATGGAAAGACTTCTAGTGTGATGAAAAGCAGAGTTGCAAAAAAACTACACTCTGCACAGAGAAGCACAGTTAGGGAACAAATGCTAGTAAGCATTTTGAAGCCAAAGCTAGTGAAGGCTTTCAAGGTCAGGACTAGCAGTTTAGATTTTAAATATAATTAGGCTCAAAAGCAAGACAGTTACAAGTGAATAGAACTGTGCTTTAAAAGGATCAATCTGGGGGCGCCTGGGTTGCTCAGTGGGTTAAGCCGCTGCCTTCGGCTCAGGTCATGATCTCAGGGTCCTGGGATCGAGCCCCGCATCGGGCTCTCTGCTCAGCAGGGAGCCTGCTTCCTCCTCTCTCTCTGCCTGCTTGTGATCTCTGTCTGTCAAATAAATAAATAAAATCTTAAAAAAAAAAAAAGGATCAATCTGTCCATAGTATTTCAAATCAATTTAAGGAGACAGGTGATAAGGAAACTAGTTACAAAGCTATTAAAATAATCTAAGTGAGGAAGGTGGTGGCAATGACACTGGAAGAGGATACACTTGGAAAAATGGAATAAACACATTACTATCACAGCAAAACCACTCAAACACTTATGATCAGACAACACCATCTGGAAACAATATTAATCTCTTACTCATACACAGTAAAAACTCCCATCTCCTCTGCCTCTGAACAAACTAATTATTCCTAATTAGTTCTGATAATTTTCAAAAGAGGAACCACTTAAATACCACTTTCCCACGTTTAAACTAACTCTGAATACAAACACATATTAAAATTGAAGTCATTTGCTAGGGCTGTCTGCCGGACCTCTGGAAGGAAAGTCTGATCTTAAATTTGGGTTCTTAAATGCTTCTGAATCCTGTAAATAACAATGGATTTGCTTTGCAGCAGCTCTTCTCCAGGTATATAATGCCCTCTTTTGGAAGAAAACCATAAAATATCTTTCTCTATATTTTCCAAAGCACTATAACTTTATTGTTGCTTAAATTGTTAAATTTTAAGTTAACGATTCTGGTATTCAGACCTCAAATATTTAAATATACTTAACGAAGAAATTTACTTCTCAATGCTGGAATTCATCAGACTCATCTTTTTATTGATAAGATGTTATAATGAAAAACTTTTATATTTGTTCACTAAGAACAAAGCTGCAGCTTTCTTGTCAGTTGGCTTCTGGCTGAGCTCTACCAATGGAAAACAAAGATGATATACTGGAAGGTAGGAGAAAGGGAAAAAAACAAGTATTCCTCTCTGCCTTTTTCTCTACCTACCTAAGACATTAATCTCCACAGTGGCTTCAGCTCCTTCTGGAAGACTCTAGTTCCCAGGTAACCCTAGCCCTTGGCTTCCAGGACCTATATGCTACCTGAATCCTTCCCTTTATCATTACTTGCTCTTACTGCTGCTGATCTCTGAGTTGCTTCACCATCCCCTTTTTGGTTTCTTAAGTCTTTTATTACTTATGTACCCAATTCTCTGCAAGAAATCCCCCTAGGAAAAAGAAGGGAAGAAGGAAGGGAAGGAGGGATAGACGGAGAAAAGAAGAGCAAACTGGCCTAGCCCTAGCTTTTCTGGTTCTAGTATACCCACTGCCCACCAGCCTCATTTCACAATGCAAAAGGAAGAGCAACAATGTGCATAAACTTTCTAGACCGCTTGTGTACACCCATCCTTCTCAAATATTTCGCTTTGTATTACATGGTATGCCAGGATGTGAAACTACAGAATAGGCATGTCCATGACTGATGACTTTAAAAAAAATTAAAAAAAAAAAAAAAATATATATATATATAACAAATGACAAGGGTGCAGTCAATTCAATGGAGAACAGTCTTCCACAAATAATGTTGGCACAACTGGATACCCTATGCAAATAATAAAGTAGAACCCCTACCTCACACCCTATACAAAAATTAACTCAAAATGGATCACAGACCTAAATTTAAGAAGTAGAACTACAATACAGGCATAAATCTTTGTGACACAGGATTAAGGAGTGATTTCTTAGGTTAAGACACAAAAGTGTAGAAACCTATTAAGAAAACTAAATTGGACTTTCTCAAAACGGAACTTTTATGCTTTAAAGGATACTACCAAGAAAGTGAAAAGACAACCCACAGAATGGGAGAAAATATTAATAAACTGTATCTAATAAGGGACTTGTATCTAGAATATATAAAGAAATTTTACAACTCGTAAAAGCACAAATACTCCAATTTTAAAACAGGTAAATGATATGAAGACATTTCTCCAAACATGATAAATAAATGGCCAGTATCACTGGCCATTGGGGAAATGCAAATAAAATCATAATGTGATAGTTGTTCGGGGCGTAATGTAGGGAAATAGACTGCATCTGGAGCCAATTTTTTCAACAGAAGGAAAGCAATAAGCAAAGAAGTATCAAATATGTTCAATTACCTACCTATGCCTTATAAAATAATAAAAACTGAAAGAGAAGCTATCTTTCTGCCAGAACAAAGGAAGTACCAGATTAACAGACTGAAAAGTCTTTAGAAATACAGAAAATGACTCAAGTATTAGATAAGCATATACATGGGGTTGTTTCTGCTATAAGCTGTAGATTTCACAGGAAAACACTGTTTTGGCTGCTAAAATAAAAAATACTCATATTAGATATTATTGTGGTACTACCAATGGTACTTTCAAGAACTACCATAATTATACCTGAGCAATTACATTTAGCAGACAATTAATAACCACAAAAGTAGTCTTAGAAGAAACTACTTCGCTAATAAAAATTTCTAGGCAATTGGTGACATCTTAATAGCTCATTTTCAGGGATCTTTACACTAACAATTTGTCACATCAGTATTAGCTGTCTAAAACAACTTTGTGTAACTGCTTAGAAATAAATGAAATTCACAACTTTAAAAAATCTTAGATTATCCATGTACCACTCATGAAGAAAAAAAAAATCAGTGAGAAGTCTTTCTTTAAATATTCCTTTTGATAATTCTATAAATTATTTGATTATTCTGTAAATACCTAAGGCAAGAAAAGACATCAAATTCACAAGTTCAATTTAAAAAATTATATTTCTAACAATGCAATAGAAAAACATAGGTTCCCTTACCTCTTCATCATCATCAGAATCATTTCCAAACACTGATGGTTTTTGCAAAACAGGGTGCAACTGCTGTGCTTTCTTTGGCAAAATAAGCCCATACCTGCATTTTTTTTTTTGAAATAGAAATTACACCATTATACTTAAATGTTAAAAAATAATACATCCACTACCTCTTCCAGATGAAGCTACCAAGTCAAAACATGTCAAATAGCTTATGAACACATAAGATTTTTTCTGCTTTTCAGTGATCTCAAAATTCTAATGTCCATTAAGATTTTCTAAGTATTGCTTTTAAGCAATTATTTGCAGGTAAAGACCAAATTCAAACACCATATTAATCAAAGAGAATTAATTGAAGACTTCAGAAATGTTTTAGACGGTGAAGTAACAGTAATGTTTTAGAAAGAACACGTTAGTGGAAAGTTCAGTTTATGCCCACTAAAAATTAGAAAACACTCTAAATTATCCATGTGGTCGAACAAAAAAATATCTAGTCTTGTTTTGTTTTTCCCTACTGGATACTTACATAGTTTTAAATAAGTTATTGGATAATGTCACCCACGAGAAATTTTTAAAGATTACATTAACTGAGAAACCCAAGTAGCCATGGGCAGATGCCCATTACACTCTACCGAACTCATGAGCATCTCAGAGAACCATGCCATCAGATCCAACTCATTCAGCTTCTCACGTTTTGGCCTTTAAAATGCCGAGATCACGGGAAGTAAGGATTATACATCAAAGGTAAAACTTCCGAGAACACACAATATTTGTCTCTCTTGCGGCAATGTATACCCCAATTCCCTATGTGCCTACCCTTTTCTGAGGCTTCTCTGCACAACATTCCTAAAACAAGAAGGGAGGGCGGGAATCAGGACTTGAGCAGCCAAAGAGAACAAGGCCCTCTAAGGAAGCCAGGAATGGTCTCTCTTCTCATTGCCCATGAAAGCATCCAACCAGGGAGAAACTCAAGCGCGGGGTAGGAAGCAAGACTGAGGGGCCTCAGACCGAGCTTTTGGAAAATAGAAAAGTCTCGCTCTCTGCCCCTCAGCCTAACTTCCTTTATTTCCTCACAAGTTTCTCCCTCAAACTTCGGGCTTCCATCCTGGAAAATGTGTGGGGGAGGGGAATATGTTCCTCAGGATCTCTCGCTTCTCCCCGTCTCTATCCCTGACGGCACAAGCCCCTTCACTTCCAGCGCACTTTTTCTCCTCGGCCAAAGACAAAGTCGCCGTGATTTTCCATTCCCAGCCTGACCCTAACTCCCGGATCACTCACTACCTGCCCGGAATCGCCATCTTGCTCTCGTCTCCGCTGAACGTGGCCGACGCCGACGTCACGCAGACGCAGACGCAGACGCCGACGTCGTCACGTAAACTCTCGCGCGGATTTGGGAGGTCTGAACCACTTGGATCCACTGAGAGTCCGGCCTTTGAGTTCCTTACGCGCTGTAGGAGACCCAGTCCTACGGTCTTCGTCTTTGTTTGGAAACCAACTGGCTGTCTAGAAATTAATGCGAGGAAAGGAATGACAATTCTAGGCCATTAGCTCCCAAAGTGTGGAGCGTCACCCGGGAATTCGTTAAAAATGTAAATTCTCTGGCCCTTTCCCGGACCTACTGCATTAAATGCATCCCCATCCGGGATGGGGCCCAGCCATCTGAATTTTAACGAACCCTGCAGGGAACTGTGATAATCACTCAAGTTTGAAAAACACTGCCCTAAGGCTATCGATTTTTTTTCCCCCCCCGCCGAGGTATTCAGTGTGAGTATAGCTGGCACAGGGTAACTTGGCAGAAGATAAAAACCTATACGTGAATACTGGGCATATGCTCATTGGACGAAATGATTCATAACATGGTGGTAATGCTGGGTATAGAAATCAAAATCATATAGGATCTATGTACATTTTTAAATCCAGTCACACTCCGTCTGTTCATTCACTAGCACTTGGCCCATTCCAAACTAGTCTTACAGCAGCCAAAGATATCTTTTCAATTACTGATAGAAGGATGTTAAAATCTCCAACTATAATTGTGGATCTATTTCTCCTTTTAATTCTCTTGTGTTTTGAAGTTCTGTTATTAGGTATATAAACATTTAGGATTGTTAGGTCTTCTTGCATTGATCTCTATACCGTTAAGAAATGACTCTCTTATTTCTCTCAATGTACTTTATCTGGTATTTATACAGTCCGCTTTGTTAGCATAGTACATCTTTTTCCATTCTTTTACTTTTAACTTATTTTAATCTATTTGTGTCTTTATATTCAAAGTGGATCTCATGTTGATAGTATATATTTGGGTCTTGCTTTTTTTGTCTAATAGGATGATTTCTTTTATTAGGGTGTTTAGAACATTTTCTTTAAAGCGATTAGGAATATGGTTGCAGTTTTTCTATTTCCGCATCTGTTCTTTGTTCTCTAACCCTCCCTGCTTTTTTTTTGCCCTCTTTTGGATTAATCAAGGAATTTTTATGATTGAGCTTAAGATTTTTATGATGCAAACTCTTTGTTGGCTTACTGGCCATACTTATGTTTTTAGGTGTTGCTTTGGAGTTTCTCATATACACCTTTAATTTTTCTCAGTCCGTCTTCAATGATGACTATACTTTTCTATGTATAATTTAAAAAACCTTACAAAAGTATTTTCCTCTTAGACTTTGTGTTACTGTTTTCACACATTTTATTGCTACTTGTGTTATAAACATATAAATTATTTTTGCTTTAAGCAATTATCTTTCGAAAACATTTTTAAAATAAGAAAAATATTATGTTTAACCACATATTTACCATTTATGTGTAGGTGGGATTTCTTCATATTATAGCCATTCTTTTTTTTTTTTTTTTTATGTGGGAAGGGTCTAGTGGAGGGAAAGCGAGAGACTCTTAAGTAGGCTACACAACCCAGTGCAGTGAAGCCCATTATGGTTTCAATTTCACCCTGAGATCATGACCTGAGCCAATATCAAGAGTCAGATGCTTAACTGACTAGGCCCCCCAGGCATTCTTTTTCAAACAGCTTTGTTGGGATATGGTTTGTAATACATTCAGGGAGTTGTGCTATCATCACCGCAATCAATTTTAGAATACTTTTAATGCCCAAGAAAGAAAGCATGTATCTATCAGTCAGCCATTTTACCCTATACCCTTTGACCCTAGGTAACCAGTAATCTACTTCTGTCTCTTTGGAATTGTAGTACTAATCCGTTTTTGCTCCATGTACCTTGAAACTCTGTTATTAGATGTATAAATACTTAAGATTGTTATGACTTCTTTTTTTTTTTTTTAATATTTTTTTTTTAAGATTTTATTTATTTGACAGAGAGATCACAAGCAGGCAGAGAGGCAGGCAGAGAGAGAGGAGGAAGCAGGCTCCCTGCTGAGCAGAGAGCCGGATGCGGGGCTCGATCCCAGGACTCTGAGATCATGACCTGAGCCGAAGGCAGCGGCTTAACCCACTGAGCCACCCAGGCGCCCCTTGATTGTTATGACTTCTTAATTAATGGAGACCTATTTTTCATTATGAAATGACCTTCTTTATCATGGTAATATTCTTTACTCTGAAATCTACTTTGGGTGCTATTATTCTGGTCACTCCGCCACTCTTTTGACATTAACTACTGGGAAAATCAAAAGATGTTCAGAAAAGGAAAATAGTTGTAATTTACTACATGGCTAAGCCCTAAATAGCATACATAATCACAATAATGCAAACGCTGAAGATCAACATATTCTAATTTAAATTACAATGTAATATATTGGAAAGAATGGAGGAATGGGAGATGTTTATGTGTTTTTGTGTGTGTGGACACACATGCTGGGGAAGAAGCTAAATCTTTGTAATGCAAACTGGGAGGCTAATAAATATTGCTTAAGTCAGGAAAAAAAAAATGTAGCCACACAGTATGTTATTTCACACTGTGGAGGTACATGTCAAAACAAAAGCCAAAATAGAAGTTGGGAAACTTTTATAATTTTATTTATTCATTTTTTTTTTTAGATTTTATTTATTTATTTAACAGACAGAGATCACTAGTAGGCAGAGAGGCAGGCAGAGAGAGAGGAGGAAGCAGGCCCCCTGCTGAGCAGAGAGTCTGATGTGGGTCTCGATCCCAGAACCCTGGGATCATGACCTGAGCCAAAGGCAGAGGCTTAACTCACTGAGCCACCCAGGCACCCCAGAGGTTGGGAAACTTTTTATGCCAAGGGTCAGATAGTAAATATTTTGGTTTTGTGGGTCTTAGGGTCTTAGTACCTGTGGCAGGTATTCAGTTATGCCCTTGTAGTGCGAAGGCAGTCATAAACAATTGGGCATGGCCTTTCCTTCCCTCCACCTTACCTTTCCCTTTCCCCTCCCCCCCCCCCCTTCCTTCCTTCCTTCCTTCCTTCTTATCTAGCTATCTATTAAATAAACTCTACGCTACATGTGGGGCTTGAACTCAGGACCCTGAGAACAAGAGTCACTTGGTCCACTGACTGAGCTAGCCAGGCACCCCTGGGCATGGCTTTTCTAATAAAACTTTATTGTAATAGGCAACTGGCCGGATTTAGCCTGTGGGCTGTGTATTAATTCCTGAGCTAAAGGAATTGAAAATAGTCGACTCAGAAATAAGAAAAATAGGGGTGAAGAGGGACTGAGAAAGGCTCTGGTCTTAAAAGGTATAATAGGATGACTCTTTAAACGGTAAGTATCTGTTATTTTGCTTAAAATAAAGAATCAATAAAGGGTAAAAATAAAGCCCCCCTGCCAAGACTGTCTGCCTCTTGCTTAAAGAGACTGAATGCAGAATTAGTTACACAAAATTACCCAGCTCAATATGCTATATATAATGTGAGCTTTTGAATTGCTGTATTGAATCCTGTATTCTCCCCTTGCCTTTGGGATGTTGCAGTGAAGCAATTGTGAGATTTTTCCCAAAGGTAGAACACTGATTTCTCAGATGCAGTGTTTCAGAGAGTTCAAGTTCTTCAAACCCTTGGCAGAGTTTGCAGCAATGGTGGTACCTACAGCAGTGAATCAGAGACACAGAGAAGCCTCCTAACTTTTGAACCCAAGTTTGGGAACTTTAATTGAAGGTGCTGAAAGGACAGAAGCAGGGTAAAGCCAATAAGAGATGGTATCATCACTACCATACTCCTGACTGTTACACAACAGAGAATTCTGACTAACTTAGACTTTCAGAAATAAGACCTCAAGAATAAAGCAGTTGACTAGAATTGGATCCAGGGTAACTGCAGGGTCCTTAGCACCCAAGATAATGGATGTTCCATTTAATCTTTTGACATTAATGTTACTTATGTTACTTCCTTACTCTTTCAGTCTCTGCTGCTTTTTGTACCCTCTCTGCCTTTTTGTGCATTCTTGTCCCAAACCAAACTACCCATTCTCTAAACTTGTTCTCTACCAACAATTTCTGCTAATTTTTACTGTCTGGAAGGCAGTTTGCTTTAATTGTTTAGGGCCTGGTATGACACTTTTTGGTCTCTCTAAATACTTACCCCCCTTCTAGCCACTGCTCCTATTACTGTTTCCCAGTTTGGTTTATCCATGGTTTAGTTACTTTCAATATTAGACCATTTCACAAATTGGTTTCCCTTTGAAACCAATTTGTGGTTGAAACCAATTCCCTTTGAATTACGATCAACCCTAATTCAAAAAGCTGTGGCTGGAGAGTCAGGGCCACAGAGAACAAGATATGGCCACCAAGATGTGCCTTACTAGTTGTGGTCTATGGGCAAGACAGTCTAAGCCCAGGCAGTAAACTGAGGGACGGTAAGATAGAGTTATAGAGCTAATGACTAGGAGACAGAACACCCTCTGAGGATAATTACCATGTCTATGGACAAAGAAATAGGCAATATTTAATTTATTGATATTATCTATTAAGAGAAGTCTTTATAATAAAATCATATGGGGGAGAGTAAGAACACAGAGTTAATGATGTAGAGTGGGGTTAGGTGGGAGTAGCATTACATAAACCTCACATGAGAAGAATGAAAATTCCCTAAATTACCTGCAAAGATCTTTGGAGTCAGTGGATTGGAGATGTCTATGGAAGTTGAGGGCAGCTGGTAGCTTAATCATACTTAGATTAATGGGGAATGGGAAGTCAATCACAAGAAACCACATACTGTATGATTCCATGCATATAAAATGTCTGGAATAAGCAAACCCATAGAGAAAGGAAGATAAATATTTGCCTAGGGCTTGAGTGGAGGAAAATGGAGAGTGACTACTAATGAGTATGGGGTTTCTTAAGGGGGTGATGAAAATGCTCTTAAATTGATTTTGTAATGGTTGCAAGTTCTGTGAATACACTAAAAACCATTGCACTGAACATCTTAAGTGGGGGCATTATATTTTATGTAAGTTGTATTTCAATAAAGCTGTTAAAAGAGGCAACAGGAACTTTTCTAAGATTCCTGAAAGAATTTCTAAGATTCTAAGAATCTTAGAATTTCTAAGATTTCTAGATTCCTGATTTCATTGTCCTGAAAACTGATTGTTGTTCCTAGACCAAGGAAAGCCATAATTAAAAAGGAAAATGGTCCAGACAAACATCTCTCCTTTGCTGTCCTGGCCGCTCCTCCCTTGCAGTATATTTAATAAAGTTCTAGCTCCTTTGTTTTGCCTTGGGGGAATTCTTTCATTGCCTGCACCACGAGCCTCCACCCAATCTGGAAGCCCCACATTTTGTGGCCCGAATGGAGAACCTCTGCCGGGTTGAGAGTCTTCCCAGATTATTTTGGAATTTCTTGGGACTTTCCCTCAGTGGACCAACTCTAGTGCTCCTTGGGGGAACTGACAGCCTTGGCGAAGGTTACTCCTTAGTGAGGCTCTGAAGCCCCCGGGGGAACCCACCAGACTGTCCTTGCTGAAAGGGTGAGGGATTTCCCCTCTTGTCCTTGGGAAGGATCCTTCTCTCGCTTTCCTTTCTCTTTTTGGCTCTTCTGCAGTCAAACCCTAGTACTCCTCAGACAACTGAAGATCTCTGGCCAGGA
The DNA here is from genome assembly GCF_002288905.1 of Enhydra lutris kenyoni. Lineage (NCBI taxonomy): Eukaryota > Metazoa > Chordata > Mammalia > Carnivora > Mustelidae > Enhydra > Enhydra lutris. Next base: position 3,465,240 of record NW_019154110.1, read on the forward strand.
CAGCTCCCCAGTTTGGTCTAAAGGTCTGAGGGCAGAGAGGTCAAACTGCCTGTGCCTGTGAGGGCGAAGGACCCCTTTCCTCTCCCCTCCCACTCCATCCTCCTGAGGTCTCTGTTCCTAACATGCGTGCAGTAAAAACTTGTCTAGGGGAAATCTGTACACATTATAGACTGGGCTGGGACCCTTTCCTGATACTGGCTGACTCAGCTGCCTTTGCTTCTTTTGCCCTCCACCCCCTTTTTCCTTTGTTCTCTTGGATCCAGCTGCCATTCTGATCTACAGGCAAAATACGTTCCTATGCGCCTGAGTAAATCCAACAATTATATATACAAATAATGATTCCAGCCCATGCCATTGGAGGGTCCCCTCCCTCTAAATCCCATGGACCTAGCCACCAGGGAATTTCACTCAAATCTCGTATCAGCACAATATAATACCATGCTCTGGTCTATAACTGCATAGAAACTCTGATGGCCCCACAAGCTTAGGTAGGGAAAGCATGTTTCTCCCCATCCAAGGTGAAGCTGCTACTGAAGATGAGTCTTCCACTCAAATGCCAAAGACTTGTCATCATTGATCTGTCGGGAGGGAATGTCGAGGCTGCTTATAGGCAACAGGCTTGAGGAATGGAAACCCAAGAAAGCCAAAAGGGCCCACAGTGACCACTGGGCTGAATGCAAACAGGCTCATTAAGCCACTCACCTCAAGACAGCCATAAGCCTTAGCTGACCAATGGGCTACTTAAACTGGACACAGTTACCAAAAAGGAAGACTCCATATGTTCTCATACTCCCATATGCCCCCCACCAATTTAGCCCCTGCCACTATGTCCTGGTAGACAGTCTCTCCTTGCTCGCTGCTCCCTTATAGTGTATTCAATGAACTTCCATCCCCTTTAAATTAAAAAAAAAAGAAGAAAGAAGAAAGAAGAAGAAAGAAAGAAGAAAATGGCCTGCATGGTTGACACCATACAGTGTCCTCATTACCTATAAGCTATAGGAAAGAGCACCAACAAAAAATCTAATCAAGTCTAACCTTCTGAAATATATATATATATATAGATATATCTATATATATATATCACTGTAGGTAATTCAATCTATTCAAATGATTCAAATCAGCCTATCCAATAAATATATTTAAATATAAATCTATATCTAAATTTTGTCAAGTATGAATAACATCCTCTTCGCTAAAAAAGTAAGCTTCTGGTGTTATGGGATAGTATGTTACTTGAAAGATTATTAAATAAATCCAATTAGTCTTTCTTGTTGGTTGCTTAATTTTATTTTTTTTCGAAGATTTTATTTATTTATTTGACAGAGACACAGCGAGAGAGGGAACACAAGCAGGGGGAGCAGGAGAGGGAGAAGCAGGCTTCCCACAGAGCAGGGAGCCCAATGTGGGGCTCAATCCCAGGACCTTGAGCTGAAGGCAGATGCTTAACAACTGAGCCAGTCAGGCACCCCAGTTGCTTAATTTTAAAGTAGTTTCCAAAAGACTGATAACATGGTCATTAGCCTGGTAAAGGTTGTCAAGTGTTAGTGACATATCTGAGGTGCTGGCAAAAATTAGGAAAGATGAATGCTAGGCCCCCCTGCTTCTTACTAGCTATTTTGACCTAAGCAACTCACTCTTTGAGCCTATGTCCTAACTTATAAAGTAGAGATAATGATATTAGATTGATATTAGACTGACTACCTTACAGGATCAAATGAACTGTGTGTGAAAATACTTCAAACAAGTTAAAATCCAGGCAAATGTATATCTGTTCTCAGTTAAGCTAGATGCCATTTAGTTTGCTTAATTCCCATGATAATGGTTAAGAAGGTAGCATTCTGTAAAAATGTTCTCTCTTCACTGCCTAAAATGCCATTTGTATGCACAGTGGACTTGCCAAGCTTGTTCTGAAGCCATCAGGATATGTGGCTATCAGTTTAATATCTTTAAGAACACTGTTCCTAGAAATGTCGTTGCAAATGCCCTGAAAAGCCCTCTTCCAAATATGAAATAGGCTTACAGGTTAAAACTGGGCATCCAGGAGATGAGGACTGGTAATAACACTGCCATCTTATCAGAAAAGGTTAAGAAGGGACCTCCAATCTCAAATTATAAGATGTTTGGAACACATCACATTTTGTCAACCAAATAAAGAAAATGAAGTTTAATTTCCCAAATTTTTATTAAAAAGGGACTCTCATCAGATATCTTATTGCAAAGATGAGATCTCACAAAAGAGCAGCAAAGTTTGCTGTAATAATAAGCTTAAAATAAGTATAAATTCTTTTTTGCAGTTCTTGAACTTGAGAGGTTTTTGTTATTAAAAAATAAAAAGAAAGGTGTTTGCTTTTTTCCATGAGTCATGGACATCTTCCCACAAGAATTTCTATTCATTGAATAACCTGTCAAAATGAGTGGGGAGGAGGAGTCGGAGGTGGAGAGGGAAAAGTGGGGGCGCTCACTTAAGTCTCTGAAAAACTAGAAAAACAATTCTCAGTAATTTCTTAAAATCTTTATTATCTGGTAATAAATGTAAAAACTGCCATTTCCCCCTTAAATCTTAGTCTTTACTTTGTACCTTAAAAGAATGAAAATAACTCTACCCAATTAGCCACAATAGTGCCATGGCAGATGCAAAGTTAAAACTAAAAAGAAACTTTTAAGCATATTCCATACGTTTGGTTACGGCTACCTTGACTGGATATTTTTTAGATCAAATTTCTCCTTAGGTAGCATTTTCGTTTTAGAAAGTGCTGAGGTAACTGTCTAGGAGCAGAATATGTCTATGTGGCACTCCTTTCCAATTGAAAATATTTTAGAGTTAACAAAACTGAACATGACAAAAATATCCCAAGTACAGTACTAATTCATTAGCATTTCCCTGGCATGTTTCCCTTCGGCATCTTTGCATACACACAGGAGTCAGTCTTGGAGGGCAAGGGGGGAACAAGGGCACTACTTGGTTTTTTGTTTAGCTCCATGAGAGCTAAACAGATGTGTGTCCAGTGGTAGAAGTATTCGATGACAGTATTACCAAATTCCCATACTTCGATTCGAGAATGATCTGTACCAAGAAAAAAAAAAGTTAGTGTGGATAGTTTTGCACTTTTTTTTTAAATTTTTTTTTTTTTAAGATTTTATTTGTCAGAGAGAGAGAGAGAGAGAGAGATCACAAGTAGGCCGAGAGGCAGGCAGAGGCAGAGGGAGAAGCAGGTTCCCTGCTGAGCAAGGAGCCCGATGCGGGACTCGATCCCAGAACGCTGGGATCATGACCTGAGCCGAAGGCAGCCGCTTAACCAACTGAGCCACCCAGGCGTCCCTAGTTTTGCACTTTTATTATTAAAATATAAGTTTCAGTTTAATGAGGAAAGTTCGTCAGATATTCTTTGAGTCAAAACCATAGCGGAATTTTGTTTATGCAATTATCAGAAAACAGATAAATGAATTTTGGTATATAGACCATTGTGGATAAATCTCAAAAACATATTATCAAAAAAAGTAAGTTGTAAAATAATGTGTTCTTGGGGGCACCTGGGTGGCTCAGTCAGTTAAGCGTCTGCCTTCGGCTTCGTTCCTGATCCTGGGGTCCTGGGATCCAGCCCCACATGAGCTCCCTGCTCAGTGGGAAGTCTGCTTCTCCTTCTCCCTCTGCCCCTCTTCCCTGTACATTCTCTCTCTCAAATAAATAAACAAAATCTTTTTTTTTTAAATGTTCTTTTGGATACAATTAAAACACAATTTAAAACCCTGTAAAATAATATTATATTGTTTATGGATTCATAAACACGTAGTCAAAGCAAGAAATCATGCATAAAACTGATAAACATCAAATTCGTAATAGTGTTATCTCTAGAGAGGAAGAAAGGAGAATGAGATCAAGGAGAGGTAGAAAGTCTCAACAGTTTCTGTAATGTTTTATTTCTTTAAAAGTGTCTGACTCATACATAATATTAAGATTGAATATAGCATACGGCTCTGTAACCTCTATAAGTTTCTAACTTCTTCTTCTTCTTTTTTTAAGTAAACTTTACACCCAACACGGGGCTCAGACTCACAACCCTGAGGTCAAGAGTCGTGTGCTCTTTGGGCTGAGCCAGCCAGTACCCCTCTAACTTCTATGTTTAAAATATTTCCTAATTAAAAAATATTTTAGAATATGTAATGACTGCACAACATGATGTTTCATTTGTTAAACTGTAAACTATTAAACTACCAGATATAAAAGTTACTTTTCTCCAGGAGTCAATCACTAATATTCAGACAGAATGACCCAAATAAAAAAAGACTGTGCTTTAAAAGTTGAACAGATCTGGGTTCCAGTCGTGGCTCTGTACCAGCTAGTTCTGTGACTTTGAGCCATCCACTTAATTGCTGGTTTCATCTTCCATAAAACAGGGATGATACCTCAGAACTGTTACAAGTATTAATGAGAAAACATATGCAACAATCTGTTACAGAGTAGTTGCTAAAAAATATTAATTACCTTCCTTCTTTCGGGTGACTCTCATCCTCAGCTCGATGTTTTATTCATTTTTGTTACTCCTATTGTCTTTCACAGTGCCTAACTCAATAATGTTTGCTAATTTGAGTTGAATAAACCATTAAATGATACTTATACTTGAATAAGAGTTTTAAAATATCATCTTCTATCCAATGGCTCATTAACAACAATGACAGTTATGTCCCTCCTGGGTATCTATTAGGATGACAGAACATGTTTTATTTCCCTGTATTCTATCCTTTCTCTCTATGAAAGAACAAGATTCCCTGAATTAGATGTACCCTTTCTATTGTTTTGAAGTTTTGACCATGACAAAAGGTACAATACGAGACATGTAAGGCACATAAAAGGCGGGAAATATTCACGTCTCCATTTTTATTTGAGGGTGACTTTAAAATATAGGGGTCCAATTTTCAAAAATTCTTTTAACACTCACAGAAACACCGTCTTTCTTCTAAATTGTAATTGTTCAAGAAATGTTGAGACAACAAGAAATTACAGAGAAATTAAGTTAGGTTTTTCAAATGTTAAAAGTCTTTTCAGATAATAGCTCAGTATCATAAATGACAATTATGAATAAAAACAAAAACAGTTGCTGGTCATGAGAGCACATTAAAAATACCTGATCCATCTCAAGTTATGGGCAATACTAGAACAATGAACACACGTACTTAAAATACTGAGGTGCATTTGTTATAATTGATCCCTTTTTGTATTAATTAGCTTCCTGGAACCTTTACAAGGTAATACTATAGGCTGCAAAAATTACTTTGATGATCTTAATGTTCCAATGTCATGAATCTAAAGTTTATCCCAGGTTTCATTCCTAAAATCAATCTTAACTCATTTTCTGAGCTATCAGCTCTGCTGCACCCATCAGTTTTTATTCTGCCCTTCCCAAATCCCCATTAAGAGCCGTGTTCCACAGATGCCTGTCACAGTGTTCTTATCTGAACATCCAAATGAAACAGACCCCTATCTGCAGCCATTATTAAGCTAGTCAGCCATCTCCACGGTGATTCCAGGACATGAGGATGGGGAGGGAGGCCTCTCCCTTTCACAAGCCCCTTTTGCTTATTTCCTGTCTTTTTGTTACCGGGAACAGAAGCTCTGGACCTATCTGGACTGTGGTTCCTGTTTGCCCGCGTTTTCCAATGAGAGATTGATGTGTTAACAACTGGCTGTAACGATTTCTCTAATGAAGCCTCCTTGGCTCTGGAGGGGGTTTCCATTGACAACGGTTGAGCGCTATTGCCCTCTTGTGGTGGAGAGATGCCAGCTTGTGCAGCTTGGCCGGCGACAGAGTGCACGGACGTGGTAACTCATTCAAGCAGATACACTACTTTTGTTTCTTTCCTAACCATAAGAAATTCTACATATATTTTTTGCGTTGCCTTGGTAAGGGTTGTAATAGATTACCTGAAGACATCTCAGCTAAAAGAATGGCTGGGTCAACCTTTGAATCCGTTCATGAACCTATCAACTCAGAAACATTTGATGGTATTTTTGTAGGTTTTAGTTTAATCAAACTTATACAAGGAATTGATTTTGCTGAAGACATCGGGATGTTCTAGGGTAGTTCTAATTCAAACTCCCTTTATGGATCACTGCTTTCACACTAGAAGAGTTAAATCCTTTGGGGGAATTACAATTGGAAAAATGGGTGAAGCAAAAATAATGATGTATTTAAGCATCGAGTTCCAAAGTTAAAGTGTAACTGCTCCTTTCAACTAGTAACCCAAGATCAGCAGTATTTCTTGAATGTTCCTTTCCTTATTATGAGTTCTTAGTTTTCGTTCCTTTCTTTCTATTGTTTTATATACCCTATGCCACCTTTTAACATTACTGCCATATGCAATGAGCTGAATGTCCAGGCCACACTGTATACTTAAAAGGGCATGTGTGTGCATATTTCAGTTTTTATGTGGGTCAGAAAACTCATATTTGACATGGTAGTCGGGCACTTAATATGTCATTGTTAATTTAACATGGTCTGATATGCTGCTTCCAGCTTATCAGGAAGGACTCACTGGTAAGTGGGGAGGTAAAAATACACGTTTTCTTGAATTATCTGAAGTTGGGTAGAATTTTGTTCCACGTGGAACACTGAGTTCTTACAGGTGTATTAGTTTAAAAATTTCTGTATGGTATATCACATTGTATTGGCTTGTTTTCATGATACAGCTATAAATCAAGTGTGGAGAATTGAAATCAATGCAATTTACTTTACAAACATTTGTAGTTTAATGCAGTGGCCTCTGAACTCTTTTGACTATGTGCCTCCATCAGTAACAAAGTTTGAGCATGAGCCCCGATATATGTTTGTTTATGTTATTTATTTTGAAATATTTAAAAACAAAACATAGAAGTTAGGCAATAGTGGGATAAAATAATACAAATAAAAGTTCCACGATATTTTTCTTACACCCAAAGGTACAGGTATCAGTTATTTGCTCCTTCTGTTTTCTCCTTTTTGTCTGGAGCTTTGTGGAGAAAGCTTATAGAGGTCTCTATATTCAGTAAACATTCTCACGCTTTCCCCGTTTTCACTCTGGTACTCTCCATCTCGACTGTGTCTGATGTCCCCCAGCCCAGAGACCTACTGTGTTACCCTCTCTGAGAAACAAATTTCTAGTGTTGGAGAGAGGAAGTTGTCCAGTGGTGTGTTGTAGAGATGAGATGCAGAGACCAAAACACTAAAACAGAAAGAAAGGACAAATGACAGGGAAAAGAAAACTCCAGAAAGAATTATCATTAATGCCCTCAGAGAGAGAAGATGTTGCACTCATGAAACATGAACAAGATGTTGTGCAAAGGAAGTATTTAGAGAACCAAGGCTCTTAGACCTTAAAACATGCAGAAACAAGAATTCAATAAGACTAGAAGATCAGGTTGACAGAACGTCTCGGCAAGTGAAACAAAGGGACAAAAGATGGAAAATAGGAGAGAAAATATAGGGAGTTGAGAGACTTCATCTAGGAGAGCCAATGTCTGAATAATAGGAGTTCCAAAGAAGGAACACAGAAGAGGGAGGGCAGGGTCACCACCACCTTCTGGGTCACCTTTATGTAAATGAGAAAAAGACACCTAGCATGGATGAATGCACTCTGTGAACCCGGCTTGGTAAACAGAAAAAGGTGTGGAAAGAAAAGGATGCCCCTCCTCTAAGCAGACATAGTCTTAAGCTAAGGCACACATTTGAGGAAATGGAATCCTGGTTAGATTTCAGCCCCCAGCCACCTCCTCAGCAGGGCACCTTTGTGCAGTGCACAGAGGGCACAGCCTTCGGTCGCAACACGGATGCCATGGGAGAAATCACACGGAACTTAAGGACCTGAGTGTCACAAGAGAAAAGGCCCAGTGAATGGTCAGAACAATGGATGCAAACAGCCGCATATCAAAGCATAGTCTTATGAAATTTCAGTCTTGGGGGAGAAGGGGAGTGATTCTCCAGCTTCTAGAAAGAAACAAAACAAAACAAAAACAAAGAGGTCACATGCACAGTGTCAGGTTTCAGAAAGACTTTAGACATCTCAAAGGCAATCTTGGATGTTTTCAAGTTTCTTCAGACAATGTAGCTACTTCCTCCAGAAGTTAAACAGAGAGTTTCCATATGACTCAGTAATTCCACTCCTCCTCATACACCCAAGAGAACTAAAAGCACACACTCCCACAAAACAAATGGTTATAGCAGCATTATATACACAATAGCTAGAAAGTAGGAACCACCCATATGTCCATCAACTGATAAATGGATGAATAAAATTTGGTATAACCATATAATAGAATATTACTCAGCCATAGAAAAGGAATAAAGTACTGATACATAGACCAAATATGAACCCTGAAACATTATGCTAAGTGAAAGAATCCAGATACAAAAGGCAACCTATTGTATGACTCCGTTTATATGCAATGACTAGCTAAAAAAGGCAAATCTTAGAGACAGAAAGTAGACTAGTGGTTTCTAGGGGCTGCGGTAGAGAAGGGCCAGGGACAGTAACTGCTAATGGGTTCTGGGTTTCTTTTTTTGGAGCAGTGAAAATATTCTAAAATTAGATAGTGGTGATAGTTGCAAAGCCTTGTGAATATACTAATAATTACTGAGTGGTACACTATAAATTGGTGAAATTTGTGCTCTGTGAATTATAATCTCCATTTCTCAAGAAAGAAAAGGAGGCACTGTCTTTAAGATTATGTTCCCTGGCAAACTACAAATCAAATATGAGGGCTGAATAAAACATTTTCAGACATGAAAGGGCTCAAAAAATTTACCATTCACCCACGCTTTCTCAGAAAACTACTGGGGATCTGCTGCCTCTGAACAAGACAAAGTAAACTCCTATGATAGCAACAGAATGAATTTCAGGAAGGCAGCCGAGTAGCAGGTTTGGGGTGGAGGAAGATCCTAGATAGAAAGAGAATTATGATCTCTAGAATGGATGTCTTGAAGAAAGAAAAAAAAAGGAACTAAAAAAGTCATCTGATAAAACTTTTCCCCAAATTTCCCTTTTGGGAAGTTAGATGGAAAGACATGTGGATGGGGTAGGAATTATCAAGAAATACCAAGACAATTCAGCAATTATACATATATATATGCTAATTATTTAATTCAGGATAAACAAAAAGTGAAAAAGGAGCATCCAAATATGTTATGGTGTTCAGCTATAGATAATATTTGCATAGGCAAAAATCATGTCAACACTGCATTTTGATTTAACCTCAAATGGTAATATAATTACTTGGGAAGATAGGATAAGAGAATGGTAGTACAACAGAACTAAATTTTCATCTGTAATAAGAGGAAGTCAATTGACAAGGTTGAAACTGATGAATGAAAAGATAGCAATATTGTATAATATTAGAAATAAAGAAATGTGCCAGTGTCCGAAGAAACAGTCAAAAGTAGGTGGCGGGGGGGGGTGGCACCTGGGTGGCTCAGTGGTTAAGCGTCTGCCTTCAGCTCAGGTCATGATCCCAGGGTCCTGGGATCGAGCCCCACGTTGGGCTCCCAGCACAGGAAGCCTGCCTCTCCCTCTCCCACTCCCCGTGCTTGTATTCCCTCTCTCTCTCCCTCTCTATCTCTCTGTCAAATAAATAAATAAAATCTTAAAACAGTGCGCCTGGGTGGTTCAGTGGGTTAAGCCTCTGCCTTTGGCTCAGGTCATGATCTCAGGGTCCTGGGATCGAACCCCGCATCAGGCTCTCTGCTCAACAGGGAGCCTGCTTCCCCCTCTCTCTCTGCCTGCCTCTCTGTCTACTGTGATCTCTCTCTCTCTCTGTTAAATACATAAATAAAATCTTAAAAAAAAAAAAAAGAAACAAAAGGGTCAGAAAGAATTGCCTCTGGTGAGGGGAACTGGGGACAGTGAGAAAAGAGAAGAGGGATGAGCTAGTTGTTGGAAGGCTTTTAGTTCTTTTTGACTTTTTAAAAATACCTTAATAGGGGCGCCTGGGTGGCTCAGTGGGTTAAGCTGCTGCCTTTGACTCAGGTCATGATCTCAGGGTCCTGGGATCAAGTCCCACATCGGGCTCTCTGCTCAGCAGGGAGCCCGCTTCCCTCTCTCTCTCTCTCTGCCTGCCTCTCTGTCTACTTGTGATCTCTCTCTGTCAAATAAATAAATAAAATATTAAAAAAATAAAAAAATAAAAATACCTTAATAAAAATATAATTTTTCTAATCCTTCATGATAAAAGATTATTTAATATCCACTAAAATGAAAAAAATGTGTCAAGGAAATCTTGCAAATTACATATGCCTTAAATAGAAAAGTGTTCTCATTAAACTGATTTTTAGCAGGCTTTATCAGATATTAAAGCATCAGTGATGGTAGCTAGACAAATAAAACCAGGTTGTTTCTCTAAATTCGATGACTATTGTTGGAAAACTTTAAAATTTAAAATCAAAAGGAATGGTAAGGAGCAGAAAGAGAATTCATTATTTGACTTTTTTCTCCTTTCTTCTTCCCCCCTCGAGGACTTGGAGTGGAAATGGAAGGGGTCTGCATGCATAGGAAATGGGTCAAGCATCAAGGCCCCAAGTCTTTACTGAACCACAAGATAGTTTCCCACACAGTGTGTGAATGAATACTTGTCCAATATCTTCACTAATAGGGCCCTTTAAGAGGGTTGTTTTTTTTTTTTTTTTCCAGGACAAAAGGAATCTATTCTGAAACTGAATGAGATGTTTCCTCCTCTGAGCCTGACATCTGGGAGCATTTCATAAAAGGCACACTCCAGGCTCTCTGTTAAACTCAGGTCTACTGTGATTGCAGCTTTCTTCCTACAGGTAGGAAAACATCAAAGCCCAGCAGGAATCACCATCCAAGAAACTAGGTCTAAGAAGGTAGTAGAGAACTGCAAATCCAAACCAGTGATAGTCTACAGAGGATCCAAATTAATAGGACAAAACAATGTTCTTGGTATCTTTTTATCCAGTTCACTTTGACTCATTTAAAAGAACCAGGCACGGGGCGCCTGGGTGGCTCAGTCAGTTAAGCATCTGCCTTTGGTTCAGGTCATGATCCTGGGGTCCTGGGATTGAGCCCCGCATCAGGCTTCCTGCTCAGTGGGGAGCCTGCTTCTCCCTCTCCCTGCCGTTCCCCCTGCTTGTGCTCTCTATCTCTCTCTCTCTGACAAATAAATAAAATCTTTTAAAAAATGAAAAGAACATGGCACAACCTCACAGTTGGGATTCAGTTCAGTGCTGTATTCATATTGATTATTTCTGGAAAGTGGGAGAATCTTGTGGAACACTCCTGTCTCATCTTCAGCCGTGGGGAATGGAGACATGTTCCACTCTTGTCATGGAGGGAGCTAGAGAGTAGCACTTAGGGAAAGATCACCTGGGGAAGGTGAATCTTGAAGACAGAGTTAATCAGGGCTGCGAGTCTGGCAGCCCTTTCTTCTGACGGTGGGGTATCTCCCTCCATGGCTGTCTTTGGAGGATCATTGTGGTGAGTTTCTTTATAGATGGTAATGACACTGAGGCTCTGGCTGCTTTGACATAGGAGGAGCTCTAGGGCTCTTGTAGGGTAAGTGAAGGATTGGGGAATTCCTGCAGAGACCAGTGCCTGTGGACTTAAAGACCCTTGGATTTAGACATGGGGGAGAAGTATGGCCAGAAATACAGGCTCTAGAGACCAAAGTGATTCTGGTCACACTTGAAATGAGAGACAGTGTTTTTGCTTCTAGATCTGAGAACGTTTCCTGGTAGACAATGTCTGTCCAAACCCCCAGGGAGGGGAACATGGGAAAGGTATGGGAAAAAAGGTACAGAAAAAGCTGGCAAGGTTGGCAGCAGAGGTTCAAAGTAGAGTGAGGAGACTAGATCAGGTCAGGTCAGGTCAGGTCATGGGTCTTCAGGTAGAAGAGGCCAACTTCTGGGAGTGCTTTTGATGCATTATTGCACGCACAGCTGTCTGGGTCCTGGTCCATTGGTCACCTGAGTCACCAGGATCCCTATAGGCAAGTATGTCAGCAACATTCATGTGCAATGGCACAGCCTTGGGAAGCCAAGCCTGCTGGACAAAATTGCTCAATGCTCCTTCATAGATGATTGCCTCAATCTAAAGGTGGGATTCTGCTGCCCGGAACTCCACCAGAATATAAAACACCCCTTTCTAGAAACGCAAATCAAAATCATAATGAGATATCATATCACCCCTGTTAGAATGGCTATGATCTGAAAGACAAGAAGTAACAAATATTGACGACAATGTGGGGAAAATAGAACCCTTGTACACGGTTGGTGGGAATGTAAATTGGTAGAGCCACTATAAAAAACAGTGTACGTTCCTCAAAATATTAAAAATCGAATCACCATAGGATCCAGCAATTTTGCTTTTGGGTATATAACCAAAGGAAATGAAATCACTACCTCAAAGGGAATCTGCACCTCCGTTTTGTTTTTTGCAGCATTACTCACAAAAGCCAAGACATGTAAACAACCAAAGTGTCCATCGATGGATGGATGAAGAAAACATGGTGTCCATATAAGCTATGGAATATTATTCAGTCATAAAAAGGAGGAAGTCCTGTCATTTGCAACAACATGGATGGGCCTGGAAGTCATTATGCTAAGTGAAATAAGCCAGACAGAGAAAGGCAAGTGCTGTATGATCTCACTCCTATGCGGAATCTGAAAGAACTGAACTCATAGAAACAGAGAGTGGATTGGTGGTTACCCGAAACGGGGGTTAGGCGTTGGGGGAAATGTGTGAAGATGGTCAAAAGGCACAGACTTCTGGTTATAAGATAAATAAATTCTGGGAATGTAACGTAGAGCCTTGTGATTATAGTTAACAATATTATACTGTACATTTGAAAGTTGCTAAGAGAGTAGATCCTAAAAGTTCTCCTCATAAGAAACAAATCTCGTAACTATATGAGGGGATGGTTGTTAATTAAACCTATTGTTTTTTTTGTTTTGTTTTTTTAAAGATTTTATTTATTTGACAGAAAGAGGGATCACAAGCAGGCAGAGAAGCAGGCAGAGAGAGAGGGGGAAGCAGGCTTTCTGCTGAGCAGAGAGCCAGATGTGGGGCTCGATCCCAGGACCCTGGGATCATGACCTGAGCTGAAGGCAGAGGCTTTAACCCACTGAGCCACCCAGGCGCCCCTAATTAAACCTATTGTGGTGACCATTTCAAATCATTATGTTGTACACCTTAAACTAATATCATGTATATGTCATTGTATCTCAATAAATCTAGGACCAAAAATTAAAAAATAATAAGTAAATGTGTAATGTTTTCTAAACATTAAAAATATATATTCCTTTCTAGAACTAGGATGTAGTAGAGTGAAAGTTGGCAGCAGAAGTCCTAAGAAAGTGTGGACACATCACCAGCCCCGATTTTACCTTCTTGGCAAAAATCCTTAGTTTGAAAGGTGTGGTGGGTTAGGAGCTATGTTAATAGTCCCTCTGCAAGATGGGCCGAAGGGACAGATACTGTTGGTATTTCCTGCTGAGTAGGGCTCTTGAATGGGGCCCGAGTTAACACTGCTAGAAGGCTCAGATACATTTTGAGCAACAAATTGCCCTTCCAGAAGGTTCCTATTTTTCCTGTACAAACAGAAAGTTACCCCAATACGTTCCCCTTCCTTTCCTCAAATGGAGAGCTTAGAATTTCCTGATACAATTGCATCTGAAGGAGAGGGGGTTGGTATCTGGGTGGCCTGTGAGCTTTCTTGATTGCTGCAGAGACCATGACAACGCTCCAGCTTTGGCCCAGGTGGTAGGGGAACTTGGTGGGCGGGGGGGGGGGGGGCGCTATTGAGTTGTGACTGAATCCACTTCTGTCAACTGCAGTTGGAGTTCCTGCCACCTGAGGACACTGTTGGAAAAGAGAAAGTGGTGGGAGCCTTGCCGATCCAGGCTGCTTGGGAATTGGCCAGCACAATTTAAATGTGGGGTCAGGCAAAGGAGGCGGAAATTTGCATGTTTTCTCGAACAAAGGAGCGAAAATGAGTAATGGGAGGTGGTTCTGATAGGTAAGTCGGAGGTAGAACCTGCCTTGGGATGACGTCACAGAATATGTTTCTGGGGATGAGGTGATTAAGGGCAGGACACAAATCCTGAACACACTTGCAAAATGGAGGGTGGGAGGGCTTGCTCCATATCCCCAGCCCCGATTCGACAGAAGGACTAGATTGTTCAGTTGTGAGTGCCCGCGTCCTCGCCCAAGAATAGGAAACATCAGTCGGAGAGGACACAAGTGAGCCCAGCAGCAGGGTGTGGTTCTCAGCTGAGGGGCGGGTGCGTTCGGGGCGACCAAAGTGGAGCAGGGGGCACAGGGAGAATGTCAGTTGGACCAACGGGTCTCACGTGGTGGGGGAGGGTGTTCTGGGGCTCATGGTGGGGACTGTATCTACTTTAAAGGCACTGACCTAGAGAATATTTCTTCTGGATTTTAAGTCTTTAGTGAATTGTGAGCAAACAAAGATGGAACGAGTAGAGACAGAGATCCAGTAAACAAGTATTAGTTTTTGTTGTGGCTGATATTACTGTTTCCCTTGAATAGCACCTTAAAAGGAGCGATCCGTGTGACATCTGTGAATTAATTCAGAGGCTCCCGAGAATCAGCCCAGAGTCCTAAGGTACAGTAGGAATCACTCCAAATAGAAATTCTAATCTTTATTCATTTCACTCATGGTCCCCAAGAACTCATGTTAACTTTTCTCTGGACGTCATCTTCTCTCCTCTTCCCAGCCCTCCCAAACTTCAGACAGTACCTTGCCTTCCTAGACCAGAAGATCTCTCTCCCTTCTCTGTCTGCCCCGGCTCACTGCTATTCCTTCCCCTGCCACAACCACCTCGAGGACTGTGGTGTCTTCCTCTGGGTTGCCTTTCCTGACCTTTTCTCCTCAGAGTCTCTCTGGTTCTGAGCCTCTTGACCTCGTATACATCTCAGAAGTCTAGAAACCCGTCTGACTTAGTCCTGAGTCTCCATAGACAGTAGGAAAGGGGGAAGGGAAGGAAAGGGACAGGTTTAGCCATCACTTTCTACAGAGCCATTTTCTCAACTGATGATTAGTTTTTGCTAAGAAACAAACAAAAAAAAGAAACAAATTTTAAATTTATTCCTTATTGGTCCATTCACACAAACGGCCTGAGATCTTTGGGGAGATGACATACACCCGTGGAGGAATGTATGCTTGTATAGGTATATTTACTCTTTAAAAAAATTTTTTAAAATTCTGGTATGGTTAACATACTGTATTATTTTAGTTTCAGGTGTACAGTATAATGATTCCACAATTCTATATATTACTCAGTGCTCATCATAAGGGTTCTCTTAATCCCTTCACTTATTTCACTCTGGATATTTACTCTTTTTTTTAAAAAAAATTATTTATTTACTTGAGAGAGAGCAAGAGAGAGAGAGCACTGAGGGAGAGGGAGTAGGAGGCTCCCCACTCAGCAGGAAGCCCAATTCGGGGCTTGATCCCAGGACCCTGAGATCATGACCTGGGCTGAAGGCAGATGCTTAACCATCTGAGCCACCCAGGCACCCCTGGATTTTACTCTTATATGTGACCTGTTCTCTCTGGCCAAAGAGCTCATCACGTTCTCCAGCTTGGAAGTCTCCCTACTCTTGATTCCTGCTGATTCTCCTTCTCCAAAAAGTCTGTTAGTAGTCTACAAAGAGTCATGATCTGTTCTTTTCTTTGGTTCTTCAATGAAACCCAAAGATAGTAATAGCTTTTCTTAATGTGCTTGTTTTCCATCCTCACTGAAGCCCCTATTCACTTCTGTTTGTTTGTTTTTTTAATAAATAATGCACATGTAGTCAATAAGTGGGAGATGGGTGTGATTTGGAATTCTCAAATGTGTGGCATGAACAGTCACTTTGGGGAATGTGGTCAATTATAGACAAGTGTCTTTAAGAGGACTACAATCAGAACTGTTTTTCCTAAAAATTGTATTTATAAGCCACTTACTTAATTGTAATAAAAAAATCTGAATATCCAAATTGCAACTACGTTTTATTGCTGTTAGATTTGGACCACAATTAAGTGTAAACTTACCTCTGATAAGTTCACTGATGAGTTGTAAATTAACCTGCACATTTTTAGCAGTCGGGTCAAAGTCACAGATATTCACGACTAGGTAACTCTTAACATACTATGAATAAAAGAACAAAAGTTATGGAAGCACCAGCAAGTAAAAGGAGGGCACCCAATTCACCAGTTTACAGAATTCCATGTACATAAATTTTAAAACAGGCAAAACTAATCTATGGTGTTGGAAGTCAGGAATCTGGTCTGGTCACTCTGGAGTGTATGTGTGTGTGTGTGTGTGTGTGTGTGTGGCAGGTGAGGGAGGGGAGAGGGTACAAAGGAAGGCTTCTGGGATGCTGCTGATGTTATTTCTTGATCTAGATGCTGGTTACAAATGTTCACATTATAAATTCTTGCATTTGTACATTTAGAATTTGTGCGATCTTGATTGGTAGACCTAAGCTTGCATGGGTTCTTCTTCGATAAAAAAGAGTGTTTAAAGACAGAAGAAAACAGCTTACCCGTTTACACTTTTCCCAATCTCTGAAGTCACCTGATGATTCCAACTCTGGATGAATGAACAAGATCACGGCTGTCAGGAGGTCATGCACCAGCTTCACGCCAGCTTCCAGCTCCTGGGCCTTGCTCTCTGACAGAGACGAGGACTCTGGTGGGAGATTATAATCATAGAGCAGCAGTGACACAAAGTCGAGGGAGGTGAGCAGGCGGAGGCTTTCCTGCAGCTCTTGCAGCATGATCCGGAAGAAGAGAACCCCTGCCCGCGGGACTTCTCCTACATTTTCAATCTCTGAAACAATATCCCGCATGGTTGGTTAGCCTGTAGAGTAGTTTTTCACAGCATTCTGAGCACAATACAGTAAACTTCTTCCCCCCCCACCCAGGAAAAAGAAGACCATATTCTATGGTTCTAAACAATCTGAGTTTCTCTAGTGATGAAATCAAAACGTGGAAATGGAATGACACCTGGTGAAGCTCACAGGAAGGGGCTTTGAGTAAAGGTAAAAACTGAGGTGTGAGGGTTGGACCTTAGTTTGAATGCCTACTCTCCCTCTTATTAGTTCTGTCTCTCTGAACCCCCTCTTCCTCGCTGTGAGCATGGGGTTGATCCCTACTTCCCTGGTGACCTGTGAGAATTAAATGAGATGATGTATGTAGTAAAAGCACTTAGTGGATAAGTACAGAGTGGATGCTCGAAAGACATGTATTTTCTTCTTTTTTTCTACTTAACCTACCCTGTCTAATGGCAAGAAACCTCTCAGATTAATCCCACATAACATTACTCTATTTATTCTAGGTAGTCAAAGGTTTCCATGCTTCCTTCTTCCCTCCATGATGCCCAAACTGCTTTTGTGTTGAGTAGCCTAGAGGGTGTGGAATCACAAGCACTAGGGTCTAGTTTTAGTTCTGCCTCTAGCTTGCGATTGGGCCATGACTTTCATGGATGTTAGCTTCTTTATATGTAAAACAAAATGCTTCATCTAACTAATACTGTGCAAGATAATGGACAGAGCCCCCAAAGTGGGGTGCAAATCCAGGCTTCTCCACTTGTTAACTGTGTGATTTGGTGCAAGTTGTTTTGTTTCTCTGAATTTTACTTTCCTCACTGATAAAATGAGTTATCACCGTTCACCCAAGAGTTATGGCAAAGACTAATGGAAATTACATACGTAAAGTACTTGCTCCATAATGGGGCATTTAATAAATGCTAGTTCTACTTTGCCTTTATGAGTCCTCCCAGTTTGAAACCATATGATTCCAGCCAAGAAAATGAGATTTCTTACCCTTTGCTCTAATTTATAGACCAACTCATTAGCCCAATACTGCATGAGGGAATTCCTTTCACGTAGAAAGGGCCGTGTACTGTAACAATTCCTTTTAGGAAATGTACTGCAATCTGTGATTTCCCCCCACATTTATTAAACCCAGGAATTCAGATTGTTGCCCCATTCACAATACCTAGGACATAGTTTTTCTTTATTTCTCCAGATATTTCGCCCAGTATTTCGTAACAGGCAGCTTGGACCACCTTCATCATTTTCTGTAGATCTTTAAATTCCCGATACAACAACATTTTACTCCTGCCAATGTTAAAATCAAGAACTCCCAGAGCTTTTCCTGTTCTCTCACGGAGTGGAATTATGATGTGGTTTTCTCCACAGACAGAGGCCAAAACAACTTCGGAACTGTCTGTACACTTGAAGAGGAAGTCTCTGAAACCCAAACCAAACGAGCCTAAGATCATAAAGCATCAGCTTGCTCACAACATTCCGTCCGAACACACGGAGTAGCTCTCTTTCCTGCCAACCGTGCTCCCGCCATGCCAGGCCTTGTTTGACCTGCCTGCATGGCTCCACCCCGAGACTGCGCACAGCTATCTCCCCCAGCTCGCGCATCGGACACACAAGCCTCCTTGACCGATCAGTGTGAAGTCACTCTCCATAGTGAGGCTCTGCTCCGTTGTCTTTGCTACACATATACTTACCTGAAGGTATTTGGTTTTTGTTTATATACTGTCCCGTAAGTGTCGGTTGGATGGTGGATGGAATGAGGGCTGTGTTAGGTCAGGTTCCCTAGAAGCTGAGCCTGAGACAGGAATGCTTACGCAAAGGATGGACTGAGGGAGTGCTTTCTGGAGAAAGCTGTCAAGGTCTGAGAAAAGTAAAACATGGAAGGAGAAGAGACTAATTAAGGACGTGAAGGCTAATTTGCAAGGACGTGGATGGAACTGGAGGGTATGATGCTGAGTGAAAGAAGTTGGTCAGAGAAAGACGATCATCGTAGGATTTCACTCATATGTGGAATTTAAGAAACAAAACAGAGGAGCATAGAGGAGGAGAGGGAAAAATAAAAATAAAATAAAAGGAGATGACATCAGAGAGGGAGACAAACCGTAAGAGACTCTTAACCATGGGGAACAAACTTAGGGTTCCTGGAGGGGAGGGGGGTGTGGGATGGGGTGACTGGGTGATGGGCATTAAGGAGGGCACGTGATGTAATGAGCACTGGGTGTCATATCAACTGATGAATCAGTGAATTCTACCTCTGAAACTAATAATACACTATGTGTTAATTAAATTAAATTAAAAAAGAATGTGAAGGCTAGTCTCAGTCTCATCTCAAGGGGAGCTCTGGAAGGCAAATTGTGCCAAAGAATTTGCCCCACCTTGAGGCAAGGGAGAGGTCTTTTACCAGTCATTGGCTCTAAGATGTTTTGGGTGTGTGTTTACATAACTCTGAGGTGCACCTAGTGAGGCTCCCATCACTCAAGGGCTCTCCTCCAGAGAAGGTTCCAGTTTGAGTCACTAGCAGCTGTACCTGTAGCAGCTGGCAAGAGGTTCATTAGGGCTCTGGGTAGGGCATCAATGGAACTGCTCCCTCCAGGGGCCTGAGATGCTCGTTGAAACATAGTAGCTGCTTCCCTCTGTAGTGAGGTATAGACACATTTCTTCTCTCACCTTCCCAATCTTTTTTTTTTTTTTAATTTTATTTATTTATTTGAGAGAGAGGGAAGGCACCAAGGGAAAGGGAGAAGCAGACTCCCCGCTGAGCAGAGAGCACCATGCAGGACTTGATCCCAGGACCCCGAGATCATGACCTGAGCCGGAGGCAGACACTTAACCGACTGAGCCACCCGGGTGCCCTCCCCCTTCACAATCTACATTGATATTAAGATGTCATTCTTCTGAGGTATCTGAAAAATGTTGGTGCTTTGCATAGCCTCAAAAGGCATATTTATGGTTCATAATAGTAATCCCATAATGCCAGGTAAGATTACGTCCTTTTTTTTTTTTTTTTTTTGCTGTTCCCACCCCTTCCTGTTGCTGAGCTACCACTTTGTGTCCTAATGATAACCACAGTAGTGACGCATCACCCTAAACTTTCTAGGCACAACCATAAAGCTGATTGGTCAACAAAGTTCCTCCAAAGACACCTGTTCTAAGTTATGCAGAGGAATCAAAGGTTATGAGTCTGGGGGTTAAAAAGACTCTCCTAAAACTTTTTTTTTAAATATATATACACATATATATATTTTAAAGACTCCATTTATTTGTTTGACAGAGAGAGAGAGAGAGAGAGAGAGATCACAGGTAGGCAGAGAGGCAGGCAGAGAGAGGGGGAAGCAGGCTCCCCACCGAGCAGAGAGCCCGATGTGGGGCTTGATCCCAGGACCCTGAGATCATGACCTGAGCCGAAGGCAGAGGCTCAACCCACTGAGCCACCCAGGCGCCCCTCTCCTAAAACTTTTGACCACAGCAAGGAATAACTAACTATGTGGAAAAGAGATTAAACCTGAGTGAACAGTCAGGTATGAGGCCAAATTAAGGTTTAATTAAATCTTGTATTTAAATCTTATAATTAAAACATGTATTTAAGTGTCAAGTCAGCCTCCTAGACAGAGCTAGATTACTTTCCACTCAGCTGCACCGACTTCTAACAAGCAGCTTGTCCCTTTTGCAATACGTGTGTCCATCATTAAGATCTGTTTTGCACCTGTCCACAGTTTGTGCACCCTGCATCCCCCAGGTGAAAGGCATTCAAAGGAATCTGGACTGGGTACTTATTAAAGACCATATCCTCTTTTTTAAATAAAAAACACACGTTCACAGGCTTGTTAACATTAAGATGATGAGCTTTGATAAGTGATGTGGGTGTGTTTTTTCACAATCCTGAATTCCATGTTTATAAGAAAAGCGTAGAAAATAAAACACTATCATGCTTAAAAACAGGCAATATAAAATGCCAGTGAAATCTGTTTTCAAAAGGACTGGAAGGGAAAGGAGTTAACACATCCCACGCAGACAGGAATTTTTCCTTGAAAACCCAATTAGAATAGTATTCAGGTGTATACTAATAATAGGCAAACGCTGTGTCTCTCAGAGCTACTAACATGCTACAGGGATGTGTTTTGGCAGAAAGATAAAACAGACATGAAGATATCTTTCATACCTGAAGATGCATGTCTTCCTGAAGATTGTAGGGGGGTTCCTGTGGATTTCTGTTAGACCCAGGTGCCCGGTAACCATCATATTGCGTAAAACATAGTCTGAATCCTTGAAAAGAGGAAGAGATTTCAAACACGGAGAGGAATCATTAGATCTCATTTTCCCATTAAAGGTTTTGGGAACAGAAAAACAGGAAAAAAATTGGGAAACTTTAGGTGATCTCTGGCTTGAAGTAACGGGACATCTTTCTTAGTACCTTTAAGAATGAGGCATTCATGAGAGAAAATTTTCAAATTACAACATTTTTTTAGATGCACAAACTTTTTTTATAATTGTGACAAAACCATATTTTTAATGTGAAGAGTGCATTATAAAACATTTGGAAAATACAGAAAAGTCCAAGGAAAATAAGAACAGTAAAAAATATTCTCCCCTGAGGTCTTTGTCTTTACCATCTCATCAAAACTACCTTGGTCAAGGTCACTAGTGACTCCCTTATTGTGAAATCCATCGATCAAACCCTAATCATCATCTTCTGCTGTAGCAGCATGTGACTCAGTGAACAATTTCCTTCTTGACATGCTTTATTCACTTGGTCTTTGGGACACCACTTGTCCCAAAGTGGGGACTCCTGGTTCTCCCCCAAATCACTTTTCTATTTCTTGCTGCTTCTTTGTCTTCCTCACCTCTAGGACGTTTTTGAACTATAGATTATAACCTAACTATGGGTTATGAAAATATTTTAATGCCTCCCTTTTTTTTAAGAGAGAGAGAAAGCATGCATGCAAGTAGGGAGGGGCAGAAGGAGAACGAGAGACTCTTAAGCAGCCCCCCTCCATCATGGGGGCTCCATCTCACGACCCTGAGATCATGACCTGATTCAAAAATCAAGAGTTGGATGGTTAACTGACTGATTCACCCAGACACTCCATTTTAGTGCCTTTAAAAAACAGCTTTATTGGAGTATCACAGATATACAAAAAACTGCACATATTTGATGGATGCAATTTGATGAGTTTGGAATGAGTCGTGACCAACTTTTTTTGGTAGAGATTATTTATAAGAAAGTAAGATTAACATATCCTGTAAAATATACTAAACTGTAGAAAAGATGAATTCAACTGGAAGAAATAAAAAGGTTTGTTTTTGTTTTTTGACAGAGAGAGAGCACAAGCAGGGGGAAAAGCAGGCTCCCACTGAGCAGGGAGCCCAACATGGGGCTCGATCCCAGGACCCTGAGATCATGAGCCAAAGGCAGACGCTTAACCGACTGGGTCACCCAGGAGCCCCTAAAAAGCGTTTTTTATGTCCACCTTTAAAAAATCCTTTGATTAAAAGGGAAACTGTGATAACAAGATCCATAGGGACAGCATGATGAATGGTGCTCTGGGGAACAACCGCTTCGTAGTGTGGAGCTTCCTCTTGTCATGACCTCAAGTGTTCACCCAAACAGTTTAGATGAAAAATGTTCTCAACAGAGAATCTGGAAAGGTTCTCTGATGTTGGCAATTCAGCATCTAACTTTTCCTAATTTATTTCTTCCATGATTCGTTATTGGGTGTTATATATACTAGACTAAGAGGATTTTTTAGAATCTCACTGTGACTATGTTCCTAAGTTTAAATCTTTAGTCCAAACTAGACAATTCCTCTCCTGTTTCCACCTCTTCCTCCCAAATTGTGTCAGTTCAGCCACTTCTGTTAAGACTGGGAACATAATACGATAATAAGGGCTTCATAAAGAATATGCCTCATAATAAGCTTTTAATTTACTTTTACTTGGACCAAGAAACTACAAATTCATCAAGTGCCTCAGTATTATTCAGTAGTGAGATACCCACTCTAGTCAAGATTTTCTAGGAAACTGTTTAGAGAAAAGGGCTGCGATGGTAGTATCCCCCATTTTCTTTCTTCTGCTACTGGCTTGTTATTTTTTTCCTCCTTACTTTTTCAATACAGGTTTGCCCCACTCTCTGAAAGTAGGAAACCTTTCATGAGCTAAAACAATGTAAAGTGAAGAAGCAGTTACTATTAATTTATACAGAAACATTTTTGAGCATTCCTGGACTCCCCAAATAACCTCTCTTAGGCCTTTCTGATACCTTACAACACATCTTGCTAATGGATGCACAGAATAAATTGAGATAAAGCACAGATGCTCACAAACACAGTTCAAAGGTGTGGCGGCTAGATGCTGAGATGCTGAGTGTGGGTGGGGGTGGGGGTGGGGAGAGGCTAATGGGGCCTCTCTTCCGCTCTGGGGGCTCACTGCAAAACAAACAGTGGACCCTATTTTCACTTTTTACCTTTTTCATAAAAGCAAAAGTTCTCATTGGATTTCTGTGAGTCAGAAAAAAACAGATACTAATGAGAGTCTTTTGTAGAAGAGAAGTGGCCAAACATGAACTTTTGGAAAGCGGGTATCCTACCATCTATTCATTCTCACCTCACGCATTACATATTATTTTGTATTTATCCTCTTGTGCTTTTTTTCTCTTTTGACAAACTTTTTTTTTTAAGATTTATTTATTTGACAGACAGAGATCACAAGTAGGCAGAGAGAGAGAGGAGGAAGCAGGCTCCCTAACTGAGCAGACAGCCCGATGCGGGACTCGATCCCAGGACCCTGAGATCATGACCTGAGCCAAAGGCAGAGGCTTAACCCACTGAGCCACCCAGGCATCCGACAAACATTTTTTTTTAAAAGAATGAGCTAAAATAGAAGAGAAAGTATCCAAAAACATCACATAGTTAAGGTAGGTATTGTTTCGTAAAACTTCTATTTTAAGAGTGTACCTCTGTGTGTGTGTGTGTTTGTCAAGGGTCAGGATACAAAAGGCAAAATATTTTTCATACAGTAGGTCAAAGTCAATTTAATTTTGAGCCACAATGATTCCAAACACTTGACTGTCTCAGGGCTTGGACTTTAGGCTTTTTTTTTTTTTTTTTCCCTAGTCTCACTCATTCCCTTGGTTATTCTATCTTGTCTCATGGTTTTGGGTTGTTTTGTTTTGTTTTGTTTTGTTTTGTTTTGGTTATTATGTTAAAATATACCTAGCATAATATTAGCACTTAAACCATTTAAAAGTGTACAATTTGGTGGCACGAAATACATTCATGATGTTGTATAACCCAATCCCATGTTTTGTTTTTTTTTTTAAGAATTTATTTGTCAAAGTGAGAGAGAGGAAGAGAGAGGTTGAGCACAAGCAGGGGAACATCAGGCAGAGGGAGAAGCAGGTTCCCTTCTGAGCAGGGAGGCCGATGTGGGACTCGATCCCTGAACTCTGGGATCATGACCTGAGCCCAAGGCAGATGCTTAAACGGCTGAGCCACCCAGGTATCCCTCATGGTTTTAAACACTATTTATTTGCTAGGCTGGATTTCTTCCCAAACACTAGTTCATATATTCAACTATCTATTTAATATCTCCACTTAGAGTCTAAAAGGCATTTCAAATTATAGTTTAAAAATCTTTTTCAATTTAGTAGATAAAATCTAACTTTTACTTAACTTTGTATTTATTTCATTATAAGAATGGAACATTTTTTCCATGTTTATTGAGCAGGCTTTAAAAAAACTTTTTTTTAAAGATTTTATTTATTTGAGAAAGCACAAGCTGGGGGAGTGGGCAGAGAGAGAAGGAGAAGCAGGCTCCCCGCCGAGCAGGGAGCCCAGGACTCCATCCCAGGACCCTGAGCCAAAGGCAGACACTCAACCAACGGAACCACCCAACTGCACCACCGCAATTTTTTTTAGTAGACTTGTCTTTTGCTAATTTTTCTTTCGGATTTTTTAAAAAATCTTACTGATTTGTGTAGAACACTGTTAACCCTTTGCTAAATATGTGGCAATTTCCCCTCACTTTATTTAAAAAAACTTATTTTGTCTATAATTTTGGTGCAAGAAGTTCTACCTTATTATGTCATCAATGTAGCAGCCTGGATTTAATCGTTTCAACCTGTGGTGTGGGTTTAGCCATTCTTCCCCAGATCAAGACTGTAAATTCCCTCTCATTCCTCCTTCTCTCAGCTATGCTCATACACTTATTTATTTCTCCAGATGAAAATTAAAATCATTTGGTCAATTAAAAAAATCATTTTGGGATTTTTCTTGGAGTTTTGTTAAATTTATGAATAATTTTTGGAAGACATTCTATGTTTAAAAAGTGGCGTTCTTATTTAAAAAAATCATATGATTTTCTGTTTTGTTAAAAAAAAAAACTGGGGTGCCTGAGTGGCTTAGTGGGTTAAATCCTCTGCCTTCGGCTCAGGTCATGATCTCAGGATCCTGGGATCGAGCCCCTCGTTGGGCTCTCTGCTCGGCGGGGAGCCTGCTTCCTCCTCTCTCTCTGCCTGCCTCTCTGCCTACTTGTGATCTGTCTGTCCAATAAATAAATAAAATCTTTAAAAAAAACAAAAACAAAAAAACTTAGGTTCCTTGGCAATGTTTGTAGCTTGTTTCATGTAGAACCTAAAGGTGACACAGGGTGAAGTGGGGAGAATGTCCTGGGCAGAGTAACAGCATTTTTGAAACTGAGATAGAAAAAACTTGCTTTCTGTCATGTATGATACGATGTGAAACATGACTTGTGGTATGGTGTTTTTCTTCCTCCTGATGGTCTCTTCCTCCTTGCCTCTCATTCAAGCAGAAAGTCCATATTGCTTTAGAAATGTGATGAAGTAGAAAGCAGCAATCACTGACTAATCTCTGGCATTTGCTTGTTTTCAAAAAGCCTAGTGATAGGACTGCAGATAACCAATGGGGCACACACATTAGCCACTTGTTCCTCTCAAGACCTCAGGGAAATAAGAGACTGAGGTCTTGGTTTCCCTGGTGGCTATTAGGTGGGGACTGCCCCTAGTTCCCACAGACCTTTATACATAGCCCCGCACATCTCAGAACCAGCAACAGGTGTCCCATCCTTCCCCCAATGCCATCTCTCTGGTTCCTTTTCCAAACTTGCATCTCTCAGGGACCAAAGCCAGACAAGGTTCTGTACTTTTAAGGACTTAGGTGATTACATTGGGACCACCTGGGTAATCCAGGATCATTTCTCTATCTCAAGACCTTTCATCTGAATCCCATCTGCAAAGTCCCTCTTGCACTACAGTAACACATTCCCAGGTTCCAGAAATTGGGAAGTGGATATCTTTGGGGGGGGGGTAGCCATTATTCTGTTGATTACAGTTACCTATTTAACAAGTTTGGGACTGCAAAGAAATAGTAAAGCATAGGTGCTTTGGGGTTTATTATTTTTAAATAATAATCCTTATTATTGATAATAAATTGCACAAGTGTTACACCTAAGATAATTTGAATTTCCTCAGTGGTCCTCTTCTTCCCCACCTTGGGGAGGGTCTTCTTCACCTCTATAACATGAATCAGAAGGATAGTGACTCTGGTGATCTTGTCCACATCATTGTGACCATGGAAACTACATGCCCTGAGAGGCCATGCTTTTTGTTGACTGCTGTGGATGATTTTAACTTTTCTTCATGGTGCCCTAGCTATCATTTCCCTTGAGGCCCTAACAGGGCTCTTCTTAAGTGTGGACACTGGCCAAGTCAAATCCTCCCCAGATCCCACACTATGACTGTGGCCTATCAGAACTGGTGGTCTGCCCCAATACTAAATGGTCTTCAGCCTTCACCCCCACACACTGGGGCGAGGGAACACTTGGAGCTTCCCTTTCCTACCTCACCCCTGGAAGCAGCACCCATAACTGGGAGTTCTCCACCTCTGCACTCTGGTTTGTTCCACCAGAGAGCTCTGTGATTCTGCTCTTTGGCTGAGGCCTCATCAGCTTGGTCCAGCCACTCAGAGAAGAAAGGAGCCTGGAGAGAAGGGGAGAGGCACATGTTGGGGGCCAGTCAGGAGACTGAGAGACAACCAAGTTGCTGCCACCACATGATCAGGCAACATACTGGACTCTTTAGCCTTCTTAAAAGAAAGGTGCCTTTCCATCCATTCTCACCACATGCAAAATCCTAACATTAAAATGAAGTGTAGAGGCGCCTAGGTAGCTCAGTCCGTTGAGCGACGGACTCTTGATTTCAGCTCAGGTCATGATCTCAGGGTCCTGGGACCGAGGCCCACATTGGGCTCCGGGCTCAGCGAGGAGTTGCTTCAGTATGCTCTCTTTCCCTCAGTCCCTCCCCCTGTTCTCTCTTTCTCTCTTAAATAAATAAATCTGAAAAAAATTAAATAAATAAGATTAAGTGTGGGGGGGGGCAGGAAGAGAGGCAAACCAAGAAATAGACTATTAACTATACAGAACAAACGATGGTTACTGGAGGGGGGGGGTGGGCTATTGGGGGATGGGGGTGATATGCCGAATGGGCTAAACAGGTGATGGGTAGTAAGGAAGGAGCTTGTTGTGATGAGCACCAGGTGTTGTATATATAAGTGAGGAATCACTAAATTCTACACCTGAAACTAATATTGCACTGTATGTTAATGAGCTGAAAGTTAAATAAAACCTTGGGGGAAGAAAGTGTAAAGAAGCAAAATAAACATTTGGTGAAGACTCATTGCATTAGAGACAGGCCTTTTTTTAACTGGTGTGATGTCATTATGTCCTTCCAAACTCCAGAGCCTCCTCCCTTCCCACATCACCCATATGATTCAGGTGGGGGCTGCCAGTTACTGTAAACTCCTCCACCCCCCGCCCCTGGCTGGGGAGGTGTATCTCAGGATAGACTAAGAAGATCTCTCTTGGGTTTTCCAAATTGAAACAAGATGGAAAGATTCTTTTTTAGTTACTTTTTTAGTTACTAAGCATCTGGCTTGCTCTGAGGAGAGAGCCTATCTTAAGCTGGAAGGACCAAGCCGAAGTGTAGAGGGAAGCAGACATGAGGGCTGCAGAGAGGAAGAACATGAGAGAGAGCCGATGGTATCGAATTCCTGGTTCTGGCCATCCTGGAAGCCAGCCTGACTCCTGTCCTTCATTTTGGTCACATGAGTCAATCAATTCCCTTTTCTGCCCAAAGCAGTTTGAGATGGACTTTTGCCACTCATAAGCAAGGCTCTTGAGTTGGGATTATGGGAAATATGTCCCCAGTTGTCTTAATAGCTAACTAAATATGTTTTTTAAAAAGATTTTATTTATTTATTTGACAGAGAAAGACACAGCGAGAGAGGAAACACAAACAGGGGGAGTAGGAGCAGGAGAAGTGGGCTTCCCACGGAGCAGGGAG
Source organism: Enhydra lutris kenyoni (assembly GCF_002288905.1). Taxonomy (NCBI): domain Eukaryota; kingdom Metazoa; phylum Chordata; class Mammalia; order Carnivora; family Mustelidae; genus Enhydra; species Enhydra lutris. Next base: position 3,493,408 of record NW_019154110.1, read on the forward strand.
CCCGATGTGGGGCCCAGTCCCAGGACCCTGGGGGTTCATGACCTGAGCCGAAGGCAGACGCCTGACGACTGAGCCACCCAGGTGCCCCTAATTTTAAAATATTAGTAAGACGGGGGTGCCTGTGTGGCTCAGTTGATTAAGCATCTGCCTTTGGCTCAGGTCATGATCTCAGGGTCCTGGGATCGAGTACCACTCAGGCTCCCTCCTCAGCAGGGTGTCTGCTTCTCCCTCTCCCTTTCCCTCTTGCTCTCTCTCTCTCTCAAATAAGTAAATAAAATTTTTAAAAAAATATTAGCAAGACAAGAATATCTAGAAACACTGTTAGAGTTCTAACACTGCCCAACCTTGCTTACCTGCGTTGGGCCCGGCTCAATGAAGTATGTCGTGATCGTGGTAATGTCAGACGTGATGTCACAGAGCCAGCCAATGCCTGTGATCACAACATGCAGGATATGCTCCCTGCTGTGCACATAGTGATAGGCAGTGCTGAAGACATTGGCGACACCCTGTAGAGACAGAACATTTTCATTGTCTTTTCTTTTTTAAACTAACAAAGTAATTAAGGCATCAATTGGATTATCTTATAAAATTAATGATAATCTATTTCCAACAAATTACTCATCAGTTCTCAAAAAGCAGTGTTCCAGATTCTACTACACAAAAAAGATCTCAAGAAATCAAAGGTGTAAGGAGAGATCTACTGTAAGACCCACATAATTTATGTTTCCTGATAATCATCCAGTGAAATCTGTGATATGTATCATCAGAGAACAGAGTCAGAAGAACAAGGTAAAGTTTGAAATGAAGAAAAATATTTAAAAGCCAGGAACTAATGCCAGCCTTGGGCAGATGGGTAGGAGTTCCCTTGATAGGATTTTTATGTGGCTTCTGTCATCAGATCAGTAGTACAGGCTGTGCTCTGTTCCAAAGGCCTGCAACATGTCAGATTATACAGTCTTCTCATAGACATAAAGAGAGCCTGTTCCACAGAGAAGGGATAGGAAGTCCTTAGAACCCATCTGTTGTCTTGTTGTCAAGAGACTCTAGGATTTCTTTCCATTCGGTTTTCCCTCCCTTCCCCTATGGTCCTCTGCACAACTCCTTATGTTCCACATGAGTGAAAATGTATGGTTGTTGTCTTTCTCTGCTTGGCTGATGATGATGATGATGATGATGATGGTAACAATAGACTCTAGGAACCACAAATCCTTAACAACTATGTGAATTTTATAATAGGACCCAAGGCATCTCAGGGTAACCCAGGAGCTTTTACCTCCAGGGGCTGGAGAGTCTTTTTTTTTTCCACATAATACTTTATTTTCACAATGCTCCTTCATTCTTGGCATGAAATGAAACAAAGTCCCAAACATAAATGGTCAACTACATTGACCAAGAGATCAATGTCACTCCTGAACATGTCTCGGTATTATATTGAAAGCATAAATGTTAACTCCTTACTCTGTATCAGAGGCACTGTGTCAATCGTTATGGGATACAACATCCCCCCCCCCCCGCCCTTGTACTTAGGAGAGCAGCAACAGTGTGTCCCAGGAGCTAAGTAGCACTATGAGCCCAGGCAGTGTAAGAGAGTCAATTTAAAATTCATTTTGAGGGGCGCCTGGGTGACTCAGTGGGTTAAGCCTCTGCCTTCAGCTCAGGTCATGATCTCCAGGTCCTGGGATTGAGCCCCGCATCAGGCTCTCTGCTCAGCAGGGAGTCTGCTTCCCTACGTCTCTCACCTCCTGCCTCTCTGCCTCCTTGTGATCTCTGTCTGATAAATAAATAAATAAATAAATAATAAATAAAACCTTAAAAAAATTCATTTTGACATGTTCTCTAACAAGGCTATCTGTAATTCCCCCACTGATAACTCCATTCTCCTTCATCTTCTTTTGAATATCTTCACATCATTCTTAGGTCCAATGAGAGTAAATATTATTAAACAGATGTCCAGAGAAAAAGGTTCTACCACATTCCTCAATTATACATCCAGGAAACAGGAAGAGAAAATTTTATTTATTTATTTTTAAAGATTTTATTATTTATTTGAGAGAGAGAAAGTGTAAGCAAGGGGAGGGGCAGAGGGAAAAGGAGAGAGAATCTCAAGCAGACTCCACGCTGAGCCTCATCTGGGGCTTGATCCCATGACCACAAGATCATGACCTGAACCGAAGCTAAGAGTGGGACGCTCAGTTGACTGAGCCATCCATGTGCCTCAGGAAGAGAAAATTTTAAATCCTGGTAAATAAACATAAAGAGGTAGGGGCTTAGAGGAGAATGAGTGATAAAAGCCTAGCCTGGTGGTGGGTGTTAAGGAGGGCACATATTGCATGGAACACTGGGTGTGATGTATAGACAATGAATCTTGGAAGAGTGAAAAAATAAAGTTTAAATATCCAAAAAAAAAAAAAAAAAAAAAAAGCCTAGCAAGTTCCTGATTGCTGCTATATCTCAGACGATCGCCTCCGTAAAGGCTTCAATCTTCCTTCTCTGCAATTCCTATTCATAAAACCAAATTAAAATGCTTGTAGAAATGGTCCAGTTATTGCCTTAAAAGTGCCCATCTTTTCTGTGATCGAATTAGAAAACATGCATACTCAAGACACATTTAGACTTTTTCATTCATTCTTCATTCTCAAAAATCATAACATCACATCAAACCAAGAGCCATGGGAATGCATTTGTGGTAAATAAAAGATTTCTAGGTTCCCCTATTAATAACACATAAATGTGTACCTTTTCAAGGCTCATTCCTACTTTGTGGGTCTTAATTAGTAGTCTAATGGTTGGATTTCAGTCCTACAGCATAAAATGCTGTTCCTATGATTAGTGCAGTGGGACACATATTAGCATCTCCCCAGAGAGACTGAGGCATAGACAGGCAACAGAGGCTGAGGGTTCTTCCATGTGTAATGGGGAACCTCTCTGAAAACAGATACACACAGTGAACAGGAACAGTAGGATGACACTATCTATATATACAGCTTTATTCTCATCTGGTTTTAGGTTTTGTTTTTTAAAAATATAGAAGGAGAGGCAATCCTACCATTGTTCTTGAAGAATTCCTCCATGACTTACCTGATAGAATCTGATCTCATGAGGTACAAAGATGTTAATTTTTTTGGGATCTTTTAGGGTGTCAACAGCCATGACCCCAAAGATCCTCATATGTGCATCCTGAAGAGGCAGAGCCAGGAATGATCCATTTTGATCACTCTTCTTGACAGAAGTGTTCCAGAAAAAGATGTTCCCATGGTGCTGAACTTGGGGCACGTGTATTGGCTTTCCTTCATCCACTACTGTAAAGCTGAGGAATAGGAATATGGAGACAGTAGAAAGGCCCAGGAAAGGCTTTAGATGAAACTGTGCAGGAAATTAAATAAATTCTCCATTTGTAATTATTGGGATTGTATGTCAGAGAAGTGGACTCATGAAATTGCTGGTTTGGAGAGTCTGACTTGAGAAAAAGACTTAAAAAATGAGCTTAGGTCATAACAGGGTAAACACATATAAACAGGATGCCGGAGATATAACTCATAAAGCAGGCAGAATCAATGGTGCTGATGTTGTGAAGCAGAGTTCCCGAGTCCCAGAGTGCCTGGGAGTGAGTGCTAGAAATGACCAGGTGAAATTACTCAAGACTAACAACCCATCACCTCCCACTCCAGGAGCGTGGTGACCTGAGGCATTTCTCTAGTGGGCAGCTAACTAGGATTTCAATACTCATTTACTTCAGAAAGGGAATTATTATTTTAGAAGGGTAAAACCAACCTCCTCATAAATTCTTACCTGATTCCCTTCATGTCCCGGTAGAGTACTCTGTTCAGCACAAATGGAGCATCATCTAATGTACAAGCTACGTTCCTCAACAGGACTTGCCCTCTGTCAGGCAGTAGTAGGTTTTCTTCTAAGAGGGAAATGTGAGCACTGATCTTCTTATTCCCATGGGCTTCAGCGTCCTATGGCAAAATGTTTCTGACCACGTATTTGCCAATAGCCAAAGAGCTATTATTTTAATCATGCCTCTTCATTAGCCTGTTTGAGCATCTGACCCCAATGGGCAGTGGGAAAAAGACTGGCACCACAGCTGTCTCCCAAATCTGAGTCTTAATGAGTGGAATCAATTTATTTTATGTCTACTAAACTGGTTTACTTAAAAAAAAAAAATAGGGGGGTGCCTGGGTTGCTCAGTTGTTAAGCATCTGCCTTCAGCTTAGGTCATGATCCCCGGATCCTGGGATTGAGCCCCACATCAGGCTCCCTGCTCAGCGGGAAGCCTGCTTCTCCTTCCCCCACTCCCCTTGCTTGTGTTTCCTCTCTCGCTGTGTCTCTCTCTGTCAAATAAATAAATAAAATCTTTATAAAAAATCTCTCCTCTTACTCAAATTTAGAAGTTTAAAACTTGGATCCCTTTAAACTATAGTCATATTGTCTGGGCTTCAGTTAAAAGTATTTATTTTGGAGGACTAGGGCAAGAAGATGGCTTCATTTCACTCATATTTCTTGAGTAGATTTTCACCATCTACTATGAAGTGAATGTAGAAAAAAATGCTCTCAAGGAATTCTTAACATAGTTTGGCTATGACATTTGATTTATGTTGAGAAAAAATTTCTTGGGGCCCCAGATTGCAGACTTTCTGCAACTACTCTTTCGAATTCAAATATCTGAAAATTCTCTGTACCTAAGATATTACAATGTTATTAACAACACTATGTATTAACACATATATTGAGCATGTCTATAAGTTGGGGACATGAAAGATGCTTTCCTTGATCTTTGTCTCCTCTTTCTATGTATTTAGGTCTGCTTTTCTTTCTTTTTTTTCCCCCCTCTACCTTTATTCTGTCTTTTCTACATAAAAGATCTATAGAGTAACTAACAAAAATGTACCACAGATCTCTGAAGCAAGTTGGAGTAATAACCTCTTTTCTAGATCAGTCTTCTGCTCCTGGGCAAACCATTTCAAACTACGTTGGATAATTCAGCCATTCAGTAAATGAGTCCTTTAAGTGTTGCAGTGTGACTCCAGGTTCCCTGGACTAGTGGAATCTGTGACATATATAGAAGACAGCCATGCTATTTCTGCCTGGGAGAAGCAGCCAGCTGGGAGTCTTGGAGAGGATGGCAAAGCTGTGGGCAGTGGTCCCATCAGAGGCATGTGTTTTAAGTGACACGATTCTATAAGATTCTATAATAGTACCCGTGTGTTTCTAGGCAGTGCTATGAAATATTGTGTGATGTTGGATCCTCGTTTATAATGACTTTATGATTTAAATAGTACCTTTTGAAACCAACTCCTGAAACATCATGCAAGGGAAATGTGGCTTGAAGTGCCTGCACATCTCCTTACGGGTATTTTTCAGTATTAGTCTATTTTCTGCTCTAATCTTATTTGACTCTCAGCACAAATGAAATTAGGAATCACAAGACATGGTTCTGTCTTTTATACCTTTCCTCTCTACTTCTACGTTCCCAACCTACAATCCTTCCAGTTGCCTCTTTCCTAGGCTTTGGGTCATTGTGACGTTTGGGAATGAATGCAACTTCTATAGCAGTACCCAGTGATTTTTCAAGAGAATGTCAAGTGCTCCCTGTGAAACCATCGAGCACCCCCTACTATGAGGACGTTTCTCCTCTTATGTATCACCTTAGGAAAACCTACCTGGGTGAGGGCATTAAAAGTCTCCGTGTACACTGGTTCCAAGGACACCCCACTTGTCTCTGCAGCACGTTGGATCTGGTATAGCCACTTTCGTCTGGCACAATTCCTCAAATTCTCAGTATGGCTCCTTTCTAAAATATTCATCAGAAACTCCACAACACTTTCCAGAACATGATCTTCATTGCCTCTGAGTTCAGATACAACCAATTCTATGTATTTCTGAAACTGTTTTAAAGACAACCTCACTTCTTGGTCAGGGTGTGGCTTTGGAAATTGGATGTGTAGTTTGGCTAAAAGACATAAATGTAAAACCAAGAACTAATCAAAGGTTCATTTATCTATGGGGGAAATTTTCATTCCTCTTTTATAGCTGACTGAAGCCCCTGACAACTGCTCACCATGGAAAACCAGGTATCTCAAAGGCATCTCAAAGCCCAACAGAACCCCTACAGTGACTTCCTGTATTGAGCTCAAGATGTCCTGTGTCATCTTCCCCGTTTCTGTTTTGCTTTTTAAAAAAAAAATATATTATTTTTAATTATTTTTTATTTTTTAAGAGATTGACAGACAGAGAAAGAGGGAGAGGGGAATGGGGGGAGGGGTAGAGGAAGAGGGAGACAGAGAATCTTAACCAGGTTCCACACCCAGCTGGATGTGGGGTTTGATCTCACAACCTTGAGATCATAACCTGAACCAAAATCAGCTGTTGGACGCTTAATCAACTGAGCCACCCTGGTGCCCCTCTGTTTTGTTTTTTTAACTCTACCACACTCAGCAGTGGGGGAAACACCAGGGTCAACTTTGACTCCTCCCTACTTTTTACCTCCCATATTGAATAGGCCACTTAATCCTATCCTGTTAGCCTTTGGCAATATATCTTGTTTCCATTTCTCTCCATTCCTATTACCATAATCCCAAAACAGTACTAATCATTTTATACATAATTAGATTACTAAGAGTAAGGTTCAATACATATTTATAAAATTAAATTAAAACACAACTTGTGACCAAAAAAAGCATAATCAGACCTCTAAATACAGAGAACAAACTGATGGTTGCTAGAGGGAAGGTGGATAGGGGAATGGACAGAAAGGGTGAAGGGGAGTGGGAGATACAGACTTCTAGTTGTAGAATGAATAAGTCACAGGAATAAAAGGCATAGCATAGGGAATATAGTTGATGATACTGTAATAGTGCTGTGTGGTGACAGATAGTGGCTACCCTTAAAGTGAGCATAACATAACGTATGAAGTTGGATCACCATGTTGTACACCTGAAACTAATGTAACATTGTGTGTCAACTATATACATAACATTTTTTAAATAAACAGATAACATACAACTAGAATGAACCTCAAAGGTACTAAGTCAAACTTAAGGCTTTTATTAATCATGGCATTTGAATAATCATAAACACACCCCAACTATTCTAAACAATACCTATTAAAAAGATAGCAACAGGCAAAAATGAAACACAACTTGCATCATGCAATTCCCTGGTTCAAAGTCCTACCACATTCAGTGACAGATGGCAGCTACACTTGAGGTGAGCACAGCATAATGTATGCAGAATCACTATGTTGTACAACTGAATCGAATTGCTCCACTATCTCCATTCTACTTATGGTCCTGACTATGCCTTGCACACTTCTGCATCCATACCTTTTATTTTTTTTAATTGTACAATTACTATTGTGTTACCACACCTGAACAATACCAACAGCACATCTATACCCTGACCTTGTTCCTTCCCCTGCCTCCCCACACCCCAACCAACATCCTGAAGTTTTTTTTTTTTTTTAAAGATTTTATTTATTTGACAGACAGAGATCACAAGTAGGCAGAAAGGCAGGCAGAGAGAGAGGAGGAAACAGGCTCCCCAGGGAGCAGAAAGCCCAATGTGGGGCTCGATCCCAGGACCCTGGGATCATGACCTGAGCCAAAGGCAGAGGCTTTAACCCACTGAGCCAGCCAGGCGCCCCCATCCTGAAGTTTTGCTTTTGCTTTATTCATCCTTTCCTTTTATTTACCCAATAGTGTTATTGTGTATGTGTGTGTGTATATGCTTCTAAACAGTATATTTCTAAATTAGTTTTGTCTATTGGTAAACTTCTGAAAAAGGACATCATGCTATATGTTGTTTTCTGGGACTTACTTTTTTATTCCACATCATGCTACCAAATCCACCCATGTTGTTCTTCTGGCTGGGACTCATTCTTTCCACCACTACATAGTATGTCATTTTGTGAGCCTACTGCCATGGATTTATTCTCCTGTCTGTGGGCATGCAGGCTGTCTCCAGGATTTGCCCTTATGAGCAGTGCTGAAACCATTTTTATACATGTCTCTCGGAGCACATGTGTAAGTTTCTTTGACACTTATTATAAACTATATGTTATATATTATTATAAATAAATCATAGGGTATGTGCCCTTCTCATTTAAATTTTAAATTTCAAAATCTCTCCTTCCTGAAGAAGTCTTCTACCACAATTTCTCCTTCCCTTGGAAGACAAGCAGCCATTCTTTTTTTTTTTTTTTTTCAATTAACACATAATGAATGTATTATTTGTTTCAGGGGTACAGGTCTGTGACTCATCAGTCTTACACAGTTCATAGCCCTCACCACAGCACATACCCTCCCCAGTGTCTATCACCCAGCCACCCCATCCCTTCCACCCCACCCCCTCCCAGCAACCCTCAGTTTGTTTCCTGAGATTAAGAGTCTCTTATGTTTTGTCTCCCTCTCTGGTTTCATATTGTTTCATTTTTCCCTCCCTTCCCCTATGATCCTCCATTCTGTTTCTCAAATTCCTCATATCAGAGAGATCATATGATAATTGCCTGTCTCTGATTGATTTCTTTCACTTAGCATAATACCCTCTAGCTCCATCCATATTGTTGCAAATGGCAAGATTTCATTCCTTTTGATGGCTGCATAGTATTCCACCGTGTGTGTGTGTGTGTGTGTGTGTGTGTGTGTGTGTGTGTGTGTGTGTATGTATACCGCATCTTCTTTATTCATTCATCTGTTATTGGACATCTAGGCTCTTTCTATAGTTTTGCTATTGTGGACATGACAAGCTGCCATTCTGTATCAGTCCCAATTTTCCCTCTGCCCTTAAGAAAATATATTTTCTTAAGAAAACATAAAAATATTTTATAAATAAAATATCTTTTATTTATAAAATAAAAATTTATAAATTTTATTTATTTATTTATAAATATTATTTATTTATTTATTTTATAAATAAATAAAAATTATTTATCTGACATTATTATATGTTAGATAAATAATTTGACAATTAACAGATACTGCCTGGTATGTTTAGTCATCTTATCAATGAAAGCTTCTCATTTTTATAGTTGGGCTTTTGTTGATTATTGCTCTTTAGCATCCACACTCATCTTTCTCCTGTTGCTTGTATCCCAAATTTTGCTTTGTGGGAAACTACTCCACTCTCATCTCCCTTTGTGTGTTTGGATGGGATTTCACTCATGGTTCGAGAGATGCAGCAGGCATCGTGGGCCTAAACCAGTCAGGACATTCTACTCCCTCAGCTAGAGTGGTTGGTTGAGTCCAATGCTAGACACTTTGCTTGAATTATTAGGAAGAGGACATTTTCCTTTTTACTCCCACTGGACTTGAATAAACCTGTGAGGCTGTGAGACTGGACTTGGTTCCCACAAGTGGAAAGGCTGTATGAAAATGGAGTCAAAACATAGAAAAGAGGAGAGGCGCCTGGGTGGCTCAGTGGGTTAAAGCCACTCAGTGGGTTAAAGCCACTCGATCCTGGGATTGAGCCCCGCATTGGGCTCTCTGCTCAGCAGGGAGCCTGCTTCCCTTCCTCTCTCTCTGCCTGCTTCTCTGCCTACTTGTGATCTTTGTCTGTCAAATAAATAAATAAAATCTAAAAGAAAAAACATAGAAAAGAGGAGGATCAGACTGAAAAAGACAAAAAGAAAGAAGCAGACACTTGTCCTAATGCCATTGTTTGAACTCCCAAATCTGGCTGTGTCCTGAAATTGCCCAGGACTTTTCCATCATATGAACCAATAAAGCCTTTTTTCATTTAACCACTCTGGGCTGAGTTTTCTATTACTTGGACTCAAAGGGTCCTGACTGATATAGTCTTGAATTAAATTAGAAGTAACTTGTGGGTTCTTCCTCTTCCATATCTTCTTCCTCTTCTCCTTTTATTCCTTTCCCTTCTTGAACAATTAAGTCCTAAGCCATTGGTGGGGCAAGACAAGGCAAGAATCTGCTCCTGATCAAAGCAAGCCATGGTGGCCCAGAGTGGGGTATTTGAATCCAGTTGGGTAAGGATTGTTCAGGAAGTCACTTGGCATGGGCTGTCAGAGCCTGAGCAGGTGAAGATGTTAACCATGAAGACTGGCAATCTTCAGCCTATCTGAGTGGAGAGCGTGGCCCTGCAGAGGCTGTTTAGCTTGGAGTATCAGCACCCAAGCTGGAAGAAGAGGATATTCATATGGGATATTTAGGCCTGAGCAGAGTGAAAAGGGCATCCAAATGGAGGGACAGCTTGACTTGAAGTCAGAACCTAAACAGAGTGTGGAGGGTATCTATGTGGAGAGACAGTTCGGCATGGGGAATCAGGGCCCAAGAAAAATGAAGAGGACTTCCAGGTAGGAGGTCAGCTCAGCATAAGGAATCAAAAGCCTGAGTAGACTGAGAAGAGCATCTATGTGAAAAGATGGCTTGCACAGAATGTCCGAACCTAAGGGATGTGTGAAGGACATTCACATGGAAGGGGGATCCGGTATGGGATGTCAGAGTCTGAGCAGAGTAAGGAGGGAAACTGTGGGAATGGAAATTAATACAGGATGTTGGAACTTAAGTGTAGTAAGAAGGAAAACACATCAGTGTGGGGGAGAGGACAATGGGGTGGGAGATTAGTTCCATATGGGAGATTGATCAAATAGATAGATAAAACAAGAGAGAAGGGAGCTACAAAAAAGGGAGAAAACTAGAATGAACCCTGTTATTATTTTGGCCTAGGAAGTATGGTTGTGAACTTATGGTTTTTAATATTAATAGATATTTAGGGTGCCTGGGTGGCTCAGTGGGTTAAGCCTCTGCTTTCAGCTCAGGCCATGATCTCAGTCCTGGGACCAAGGCCCACATCGGGCTCTCTGCTTGGCAGGGGGCCTGCTTCCCCCTCTCTCTGCCTGCCTCTCTGCCTCCTTGTGACTTCTCTCTCTGTCAAATAAATAAAATCTTTTAAAAAATATTAATAGATATTTATAGAGGTATGTACAGATGTGAATGTTTACACACACACACACACACATACACACACATACACACACACATATTCCCCAAGAGAAACTTGGGAGCAGTGACCTGGGAGAAATAAGCATGTGTAGAACCAAGATCTTGGCCTCTAAATACCATTCTCCACTAGGAGAACCAGGGTTCCTTGGAGAAATTTGTGATTCCTGGGTGGGTGCAGGGAAAGTATAAGATGAATCTAGAAGATCTCCTTGTGCAAAGCAGGGAGGGGCTCAAAGCCTGATAGATACATGTGAAAAGGACACAGGAAACCTTCTGGCAGTTTCTTAGATAACTAAAAATACCCCTACCCTATAAATCCTACTTAGGTATTTATTAAAGAGAAATAAAAACATATATCCACACAAAAGGTTTGTACAAGATTTTTATAGCATCTTTATTCACAATAGCCAAGAACAGGCAACAGTCTAAATGTCTATCAGTTGGAGAATGGACTAACAAACTGTAGTATATTCATATAATGGAATACTATTCAGAAAAAAAAGCAAATTGTTGGTATATATAACAACGTGTAAGAATCTCAAAAAAAGTATGCTGAGTCAAAGAAGCCTTATGCAAACGTGTACATACAAATGAGTCCATAAATATGGATTATATGGATTAGAAGGGATAAAACATATCTATAGTGGAAAACAACCAGAAGAATGGTTGTCCTAGTAATTTGGTGATGGGGAATGCATAAGAAAGAGGCATGAGGGAACTTTGTGTTCTGTATCTTAATAGGGGTATTGGATGCACAAGTTACGCTTTGCCAAAACTCAGTGAATGTACACTTAAAAATTGTGTGTTTTTTTGTGTGTAATTTTACCTTAAAGGAAAAAAAAACTGTTAACATATATCAAACTCTAATTAAAGATACACATGCTGAAGTGTTTAAGGAGTAATAATGTATTGATGTCTGCAGTTTCTTTTGAAATGTATCAAAAATAAGAGAAATAGAAGGAAGGACAGAGGGATAAAGAGATGAATAAATAGATACTTTTTGAAGTGTAGTAAAATGTTACTCCTCTGCTCAGCAGGGAGCCTGCTTCCCTTCCTCTCTCTCTGCCTGCTTCTCTGCCTACTTGTGATCTTTGTCTGTCAAATAAATAAATAAAATCTAAAAGAAAAAAGGGAGATTTTTCTAGGAGATGAGTATATAGGTGCTCACTGTAAAATACTTTGAGCTTTTCTATATGTCTGAAAAAATTTTTAAAAATTTTTGAGAGAGAGAGAGAGAGAGAGAACAAGCGAGCACATGAGTGAGGGGAGGGGCTGAGGGAGAGATTGAGCAGACTGTGCGGACCCTGGCAGGGGGCTCAATCTCACAACCCTGAAATCATGACCTGAGCCAAAAACAAGAGTCAAATGCTTAACCAACTAAGCCACCCAGGTGCCCCTGATATTTTTCATAATAGAATATAGGAGGGGGGTGCACCTGGGTGGCTCAGTTGGTTAAGTGTCTGCCTTTGGCTCAGGTCAGGATCCCAGGGTCCTAGGCTTGAGCCCCACATGCGGCTCCCTGCTTTCTCCCTCTCCCTCTGCTATTCCCCCTGCTTGTGCTCTCAGGCTCTCTCTATCTCTCTGTCAAATAAATAAATAACATCTTAAAAACAACAACAACAACAATGTTGGAGGGAAGAGGAGGGCATGGCCAGACTGAAAGGACTCCCAGTCGGTCAAATCTGGGACAATAGGAACATTAAAATAAATAGTGATAGTGTTGGATCACAGCCTATTGGGTAAGATAGGAAACCATGAATACATATTGTTATAATAAATGAACAAAAAGTTTGGCAAGAAAGGGAATGATTCTGGGGGGCCTGGCTGGTTCAGTCGGTAGAGCATTCAACTTGATCTTGGGGTTTAAGTTCAAGCACCTGGTGCAGGGACTTAAAAATACTTAAAAAATTTTTTTAAATTTACTTAAAAATAAAATCTTGGGGCGCCTGGGTGGCTCAGTGGGTTAAGCCGCTGCCTTCGGCTCAGGTCGTGATCTCAGGGTCCTGGGATCGAGCCCCGCGTCGGGCTCTCTGCTCAGCAGGGAGCCTGCTTCCTCCTCTCTCTCTCTGCCTGCCTCTCTGCCTGCTTGTGATCTCTCTCTGTCAAATAAATAAATAAAATCTTTAAAAAAAATAAAATAAAATAAAATAAAATCTTAAAAAAGGGGGATATTTCTGTGGTTTCAAAGTACAACCACAAAAAACTTGTTAATTACAAAGGGAAAAAATAATTTTTAAATGGTAGGGACTGACAGATACTATTTAAAAAAAAAATTCCAGTGTAGTTAACATAGTTATATTAGTTTCAGGTGTAAAATATAGTGATTCAACAATTCAGTATGTTACTCAGGGCTTGTCAAGATAAGTGTACTCTTTAATCCCTTTCACCTATTTCCCCCAACCCCTCACCCACCTCCCCTCTGCTAACCATCCATTTGTTCTCCAGAGTCAAGAATCTGTTTTTTTATTCATTTCTCCCCTACCCCTTTGTTTTGTTTCTTAAATGCCACAGATGAATGAAATCATATGGTATTTGTCTTTCTCTGGCTGGCCTATTTCACTTAGCATAATACTCTCTAGGTCCACCCATGTTGTTGCAAATGGCAAGATTCCATTCTTTTTTATGTCCATTGTATGTATATGTGTGTGTATATATATCCCATCTTCTTTATCCATCCATCTATCAGTGGACATTTGGGTTGCTTCCATAGTTTGGCTATTGTAAATGATGCTGTAATAAGCATAAGGGTGCATATATCTTTTTGAACTAGTGTTTTTGTATTATTTGGGTAAATACCCAGCAAAGTGATCATCGATCATAGGGTAGTTCTATTTTTCATTTTTTGAGGAGCCTCCACAGATATCATGTTATTATCATGGCACTTCTGCTAAGATTCAATGAGAAAATACAGCGTCACTTACATGATATTTCTGCTAAAAGTGAATAATCTGAATTTAATCATGAGGAAATGTTAGACCAAGCTAAAAGGACATACTAAAAACAACCAGCCTATAATCTTCAAAAATGTCAAAGTCATGGCAATCAAGGAAAGGCTGAGGAGTTTCTTAGAGATTCCTTGTTCCAGAGTGAAAAAACAGCAGTTTCTTTGTCCAGTTTTCAGTTTCTTAAAAAAAAAAAAACATGTGAGTTTTTCAATGAGATTTTCTAAATAAACATGGTTCTTAAATGTTCAAGCTCTCTGGAATTTGGTGACAAAATGCATCACCAAAATGTTATAACTTTAAGAAAGTTAAATGTCCTACTTAAATGGAAACTTACATAGGGGTGTCTGGGTGGCTCAGTTGGTTAGGCATCTAACTCTTGATTTTAGCTCAGGTCTTGATCTCAGGTCAGGAGTTCAAGACCCATGCTATGCTGAGGGTAGAGCCTACTTAAAAAAATAAAACTTATATATTGAGGCATATCTAATAGAAAATTAAAAGTTGTATATATCCAACAAATGTTAATAGCTATTCCTTGGGAAATAATGGGGAAAGAGTTATTTATTCCATTAAATTCTACAGTAGAGGCAGATCATATGTTTTACAGCTTTTATATGCAATATTTCTTCTCAGAAGATTAGGCTGTATTAGGAATAAAAAGGGAAAATTGCTGGCTAAAAGTTTCAAGTTGCCCCTTTCATATAAAAAATTGCATTTTGAGGATACCAGCAGAAACATTTATAGAAATTTCTAATTCTGTGGATTTATCCTATTTCTCCAATTTTTATTCAATTTTTAATCCTTGACACTGAAATAGATAAGAAGGATAGAGCAAAACAAAACAAAACAAAACCAACAAAGAGCTATTTGAAGATTTGCTGACCAGTTATTAGCTAATGTTTGAATTTAGAATTTTCTTCCTTTTCTAAGGAAGCTAAATCTGCCTTTCTTCTTCCATATGGTTATCAGCTCAGCAATCATCTCCTCAGGCCAGGTGGCTACCAATATGTGTTCAGAGAGAATCATTTTGTATAAGCCTACCCTTGGAGAGAATAATTTGTTCTTCCTGCTTGCAGAAATTTATTTTTGGCAGCAGATTCTGCCTCCTCATTACCTTCCTCCTTCTCATCTACTGGGATTAACCCATTACATTTTATGCTTTCTACCCCTATTGCTGTAGTTCAGTCATACGTATTGGAATTTCCTTATAATATCATCCTCAGGTTTCTTAAATTCTAGAAATCATCATTTCTAACTCCTTCCTTTTACAAATGAGGACACCTGGATCTGTTGAGGTTCAGTAGCTTGCTTTTGGTCATGTGACCACTAAAATTTTCTTTTTTTTTACTTATTTATTTGAGGCAGAGGAAGAGGGAAAGGCCTACTCCCCGCTGAGTGGGGCGCCTGATGTGGGGCTCCATCCAAGGACCCTAGGATCATGATCTGAGCCAAAGGCAGATGCTTAGACAACTGAGCCACCCAGAAACCGCTGGCCATGTGACCATTAAGTGAAAGATCCAGCATTGGAACCCAGCTCTCTTGAGCATTGTGTAGTGTTCTTTCCTCTATAGAACATGGTTCTGTATTATGAAATTTGCCTTCCTTTTAAGTGGAAACCACCTCACTGTGCCCTTTGAAGCTTCATTCTTTGGATGTAGTCTAAGACAAGTAGTGTAGTATAATGTAAAGTTTGGAGAAGACATAGTGAATGAAGAACACATGACAATTGATATGCTTAGGTACACTTGAAGGTCAGTGAATACAGCAACTTTGAAAGGTTTGAAGAACTTAACTAACTCTGATCATTCTCTTCTGTCATTCACTGTATACTTTAAGAATTGGAAATCTAGTATGTAAAAGTCACCAGATAAATCTTTAAACCCAGTGGAAGCAAAATGGTTTTTTTTTTTCATTAAGAAAAAAAGTCATTGAGGATAATTAAGTGGTTAAATTGTTAAATTCAGGAGAAACTTACAAACCAGCCCTACTTGAGAGGTAAAACAGACTTTGTACAGGCAAAGAGATACAATAAGAAGAGAAAATATGCAGAAGTGAGGAAATTTTGGGATTTTTTTTTAAACCTTAAGAGTGAGGGTAATTAGGTACACAGAGGGGATCTAAAAATGGAGAATTAAGGTCTTGGGAAAAGCACCGTATGATACATTCCACTCCTGATAGTTCTGTTTTCTACACTTCCCATTAGCAATGCGTGAAGGTTCTACCTTCTTTACATCCTTGACAACACTTAAGATTTTTCTATTTTTAAAAATTTTTATTTGTTTTTTAAATTTCTTTTCAGTGTTCCAGCATTCATTGTTTATGCACTACACCCAGTGCGCCATGCAATACGTGCCCTCCATAATATCCACCACCAGGCTCACCCCCCCTCCCGCCCCTCACCCCTCCAAAATTGTTTTTGGATTGTTTTTCAGAGTCTCTCATGGTTCATCTCCCCTTCCAATAAAATTATAACCATACAACATAAGCAACAAAAGCAAAAGTAAATAAGTGGGAATACCTGAAGCTAAAAGGTTTCTGCACAACAAAAGAGGCAAAAAACAAAATGAAAAGGAAACCTGCAGAATAAGAGGAAATACTTGCAAATCATATATCTGATAAGGGATTAATCAAAATATATAAGGAACTCATACAACTAGACAGAAAAAAAAAGGAATTAAAAAATGGGCAAACAAACAGAATAGATGTATTTCCAAAGACATGCAGATGACCAAAAGGTGCATGAAAAGATACTCAACAGCACTAACAATTAGAGAAATGCAAATCAAAACCACAATGAAATATCATGTCACACCTGTCAGAATGGCTAGTGTCGAAAACACAAGAGATAACAAGCGTTGGCAAGGATGTAGAGAAAAGGGAACCCTTGTGCACTGTTGGTGGGAATGTAAATTGGTATAACCACTAGGAAAAAACATTATGGAGGTTCCTCAAAACATTAAAAATAGAATTGCCATATTATCTAGCAATTCCACTTCTGAGTATCTAATGGAAAGAAATGAAATCACTATCTCGAAGAGGTATCTGTACCATCTTGTTCATAGCAGAATTATTCATGATAGTCAAGATATGAAAAAACCCAAGTGTCCATCAATGAATGAATGGATAAAGAAAATGTGATTCCTACACACACACACACACACACATACACACACAGGAATATCATTCCATCATGAAAAAGATGGAGTGCTGCCATGAATGGATCTTGAAGCCATTATGCTGAGTGAAATCAGAGAGAGAAAGACAAATATTATATGATATTATTAACATATTGAATCTAAAAAAGCCAAACTTGGGAGTATAAAATGGTGGTTCTTAGGGGCTGGAGGTGGGGGAGATGGGAGAATGCTGGTCAAAGGGTATAAACATCTTTTTTAAAAAAGGTTTTTAAAAATTTATTTGAGAGAGAGAGCGTGCATGCAAGGAGGGGGAGAGGCAAAGGGAGAGGGAAAGAATCTCAAGCCGACTCCACACTGAGTGCAGTGCCCAACCTGGAGCTCACTCCTATGACAATGAGATCACGACCTGAGCAAAAACCAAGAGCTGGATGTTTAACTGACTGAGCCAGGCAGGTGTCCCAAAGGGCATAAACTTTTATTAAAAGATGAATATGTTCTGTGGATCTAATATACAGCATGGTGATTATACTGTATTATATACTTAAAAGTTGCTAAGAGAGTAGATCTTAAACGTTCTCAGTACAAAAAAGAAATGGTAATCGTGAAGTGACAGAGGTGTTAATGCCACGGCGGTAATCATTTTGCAGTATATAAAGGTATCAAGTCAACACACTGTACACCTTAAACTTACACAATGTTCTATGTTAGTTATATCTCAATAAAGCTGAAAAAAAAAGATAGCCATACTAATAGGTGTAAAGTGGTGTCTTGTGGTTTCAGAACCAGAGTTTTAACTGTATATGTCATAGTACTGGAAAATTTGAAGCCAAGTTGTTGCCACAGCTTTAATAAGAAAATCCTTATCTTTTTACCTTTCTTCATAGATTCTTTTTCCATACCCTCCTTGTATGTGTACAAGACTTCATCAACTTCCTTCAGATCCAGGAAGCCTGAGCCATCATTGTCCCACTTCTGAAACACAGCTTCTAGGAGAAGTTCCCATCGGGCTCTGGAAGCATTTTGTCTAGCCTAGAATAGAAACAGGATAACAGCAATGTCCACAACTATGGAAAGAATCTAGATGTCCATCAATAGATGAATGGATAAAGAAGATGTGGTATATATATATAATGGAAAACTGTGCAACCATCAAAAAACCTAAATCTTGCCATTTGCAATGACATGGATGGAACTAGAAGGTATTATGCTGGGCGAAATCAATCAGAGAAAGACCATTATCATATGATCTCTCTGATATGAGGAATTTGAGAGGCAGGGTGAGGGGTTGTGGGAAGTAGGGAGGGAAAAAATGAAACAAGATGGGATAGGGAGGGAGACAAACCATCAGAGACTCTTAATCTCACAGAACAAACAGGGTTGCTGCGGGGTGGGGTGCTAGGGATAGGGTGCCTGCGTTATGGACATTGGGGAGGGTATGTGCTGTGATGAGTGCTGTGAAATGTGTAAGCCTGATGATTCACAGACCTGTACCCCTGAGGCAAATAATACATTATATGTTAATTAAAAAAAAAGAAACAGGATAACAAAGCACAGGACACACTCTCCATCGTGCAAGCCGCCATCCTATGGTTATTCCCTCAAAAGTGCTGCACTATTTCTAAAAACAGCTTTATAAAAAAAGCTGGGACTAAACATGATAGAATGGGAAATTGAAGCATTTAATTTTTTTTAGAAGATTTTCTTTATTTGAGAGAGGAGAGAACGTGAGGAAGGGGGAGAGAGAGAGAGAGAGAGAGAGAGAGCGAGCAGGAGCAGGAGGAGCAGCAGAGGGAGAGGAAGAAGCAGACTCCCCCACCCAACAGGGATCCTGATCCCTGATTGAGCAGGGCTCCATCCCAGGAGCCTGAAATCATAACCTGAGCCAAAGGCAAATGTAAAGCATTTAACTTGAATCCTCTAAATACCGTTTCTCTGTTTCACTCCTAGAACAAAAACACAAAACACAATAAAACAAAAAACAGGCATTCTCTGCATTGGACTAAAGCACATTAACTTAGGAAAGGGGTTACAGTCCTTAAGAATCTTTGATTCATTCCTCTCCACTCCCTTGCTGGTCGTTCAGGAATGTGATAAACATACGGCATGCTCTACCTGGCTTCTCGGTGGGATATGCAGGGTGAAGGCAGTGTTCAAACAATGAAAAATGACTATGTTCAAAAATTATTTTTTGTAATTTATAATTTATAATTTAGCATCAATCTAACTTGACATTGATTTTATTTACCTTTCAGATTTTTTTACCAGATTAATTATATCAGTCAGATAGTAACTAAATTATTATCCAGATAGATTTAATTGCTAAAAGAAAGCGAATATATAGCATTTGGTTAAATGGGGGAATTGCAACTGAGGAGGCAAAAGGGATATGAACTCTAGAATTAGGTTGAGAAGACTCATAAGGCTGCTGAGATGAGTGAATATGCCTGGTAATGTAAGCTACATATTTCATATAAGGGCACATAAGTTGTTTA
The DNA here is from genome assembly GCF_002288905.1 of Enhydra lutris kenyoni. NCBI lineage: Eukaryota > Metazoa > Chordata > Mammalia > Carnivora > Mustelidae > Enhydra > Enhydra lutris. The sequence continues at coordinate 3,512,937 of NW_019154110.1, forward strand.
TATCAGCTAATGTGTATGCACCTATCACTCAACTACGTAGTAAGTTCTTAGGAATATGTATCACCTGGATTCACATGAATAAAAAATACATGTACAAATCACAATTGTGCCCCTAGGTATGTGCATTAGTAAATGAATTCACACAGCACTGTGCATACAAATGCATTTTTTGCATATACACATATCTGCTCCTCAGAATCTGCTCTTCAAGCTTCAGAGGAGGAAAAAGAAAACTGCAATAAAAGATCTCCTGCCACCAGTGATCATGTTATTATTAGGGGAATGAATTCTCTGCAGTGTGATCTCGGAACATTTGACCATAAAATTAAATACTTAATGGCTATGCTCATTGAAATAAAGCAATTGGCTTGATCATAAACTTTTTTTTAAACAAACTTTATTTCTTTTTTATGTAGACTTCACACCCCTTGTGGAGCACAATGCAGGGCTTGAATGCACGACCCTGAGATCAAGACCTGAGTTGAAATCAAGAGTCAGATGCTCAATCAGTTGAGCCACCAACGACCTCTTGGTTATAAATTTTTAAAGGACCACATTAGGAGCAACTGAGGTTGAGAGCTTTATTAATAATATGACCCCACCTGTTTTATTGATAAACAATATTACTCACCTGTTCTAAGCCACTTATTTTCTCTTCTTTTGTTTCAACATAGCCTCTCTTAAAAAAGGATGTGAGGGTCTCACTGACACTCAAGGGGGTATCTTCACCAACAAATGTCTCCAGAAGTTGCACAAACTGGAGCAGATTTAAGGAAACTCCATTGAAAGCACTTCTACCTTTTATGTCCTTGTAAGACTGAATACTTCTGATAATTGAGTGCAGGTCTATAAAGCAGGAAACATACACAAAACAGTAAAGTGGACAATTTCTTAAAGCTTAGAGGAAAATACACAAATACTTATTGTAATAAACACTGCTACTCTTTTCCTGTCAGAAACCCATGCTCCCTTCATTAGGAAAACATCTTTTCTCCTGTCAGCTTATATTTTTATTTTCATTTCACGTGTATCAATAGTTCATTTTTATTGCTGAGTAATATTCCATTTATAAATATACCACAGTTTTTTAATTTATTCTCTTACTGATAGATACCTGGAATGATAGATACCTGAATGTTTCCAGAAAGTTCAGGCTATTATGGATATACCTGGTTTACATATTCTTACATATGTTTTGTTGTTGTCATTGTAAACATGCTTTTAACTCTATTGGATAAATAACTGGGGTTGGAAATTCTGGATCATGGGTAAATATGTGTTTGGTTTTACAATAAACACACAGATATTTTCTGAAGTAACTGTAACATTTTAAACTCCCACCACCAATTCCGAAAACTTCCAGTTTCTCCACAATCTTGCCAAGAGTCAGTGTTGTCGGTCTTTTTCATTTTAGCCATTTGGGTCATATGTAGTGGTTTCTCATCATAATGTTAGTCTGTTTTTCATGATGACTAATGACATTGCACACTTCTTCATGTGTTCATTGCTCATTCTTGTATGTTTTATTTGCGAAGCATCTATTAACATGTTCTACTAATTTATACTATGTTGTTTTTATTTTTATTTTTGAGTTGTTGAAGATCTTAATATTTTCTGGATACCAGTCCTTTGTCAGATACAAATTTTACAAATAGTCCAAGTATTTTTTCCATATCTGTGGTTTATATACATACTTCTTTAATGACATGTTTTAATAAACAAAAGTTTTATTTGACGACATCTAGTTTGTCACCTTATTCTTTACGGTATTTTTTTTTTTAATGTTTCAAGTTTCTATTTAAATTCCAGTTAGTTAAGATACAGTGTGATAATAGTTTCAGGTGTACAATATAGTGATTCGGTACTTCCATACATCACCCTGTGCTCACCACAAGTGCCCTCTTTAACCCCCATCACCTGTTAACCACCCCATCTCTGCTCTGTTAACCATCAGTTTGTTCTCTATAATTTAGAGTCTGTTCCTCTCTCTCTTTCTCATTTCTTCTCCTTTGTTTATTTTGTTTCTTGAATTCCACATATGAGTGAAATTATATATTAGTCTTTTCCTGACTTACTTCACTTAGCATAATATATATTAGCTCCATTCACTTTGTTGCAAAGGACAGGATTTCATGCTTTTTTATGATGGAGTAATATTCCGTGATATATATTTTATATATCTTTGTAATATATATATATTTTATGTAATACATTATATGTAATGAATATTATATGTAATTTTATATATTATATGTATATATTATATGTAATATATATTATATGTAATTATGTGTGTATATATATATTACAACCTCTTTTCTTTTTTTTTTTAAGATTTTATTTATTTATTTGAGAGACATAGATCACAAGTAGGCAGAGAAAGGCAGGCAGAGAGAGAGGCGGGGAAGCAGGCTCCCCACTGAGCAGAAAGCCCGATGTGGGGCTCGATCCCAGGAGCCTGGGATCATGACCTGAGCCGAAGGCAGCGGCTTTAACCCACTGAACCACCCAGATGCCCCCTCTTTTCCTTTTTTTAAAGAGACCTTATTTATTTGAGAGAGAGCGGGAACTCAAGTTGGGGGAGGGGCAGTGGGCGAGGCAGAGACAGGCAGACTCCCCGCTGAGCAGGGGGCCAGATATGGGGTTCTATCTCAGGACACTTAACCGACTGATACACCCAGGCACCCCTACACTACACCCAGATACCTTACACCCTTACACTACATTTTCCTTATCGATTCATCAGTCGATGGACATTTGGGCTGTTCCCATAATTTGGCTATTATTGTTAATGCTGCTATAAACATTGAGGTGCATGTATCCCTTTGAATTAGTATTTTTGAATTCTTTGAGTAAATACCCAGTAGTGCAGTTGCCAGATGGTAGGGTAGTTCTATTTTTAACTCTTTGAGGAGCCTCCATACTGTGCTCCACAGTGGCTGTACCAGTTTGCATTCCTACCAACAGTGTAAGAAGGTTCCCCTTTCCCTGTATCCTCACCAACACCTGGTATGTCCTGTGTTGTTAATTGTAGCCATTCTGACAGGTGTGTCGTGGTATTTCACTGTAGTTTTGATTTGTATTTCCCTGATGAGGAGTGACGTTGAGCATCCTTTCCTGTCTCTGTTAGCCATTTGTATGTCTTCTTTGGAGAAATGTCTATTCATGTCTTCTGCCCATTTCTTAACTGGGTTATTTGCAGGGGGTGGGTAGTGAGTTTGATAAGTTCCTTATAGATTTAGATGAATCCGGTGGCACTGAGCATCCCCCACCTTTGCTACAAGACCATGTGATATAGGTCTGGCCCCACCTTTGCTACAAGACCATGTGATATAGGTCTGGCCATAAGACAGCAATGTAATCCCCTATATGTAGAGAGAATGAGCCCCAGAACTTTTGGGGGAACTACTGGGGACCAATCACTCTTTTAGTATTCTGATTCCTGAACATAGGATATAGACTTAGCAACACCCTTATGGACATCTCTACCACAACATGGAGAAAATGACCTGAAACTGAAAGTTACATAGAGAGGTACAGGGTTGAGAGGCAGAGACAGTGTCTCATTGCTATTATTGAGCCCTTGTATTCATTTGTGCCTGAAGCCAGCTGTGGTCTGGATTTGACAGTTAAATAAATCTATAGATACTACTGCAACCTCTCCCCCAAAGAGTATTGACTAATATATTTATCTCGAAGCTCAATCTTATTATACAAAGCATATTTCACAAAATATCAGCCCAGAGACTTATGTTTGATTTATTCACCGATTCAATCATTCATGCCCTCATGCCTTCCATATGAGATATGACTTGATCTAAAAATAATCACACATGCAGTTTTTCAAAATGGTAAAGCAAAACTGAAATAAAGACGTAAGACCAAGAGAAGAAGAACATGAACTAGCAGGCTACAGGAGCTTGACCAATGCCGTGCATTTTTACCAAAATATTTTGAGGATAGAAAGTTTGTTATTTGACCAAGGCTTAAATGAGAAAAAATTTGCAGATAGGAAGAAAATAATCCTAATATAAATAGTTCTACTACTTGTTGATGAAAGGTAAAATGATAAAAGAACATTGCAGTAAAATATGAGCTCTTGTTGGAACAATCATTGTTAAATACGTGGTTTATCTCAGAGCTAAAAGCTACTCTTTGCTCTCTCTGTTAAGTCGGTCTTTCTTTATAAGTCTTCAAAAACGAGATAGATTCAAACCAGTCTCACATATTGAGTTATGAAACTACCAGGGAGAGGAATCGCTGGAATGATTTCTATTGAGTTCTAATATCCGAGACCTGATTCCCTTTGTGTACCTGGATCATAGCTTCAAAAGAGTTATAGGGCCATGTGACGGTAAAAACAAATTGTATCCTAATGCATACATTTTAAAGCAGAAAAGCACATGCCTACAGGTACACTACCACCAAAAACATTCATCTTGTATATGTTTAGATCCATCAGCTCAGGGACAAAATAATGCAAAGATCCCCCTGCCATTGTGTCTTAGCTAAGTTCAGTCTTTATCATGGAGCACCACAGTAAATTAAATTCATCAGTTGGACTGCCGTCTAGTTTTCCTAGTTTGGTTGCTAGCCCGTACCTGTGAACCTGGAGTCACTGAGGAGTAAGTGTGCCTGTTCCTCATCTTCACATTTGATATTATTCATCTTCCAGTTACAAGTCGAAAGTTCACCTACAAAATATACATTCCATAACATAGACAATTTAATTTCACTTTCATAATGTCTTTGTTCTAGAGTATAAATGAAACGGGAATTAAATGAGGAGTCACCTGACCATGACTTTCCTTCTATTTTTTGGGATTTATGACAGGATGGATCTTTCTGATTTTCCTTTTTTGTAGTTTCTAAAAGGTACAAAAGAAAGTGGCTATAATGAACTGGAATTTAAATAAAAACTTGAAAGAAAAAAAAAGAAAACGGCTATAAATTGGATATTATATATTCTATGATACAGTCCTAAATTAATGAATGAGAAATATGCCTTGCATACAGAACACCAAAAACATTCTGTCAGATTATTTCCCATCTATGTTATGTCACATTCAACCACAAAGATATCACTTAATAACTTACTTGTTGAGAGCAGCTCTATGATGAAAGCTCAAATATGACCACTCAGCATGAGGGCTACATTTCCTAAACTCTGTCACAGCTAGATGTCACCAAATGCCTAAATTCTGACCAATGTGATGTGTGGGCAAGTGATGTAATGCCTATCTCTTCTCCTTCCTCCTTACCCTCTTTTTTTTTTTTTTTAAGATTTTATTTCCTTATTTAACAGAGAGAGAGAGAGAGAGAGAGAGAGAGCGAGCACAAGTAGGCAGAGCAGCAGGCAGAGGAAGAGGGAGAAGCAGACTCCCCTGCTGAGTAATGAGCTCAATGCGGGGTTCGATCCCAGGACCATGAGATCATGACCTGAGCCGAAGGTAGATCCTTAACTGACTGAGCCACTCAGGTGCCCCTTCTCCTTACCTTCTGCTCTGAATCTGGATGTGGTAGTGAGCCATCCAGGACTACGTGGTTAGAGGAGACACAAGATAGAACTTGAGCCTCTGCTGATTTCAGGGGACTGAGCTATCATATTAGTTTTAACTTTTATATCAGAAGGAAAGAAACTCCTACATTGTTTAGACATTTCTATTTTGTTTTGGTTTTATTTTTTTAGACACTGTCATTTTGTTTGTTTGCTTGTTTTAAAGATTTTATTTATTTATTGGAGAGAGGGAGAGAGAGAGAGAGCCCATGAGCGGGGGTAGAGGCCTAGGGAGAGGGAGAAGCAGACTCCCCACTGAGCTGGCAGCCTGGAGTGGGACTCAATCCCAGTACCTGGAGATCATGACCTGAGCCAAAGGCAGAGGCTTAACCATCTGAGCCACCCTAGACACTGTCATTTTGGATCACTGTTACACTTAACAAAATTAAGTCCTTACTAATAATATCTGATTGAATAGAATGTCACAATTTTTCTAGATAGTATGTAAGGAGAGCCAAAAATTAACAGCCCAATTTTATGAAGAACCAAACATAATGCTGAAAAACGAGATGTTTCCAATTAGTCACTGATAATGTAGAATCTAGAACATAGGTTACTCATGACTTAGGACTTTTGAATAAGGATTTTCTTTGGGACTGTGGGACTTTAAAATTAAAGAGCAGATAAAGCTTCTGGAATGTTGCAATGGCATGATTGACAGGGTTTGGGGGCTATGTCTTTCCTGTACATGTGAACTCTTTCAGAACAGCTGAGGTTAGAGGATGAGCAGGAGTTTGGTTTTGAGCCACAGAGTTTCAGATACCCGCCACACACGCCTCTGCCCTATTTCACTACACATTCTTTTCTGCGAAACACATTCAGTGGTTGAGTGTTAAGTACTGTGGTTGAAAGAAAGGACCTGCTCGCCACCATCCACCCTCCTTCTCTCTCCGTGTGAGTCTCACAACAGCAGGGGCCATAGGCAGGAAGGTTGTCTCTGGTTCCTCTCACCAGGGAAATTACTTGGTGACCTGGTGGACTTTTTACAGCCTGGTTTCTCTGATAAAATAAAGTTGCTATAGGCACCTCCCCCCCCAAATTAAGTTAAACTAAATTAAAGACATTTATGCTTAACTGAGGTCTTAAGTGGTATTGAGACTGGCTCTCTAAGAAGTTAGAATTTTTCAACAAAAAGGCATACATTGGCATAGGCCATTCAAAGGAAAAGTCTTCTGCAGAATAAATATTTGAAATGCAGGAGTTTTCTGTCTTAAATATAACTTTCAGAAACTTCTCTAGAACATACATCTTATATAACTGAAAAATGCAAGATCCATTTTATAGTTGAAGTTAAAGACATTTTTAAAAGCGGCTTCTAGGGGTGCCTGGATGGCTCAGTGAGTTAAGCCTCTGTCTTCAGCCTAGGTCATGATCTCAGGGTCCTGGGATTGAGCCCCACATCAGGCTCTCTGTTCAACAGGGAGCCTCCTCCCCACCCCCCCCGCCGCCTGCTTCTCTGCCTACTGGTGACCTCTCTATCAAATAAACAAATAAAATCTTAAAAAAAAAAGCAGCTCTAATATGAGACACCATACTTAAAATGAAAGGGCTTCTGGGGCCCCCAGGTGGCTCAGTCAGTTGAGAGACTGATTCTTGTTTTTGGCTCAAGTCATGATCTCAGGGTCCTGGGATTGGGCCCTGCATCAGGCTCTGTGCTCAGCACAGAGTTTGCTTGTCCCTGTCCCTCTGTTCCTCTTCCTGCCTTCTCTCTGTCTCTCTCTCAAATAAATAAATAAATAAAGTCTTAAAAAAAACAAAAAAACAAAACCGAAAACCGAAACCGATAGGGCTTCTACTGCCTTTTCGGGAGTCTAGTGAAATTTTTTATATGTAACATCACCAGATGGCTTCCTTATGAATGGGCTTCCTGTGCAAAAGGAATTCTAGTTAATTGACAATAGAAACATTCTGGTTTGCATTTAATTGACTGTTCAAGGCCTAGACACATGTTGCAGAGCAACATATTTAAGGTCTGAATGATCTGGTATGCCAGAAAAGATCCTAACTGAAATGAGTATTTTCTGAAAAGACTTTTAACAATCACTCCACAAAACATGGAGCTGATGTCATAGGTGAACTGAGTTACTACCTGACAGACGATATCTTCTTCTTGATGTCGGGACTTCCTCTTGCAGTTCAGGATTCACAAACAGTCCTTCATATATTTTCTCCTGAGTCCTCTCTTCCTGCGGGGAGATTTTAGTGTGCTCATAGGAAGTAGTCTCCCTAGATATATTACTTTCTCTGAAGGTACTCCCTCTTTCTGATTGTGAAGCTGAACCCTGTTGTCTTTCTGGAGTTCCCCCTCTGGGTGGTTCTTGTTCTGCAGTTGACCCTTTGTGTGATCCTTGCCCTGCTACTGACTCTCTGTGTGATCCTGGTTCTGAGGTTGACCCTTCCTCTTGCCCTTGTGCTGATACTGATTCTCTGTGGAGTCCTCGTTCTGTAGCTGATTCCATGTTGACTCCTTGTTCTGACACTCGTTCTGGTGGCCCTTGTTCTATTACTGAGTCACCATGTGGTCTTTGTTCTATTATTAACTCTCTACTTGATCCTTGTTCTGGAGTTGACCCCGTATGGGTTTCTTGTTCTGTTACTGATTTTCTGTACAGTTCTTTTTCTCTACTTGACTCTCCGTCTTGTTCTTGTCCTTCAGTTGAAACTCTGCTTGGTTCTTGTTCTGCAGTCACCCTTCTCTGCTGTTCTGGCAGTGTTGACTCACTGTGTTCATCATGTTTCTGTTGATCTTCTCGAGTTTCGAATGATTTTCTTTGGATTTTGCTGGCATGTTTTTCAGAAAGTAATGCATTCATCTCTAAGAGAACTTTGTCAAAGTCTTCATAAATATGTTTCTGATTATCCATGTCTCCCCAGAACTCAGACAAATCTATCTCTTCAAATTCAATGAATGGCCCTAATGCAGAAAAAAAATTTTCCTTAAATAATTGATGTTAGAATGAAGGATCAGAACTAGTAAATTAATGCAAAACAGTGTTGATCATCATAATTGTAACATGGGCCTATTGATTTAAATAAATAACAGTTACCTTTCCCTACAACACAATAAAAGCAAAAAGATATTCTAGGCAACATAAAAGATGCTCACTACTGTAAGTTAGAAATTATCCCTTCCTAAAAGGTGTGGCTTTGGAAATAAGCATGATTCTTCCTTTTCTAGTTGGAGAGTTGCTTAGACTGCCAAAACAGTAGAATTTAACCACTACTTTTGGTCCTCCAACAATAAGCCTAGTATAGGGATGAGGAAGAGGACACATGTCTTCCACTTCAAATACTTTTTTCAGTATCTACAGTATCAAAATAAAAGCAAGTCTCTGTCACTCACTGGGCTATGCTTTCCTGATATTCATTCCCCCCCTTCCTTATTCTCTCCCTTTCTTTCTTCTTTATTCCTCAATTCTTTTCCTCCCAACTTATGTGAACACCTGTTTCAGAATTCTAAGGAAAGATTGGATGGCATTCACCAGAATCCACTCAAACAATAAAACAACAACAAAAACAAAGCAATTCTGGTGTCCAGGACTACTCTGTATCACCCCCAGATTTTTAAGTATCCAACTATTTTCACAGAGAACTAAAATATTGACATTTTTTGGAAAACCCATCCATTCAAAGACTTTCTCTTCAAAACATAAAAATGGGGCACCTGGTGGCTCAGTTGTTTAAACATCTGGCTCTTGATTTTGGCTCAGCTCATGATCTCAGAGTTTTGAGATCAAGTGCCACATTAGGCTCTGTGCTGGATATGGAGCCTGCTTAAGATTTTCTTTCTCCCCCTCTCCCTTTGCCCCTCCCCCCTTCCTCCCTCTCAAAAGAAAAAATAAATAAAAATAAAAACAAAACCCATAATCCTACTTGTTTTGGTAGTAATGTAAAAAAGATTCTTTACTGTGTAATTTCAGTAAAGCCAGACAAGAAAAAATGCTTGGGAGAAGGAAACATTTTTCTCAGAAATTTTAGAATTCTGAGTTGGACATTAAAACTGGACTTACCATTACCAACTTAATTTCCAAAACATTCAGATTGCCACTCGAGCACCTCTTCATTTGAATGAACTTAAAATTGAGTTCTAACTTGACCACTTTTAGTATTGGACTATAGTGAAAAAGACATCTAGTTGTGATGAAGAGTGAATCTTGTGGGGAATGAACAGTTAGATTAGCTATCATGATCTAAGGGAGATGTCCTGTGAAGGGATTCCATGGGAATACAATGACTTTTTATCAGATGAGTATACTATGTCATTCTAGCTTGAGCATCTCCTTCTGAATGGCACTTACATTGTCTTGGGTTTCGCAGCAAACTTCTAAGCATTTTTGAACTTTGGTCATAGAATGTTTCCAGCAAGACCAATGTCCTCTGCCGATCCAAAAACCCTACCTAAGCAGAAAGTTAGCAGTTAGTTGATACAGGAGATTAGAGATTTTTATGTAAATGAATACGGTTTAGTGACGCTTTTATCATCGCCACCGGTACCATCATTATGTAAATAAAAGCTGCAGAGTCAAAAATTAGGAGAGCTATACCTTGCCTTTAGGCTTATTCTCTACTTCCCCATCCTGTGACATGTGTAAATGCCCTGCACTTAATAGATGCTTAACAATAGTCATTGACTTAATTGCTAAAGCCAATGTATAATGCTCAGTTCTTATCCAAGTAGACCTGAGTACGGCACTTAACCACTCCTAACTTGTTCTTTTTTGCGTCATTTCTGAGAAACGTTTTAACTACAGAAAAATAGAGAAAATGATAAAACTAACACTTGTGTTCCCAACACCCAGAAATGATGATTGTTACTATTTTGGGTATGTACTTTAAAAACATATAATTGATATCATAGTACAATATGTACTTCTTAAATTTCCTTTTGTTTACTCAACATTGAGATCAACTCATATATGTGAAGAGATATATTTTGTTCCTTTTTTGCTGCTTGTTCTGTAATTAAAATTTTTTTTTTAGATTTATTTATTTATTGGAAAGGAAGGAGCAAAGGGAGAGGGAGAGAATCCTCAAACAGACTCCCTGCCCAGTATGCAGCATTGTCCTAGGACCCTGAGATCATGACCGGAGTGGAAATCAAGAGTTGTCTGCTTCACCAACTGAGCCACCCAGGTACCCTCAAAACACTGTAATTTTTAAAAAAATTTTTTATAAACATATAATGTATTATTAGTCCCAGGGGTACAGGTCTGTGAATCGCCAGGTTTACACACTTCACAGCACTCACCATAGCACTTACCCTCCCCAATGTCCATAAAAAACACTGTAAACTTTTTTAAAGTTCCTTTATTGATGGGCATTTAGATTATTTCCAGTGTTTAGATACTAAAATAATGCTGCAGTGGATATACTTATACACATTCCTTGCATACATGTATGAACATTTCTGTGGTTAAGTAATTAAAAGTGTTCATTTTTATCATGTTCAGTTAGCCGGCATATAGGATATCATTTATTTGTCAGAGATAGAGAGAGAAAGGGAGAGCACAAGCAGAGGGAGCAGCAGGCAGAGGGAGAAGCAGGGTCCCAGCTGAGCAGGGAGTCTGATGCGGGACTCAATCCCAGGACTCCAGGAACATGACCTGAGCCAAAGGCAGATGCCCAACCAACTGAGCCACACAGGCATCCTTACTATGAACATTTTCAGCTTTAGTAGTTATTGCCAAATTGTTCCACAAAATACCTATACTTCTCACCATTATTGAATGAGAATATCATTTCTCCATATCATGCCAATACTTGATACTATTACAGTTCATGATTTTTTCCAATCTGATAGGTTAAAAATAGTATCTAGTTATTTTAACTTTCATTTCCCTGATAATTAGTGAGATTAAATATATCTTCATATATTTACTGTGTATTTATGTTTCCTCATCTATGGAAGGCTTTTTTTTATGTCCTTTTCCTTTCTTCTGTTGTGAAGAGTTGTCTATTTCTTATCAATTTGTAAATGTTTTTGAGAGAGAGAGAGCATGAGAGGAGAGAGGTCAGTGGGAGAAGCAGACTCCCTGCCCAGCAGGGAGCCTGATGTGGGACTCCATCCCAGGACTCCAGGATCATGACCTGAGCCAAAGGCAGTCGCGTAATCAACTGAGCCACCCAGGTGCTCCAATTTGTAAATTTTTGATAATGATCATTCTGTTATCTATATAGCAAATACTCTTTCCCAGTTTAATCTCTTCTTTTTTCATTTAACTTTTGGTGAGTTTAACTAGATCAATGTTTTTAATTTTGTGGTAGCCAAATATATCGATTATTTCTTGAATGGTTTATGCTTACTAGAGGTATTCTCTAAGAAATATTGCCTATACCAAGGTCAAAAGTCATCCTCTATACTCTATATGTGTTCTAAAACTTTTATAATTTTGTTTTCCACATTCAGGTCTTTGATTAGATAGGACATATTTTTGCACATTATTTTTTTTTTTAAAGATTTTATTTATTTATTTGTCAGAGAGAGAGAGAGGGAGAGAGAGCAAGCACAGGCAGACAGAATGGCAGGCAGAGGCAGAGGGAGAAGCAGGCTCCCCGATGAGCAAGGAGCCCGATGCGGGACTCGATCCCAGGACGCTGGGATCATGACCTGAGCCGAAGGCAGCTGCCTAACCAACTGAGCCACCCAGGCGTCCCATATTTTTGCACATTATTGAGGCTCTAACCTAATTTTAATTTTTTCCCAATTGTCCCAACTTAGCATTTATTGATTAGTCTCTTATCACTGAATTATTTGCTACCTGTGCTATGCACTAAATCCTCACATACTCATAAATCTGATGCCAGGCCAAATATTGTTAATATAACTTTATTTCTAAAAAAAAGAGGGAAATCGGGGCAGCTGAGTGGCTCAGTTGGTTAAGCATCTAAGTCTTGATTTCAGCTCAGGTCATGATCTCAGGGTCATGGGATTAAATCCCATGACTGGCTCCATGCTCAGTGGATTTTCTCCCTCTTCCTCTGCTTATTTTCTCTAAATAAATAAATAAATAAACCATTAAAAAAAAAAAACGAGGGAAATCCTTCTCAACTTGTTCTTCTTATAATTGTTTTTGCTATATTTGGACCTTCATTTCCATAGAGGTTTTAAAAAGGAAATCTTTTGAAAAAATACAACATACATTCAGAAAAGTATACAGATAATAAGCAAATGGTTTTTGTCACAGTATAATCACACGCGGGAGCTGTTTCTCAAAGGAGAATAGTCAACATTAGTAGAGGGCATGATTTTGTTCTAAAAGTCAAGGAATCTACTCTGTAATTCTTCTACTGCAACTTGCCATAACATTTTAATTTGCCCCATACCCTTCAAATACCGTCAGATCGTCTAGGTAATAAGGTACAAGGCAAAGAAGAGTTTTTGCAGCCTACAAAGTCTACAAAGACTTTTCTTGCTCTGGGACTTAACTCTTGCAACTGACAGCTCAATTAATGTGTAAGAGCAGCACATGAGAGTAAAGTTGTTCCTAAAATAGGTCCAATAAGGTCCAATAAGCATTGTGCCTCTTGGTGACGTGTGGCACATTTGCCTCGTATTTTGAGATATTCTATTATGCTTCAGACTACTAGACTGCTAAAACTTTTACCAAGATGGTAATCCCGGATACTACATGGCTTTTATCTTTCCCTTGGACACATATGGGTTGTACCAAGGCATCTAAAGCTTCTTCATGCTCAGCAGGTCCAATCACCATGATGGAAATCATTGAGGTAGTAGATCTGATGTTCTGTGGGATGTCTGCATAGTAGATTATAATAGAAAGAAAGAGGGCTGCCTTAGTGCTATGGTGAGGCATAAAAGTATAGTGCTGACAGGTGAAGTCAGACTTCTGTCTGTCCTTGTAAAGTGCTCTGGAGAAAATAGTATTTGAAAATCCAATAGTTGTGAATGAGGGGGCTGTGTCAATGTGGTTCAATAAAGATTCTGCATGGTGAGTAACAACTGCAAATGGAGTCATAGTAACCTACAAACATTTTTTTAAGCTCTTCCTTCTGCATAGGCAAAAGAGCAGAATCAGACAAGAATGAATCAGGTACTTTTTCTGAATCCTTCACATCATCCATGTATTTTTATATCTAATTTCTGTGGAATTGTTCTGTTTTTGTTTTATTTATCTATGTATTCATGTATGCTTGTATGTATGTATGTATGTATCTATGTATGTAGTTATATTTTCCGTTCTGGCAGACAGAGAAAGTTCAGGAGTTTCTATTTGGTCCTTCCTACCGTGATAGCCCTCAGCCCCCAATTTGTAAGGATGCTGTTAGTTGCTGACTAGGTCTATTCCAATTACACATTCAGGAACCAGAAATGAACATAGCTAAGGTCACAGATTAATTGGGGACCAAAATACTATTTATCACTTGATATCTATAAATTCTGCTTTTAACCATTGGTCCACTGGGGCATTTTGAGATTCTAGGAATTAGTATTAACTTGGAGTCAGTGTCTGGTAATCTCAGAAAGTCTGGGACATCTCCCTCATTCCAATATATTTCACTCTAGTAAATGGCTACAGGACTTTTGAGGAACACTTGGAGTAAGATCTACTGTATTTGCTTGAGGCAGTCTTGTAGGATTCTTCTTCAAGAGACCCAGCCTCTTACTCTACATCAAAGAATTCTAGGTGTGTAAATTGGCTTAAGTCAGGAAACTGGATAAGAAGCTAAGATTCTCCATTGAAGTGTCTCAACTGTTTCTGGCCCCATAGTTAGAGCTTTTCTATAAAAAACTCTAGCAACAATTTAGTAGATATCCTATCTATTTAACCTCAGTGGAAATCATGATCACCACAGAAAATCCATGTGGGTTAAAATTTTCAGATAGTCACTTTAATTCTTGCTGTTCATTGTGGTAATTCTAATTATATATTCAGTAAGTAGGTAAATAACTGTGGTGTGAGTCCTAGACAAAATGAGCCCATTATAATATGGGCTTTGACCTTGGGCAGCAAACCAAAATACCATTTATCTATGGTATTGATGAGCACTGATTTTGACCAGTAGACCTTGTTTCTGGCAATTATACACCATGTCTTCTATCACTCTGGAATCCCATAAGAATCCTAAAATTTTAATGGCAGTATCTACTACCATCATCTTCAGCCTACAGAGGACAGCTACCAAAGACGCTAATGCTCCCTTCATTGACGTATTTCTCAAGAAAGTGTCATCTGGCCCCTTTGGGAGGATATGGTAAAGGTGCATAATAGGCAGGTTACATAAGAGAAATCAACTTCAGCAACCTTATAAGCCTTTGGATTTCTTCCTCTATAGCATGCCAAGAAGATTCTGGCATCTCAATCTCATTTAATATAGGCCTTATTTGGGTCAAAGTTTCAGTTTACCTACCAAGGGAACTGTTAAAACCATTCTCAGATACTAAAAATATTACAGCTAAGTAAATTTTCTAAGTATAACAGTATTGACAGGTTTGAGCCAATCCAAACTTACATCCATCTTTCTTAGTCTAAAAGTTTTGTACTCAATCCCCACACATATCCTCCAGGTTTTCGTTGTTATAAATGAGCAAAAAAACTTTCTATTCTCTTGGAGTACCAACAGTAACTTCTTAGTCCAGATTGACTTGTCCTGATGGGACATGCTGAGATCTGACTCCAATTTTGGGTCTAAAGGCAATGAATGTTGTACAGGTGGACCTTAAGGAAAATAGACATACCCTGTAAGCTAATTGCCTTAAGTGAAGTTATTATAGAGACTCTAAGTGAAGAAAAGCTAATATTCTCAAATAGGAGAGGGATTGCTTCTGCTGCCAAGGGAGGCTTAGAGAGATTTGTAGCTCAAGTCTTAGCTTCCATCCAATGTAAACATTCTAAGTCTCAGGGTCTCTCTGTTTTTCAAGAGGCATGTTAACTTTCACATAACAGACTTGGCAGCTGTATGAATTCAACTTACATTTTAATCCTGTCACATTAAATTTGTGGGCTGATTTTTCATCCACATCTGTCCTGAATCTACAAGAAATAGATTCCTTCAAAGTCATCATGAAATTTTCTTGTTTTCTGACTGCAACTTGAGCTCAGAATGTAAAGCCCTGAGCTTGTTTTTTACTTTCTACAACCTCTCCAATGCAGTGAAATGAAGTCCATTCACTGAGAGCCCTTATAGTCAACAGTTACTGTGATTATGGTTAAATGCAGCAGCCACTTGTTCCCTTAAAGCCCTTCCTTCAAAAGGCACTCCATCCTAAACAACCACAGAGATAATTTTTAAAACTTTTTCACTGAGGAATAATAGATATGTAATAAGGTGGGGGCATTTGGATGGCTCAGTTGGTTAAGCATCTGACTCTTGATCTCAGCTCAGACCTTTGATCTCAGGCTCTGTGCTGGGCATGGAACATTATTTATTTTTTTAAATTTTTTTAGATTTTATTTATTTATTTGACAAAGAGAAAGAGAATACAAGCTGGTGGACCAGGAGGGAGAGGGCAAGAGAAAGCAGGCTCCCCACAGAGCAGGGAGCCTGATGGGGGGCTCAATTTTAGGACCCTGGGATCATGACCTGAGCCAAAGGCAGCTGCTTAACTGACTGAGCCACCCAGGTGCCCATGGAGTATACTTTTATTTATTTATTTATTTATTTATTTATTTATTTATTTATTTATTTATTTGACAGAGAGAGAGAGAGAGAGAGAGAGATCACAAGTAGGCAGAGAGGCAGGCAGAGAGAGGAGGAAGCGGGCTCACTGCCGAGCAGAGAGCCCGATGCGGGGCTCGATCCCAGGACCCTGAGATCATGACCTGAGCTGAAGGCAGAGGCTTAACCCACTGAGCCACCCAGGTGCCCCTACTTTTAAAAAATATAATACGGCATGCAAATCCCAAGCATTTAGCTCAATGAGTGTTTACCTATCTATACTCCATATGAGTACCACTCAGGTAAAGAGATAGAACGTTTTCATCATTGCCTGAAGACTCCTTCATGGTTTCTCTTAGTCAATAATTCCTCCAAAGGTTATTATTATTCTGATATTTTCACTATAGCTTGCCTATTTTTAAATTTCACATAGATGGAATTATATAGTACATGTCCTTTTATATCTTCTTTTGTTCAATATATCCATGAATGTTATTCATGTTTCCTTTGTCTGTAATTTATTTTTCATGGTTACATAATATTCCATTGCATTAATATATAAACATTTATTTAATCTTACTATTGTTAATATATATTTGTATTGTTTTTAGTTTTTGACTATTACAAATAAAGCCATGAATATTCTTGTTTTTTTAAATTGACCTCAATGAAGTATAACTTATATCCAATAAAATGAGCCAATTTTAAGTGTAGAGTTCAATGGTTGTGACAACGTATACACCCATGTAACTACTACCACAATGAAGATATGAATTTTTTCGTTAAACCAAGAAGTTTCCTTGTGCTGCTTTGTAATCAGTCCCCACTACTTATGGCCCCAGAAAACTATCATTCTGCTTTCTATTCCTATAGTTTTCCTTTTTCTGGATTTTCATATAAATGAAATAAGGTAGCATGTATTCTTTTATGTCTTCCTTCTTTCATTTATTATAATATTTTTGAAACTCATCAACGTTATTGTGTGTATTGGTAGCTCATTTCTTTTTTTATTTTTATTTTTTTTATTTAATTTTATTTTTTCAGTGTTCCAAGATTCATTGTTTTTGCACCACACCAGTGCTCCCTGCGATACATACCCTTCTTTTTTTTTTTTTTTTAAAGATACGTACCCTTCTTAATACCGACCACCAGGCTTACCTAACAGCTCATTTCTTTTTATTGCTGAGTAATATTCCATTGTATGGCTATACTACAGTGTGTTTATCCCTAAGTTGATGGACACTTGGGTTGTTTCTAGTTCAGAGTTGTTGTGAATTAGACTACTAAGAGCATTTGCATATAAGAATTTGAATATACATATATTTCCAATTTTTCAAATTTTATTTCATTTCTTCTTGGTAAATACCTAGGAGTGGAATTGTTGGTTGCTGGGTCATATGGTAAGTATATGTTTAACTTATTAAGAAACTGCCAAAATGCTTTCCAAAGTGGTTATTCCATTCCTATCAGCAGCACGTGAGGATTCTACTTGTTCCATATCTTTGCCAATACTTGTCATTGTCAGCCTTATTTTTTTTTTAAATTTCAGTATGGTTAAGGCATAGTGTTCTATTAGTTTCAGGTGTACAATAGAATAATTCAACAATTCTGTACATTACTCAGTGCTCATCATAAGTGATTCTTAATCTCCTCTACCTATATCCTCCCATCCCCCTCATCCCCTTCATCTCTGGTAACCATTAGTTTGTTCTCTATAGATAAGAGTCTGTTTTTTGGTTTCTCTCTCTCTTTCTTTCTTTCTTTGTTCATTTGTTTTGTTTCTTAAATCCCACATATGAGTGAGACCATATGGTACTTGTCTTTCTCTGACTGGCTTAATTCACTGAGCATTAAACCCTCTAGATCCATCCATGTTGTTGGAGCAATCAATATTCAAGGAGGATTGCCTGAAGGATGCACAGACATTTCAGATTTTATAAAATATATTCCTTACTTAAACCAAGTTGGCAAGGATCTGAGAACCTAGACTGCAATATGTCGGCTCCTTTAAGAATTGTTTTTTCGGGGGTGCCTGGGTGGCTCAGTCTGTTAAGCAGTCGATTCTTGATTTTGACTCAGGTCATGATTTCAGGGCATGAGATCAAGCTCCACACTGGGTGCGGAGCCTGCTTAAGATTCTCTCTCTCCCTCAGCTGCATTCTCTCTCTTTCAAAAAAAAATGTGTTTTTTTCTGAATTGTAGTCTTACGTGGTGCCATTTGTCTATATTTAAAGCAGTTATAAGAAAGTGTCCTAAGAAAGTGTTTCATTTCTTATAAGGCCATCATAATGAATGTTCCCTTCATTGCGTAGGGCCCCTTAAATGAGCACTTCCAAGAGAAACTCCCGACTGTACTTTGAATCCCAAATTTCTGTACATCTTCTTTTTCTTTTTGGAGAGGGAGAGAGAGAGAGATTGAGAATCTCAAGCAGGCTCTACACTTGGTGCAGAGTTCAACGTGGGCCTCAGTCTCACAACCTTGAGATCATGACCTGAACCGAAATCAAGAGACATTTAACTGACTGAGTCACCCAGGTGCTCCTGTACTTCTTCTTTAAAAAAAAAAAAAAAAAAAAAGATTTAATTCAATTCCAGTTAGTTAACATACAGTGTAATATTATTTTCAGGCATAGAATTAAGTAATTCAACACCTATATACAACATCTGCTGCTTATTAAAACAAGTATCCTCCTTAATCCCCTTTACCTATTTAACCCCTCCCCCTACCTACCTTCCCTCTGGTAACATCAGTTTGTTTTCTATAATTAAGAGTCTGGGGGTGCCTCGGTGTTGTACAATCACTGAGTTCTACTCCAGAAACCAATATTGCACTGTATGTTAACTAAAATTTAAATTAAAATTTTTAAAAAAGAGTCTGTTTCTTGGCTTGTCTCTTTTCACCCCATGTTCATTTGTTTTGTTTCTTAAATTTCTTTAAATTTCTTAAATTCCACATATGAGTGAAATCATATGGTATTTGTCTTTCTCTGACTGACTTATTTCGCTCAGCATTATACTCTAGCTCCATCCACGTCATTGCAAGTGGCAAGATTTCATTCTTCTTTTTTATGTCTGAGTGATATCTAATAGTAAATCAATCTCTCTCTCTCATATATATATATCACATATATATGATATATATATATATCATATATCACATAATCTGTATCCATTCATCAATTGATGGACATCTGGGCTCTTTCCATAATTTGGCTATTGTTGATAATGGTGCTATAAACATCAGGGTGCATGTATCACTTTGAATTAGTATTTTTGTATTCTTTGGGTAAATACCTAGTAGTGCAATTGCTGGATGGTAGGGCAGTTCTATTTTTATCTTTTTGAGGAAACTCCATACTGTTTTTCAGAGTGGCTGTGTCAGACCTACCTCAGGATATAAGAAAAATCCCAAATAACCTAACCTTACATTTAAAGAAGCTAGTAAAAGAACAACAAGTGAAGCTTAAATCCAGCAGAAGAAGGAAAATAATACAGACAAGAGCAGAAATAGATGATATCAAAACTGAAAAAAAACAATAGAATAGATCAATGAAACCAGGAGCTGGTTCTTTGAAAAAATTAATAAAATTGATAAACCCCTAGCCAGACTTGCCAAAAAGAGAAAGGACCCAAATAAATAAAGTCACAAATGAGAGAGGGGAACTAACAACTAACACCACAGAAATACAAGGAATCGTAAGAGATTATTATGAAAAACTATATGCCAACAAACTGGACAATCTAGAAAAAATGGATAAATTCCTAGAAACATTTACACTACCAGAACTGAAATAGGGAGAAATAGAAAACTTGAACAGACTGATAATCAGCAAAGAAATTGAATCAGTAATCAAAAAACTCCCAAAAACCAAAAAAGTCCAGGGCTAGATAGCTTCACAGGGGAATTCTACCAAACATTTAAAGAAGAGTCAATACCTATTCTTCTCAAACTATTCAAAAAAAGAAGGAAGGAAGGAAGGAAGGGAGGGAGGAAGAGAGAGAGAGAAAGAAAAGAAGGAAGGAAGGAAAGAATGAATGAACAAAAGAAAGAAAGGAAAGGAAAACAAATCCATTCTGAGGCCAGCATTGCCCTGATACCAAAACCAGATTAAAACGCCACTAAAAAAAGAGAACTACAGGCCAATATCTCTGATGAACATGGATGCAAAAATTTTTAATGAAATACTAGCAAATTGAATCCAACAGTACCTTAAAAAAATCATTCACCACTCAAGTGGGACTTATTCCTGGGCTGCAAGGGTGATTCAATATCTGTACTTCCTTTCCCAGTTTACATTTATCTTACATACATTGTCAATAGAGTATTTAGTTATGTTTCCCTTTTCACGTTCACTGCTAGGAAGCTTAGATTCAAACTTGTTGATGACCCAGAACAAATATTTAGTCATTATAATATACATTTGGGGCTTCATTTAGTATCCTCTCATTTTTCTCTTCTCTCATCCTGTTTTTTATCTATCTATGTTCCTTTGTTGCATTTTATCTAATTAGTAAGCATCCTTAAATCTTTTCTGGAACATGGGGATACAGATAAATATTAAGTTCATAAAAATGTATTTTTTTTTAATATTTTATTTATTTGTCAGAGAGAGAGAGAGAGAGAGAACAATAAGGGGGAGCAGCAGACAGAGGGAGAGGGAAAAGCAGGCTCCCTGCTGAGCAAGAATCCTGATGGGGTACTTGATCCCAGCACCCTGGGATCATGACCTGAGCCAAAAGCAGATGCTTAACTGACTGAGCCACTCAGGCACCCCACAAATATATTTCAATAAAGCTTGTATCTATTTTTACAAATCCATTTGGTATCCTGGCTTACTTGTACCCTTCCAAATACCATTCTTAGAAATACTTTTAGATACCAACTTTTCTTGTGTTAAGTAGCAGCATAAGAAAATGTGGTAAGCTTCTTATTCCCAACACCTCTTTTCTATAGGAAGTCACCAGCAAAGAAAGTAAGGAAAAACAGTCTTAAGTGCCCATTCATGAATGGGAAAGAGATTTAGAGACAAGATGTGCATTGTAAAATACAGTGAAATGGTAAGATGTAGTCTACAGGCTGGTACCACTCTGTGACAAAGAAAGGTACAGAAACTGAGAATAGTATCTAGACAATTTTACAACAACTTGAGAAAGTTAGCTGATAATAAATCATATTTGAATCTGATAATCAAAAAATTGTGGACTGGGGCACCTGGGTGGTTCAGCTGAGAGTCTGACTTTGGCTCAGGTCATGATCTCAGGGTTCTGGGACTGAGCCCCATGCCCAGCTACGCAATCAGTGGGAAGTCTGCTTATCCCCTCTCCCTCTACCCCACCCTTCCCGTTTGTGCTCTCTCTGTCTCTCTCTCAAATAAATAAATGAAATCTTTTAAAAAAATGTGGATTATATTTGGCATATGCATTTTCCCCCCTAGCAGTCCATCTTCATTTAGTGTCAGCCAACACTGGATTAGCAATTAAAAACAGCATCATCATACCAAACTACAACCTAAAAACTGGTCCTTCACAAAACAAATAGTTTGAGAAGCACTGCTTTAAGGTTCTTATCTTACCTTCCCATGGTCACAATCCAGGAAGAGTTGAGCAAACATTTGCCTCCGCATGTCCATTTTTATGACCTCCCGGAATTCATCTGCACAATGACAAAGGTGCTTAAGGAGTTTCTCAAACATTTCACTTTTAAAGTCTGCAATGTGTGAAGAGAGGTACTGCACAGAAAAAGAGGATAAATGAGTTGATTTAAAATAGGCTCTTCACTTGGATTTTTCCAAGGATTCAGTCAATGTACATCAAATTATTGGCTACAATTTTTCCCATATCATTTGCTTGTCACATAGATAAAAGCATTTTCATGTTAGTACTACTCTACAGCTGTGCTGCAGAGAGAGGTGACCAATACAATCCCCAAAACCACACACCAGTAAGGCTATTTTTGGAACAATTCGCCTCTGGATCACATCAGCATTATATAGGGCAGACTTTTCACCTCACAGTATGAACTCGCAGCAGTTATAAAACGTTGCCTGTACATTAATAGTTCTAAAAATTGAATATAGTTTTCCTTTTGATGTATGGCATATAAGACCATGCTTTTTCCAAGACTAGCTATGTTTAATGATTGGAGTATAAGAAATGGGGATTGTGGGTGGTGTGGTGCATAAACAATGAATTCTGGAACACTGAAAAGAAATAAAAAAAATTTTTTTTAGAAAAAGGAAAAGAAATATAAATTTGGGTGCCCTACTCTAGACCAACTGAATCACAAGTTCTGGAGTGGGACTGAGAATCTGTTTTTTCTAAAAAGCCCTCTGGAAGCAAAATACACTTCTAGCTCTTAACCAGGCTCCTTCCAGTCACAAGTGTGCAGAGTCAGAACAGAAAAAATATGAGATGTCACATGATCAGACCTGTTGCCCCCAGGATTCTTGGAGAAGGGAAATAATCTTTCTTTTCCCTCTTAAGGAAGAGATGGTGGGGGAGGGGTGTGGGGTGGTGTGCAGAGACAAACCGTAAGAGACTCTTAATCTCACAAAACAAACTGAGTGTTGCTGGGGGTATGGGGGGAGGGACAGGGTGGCTGGGTGATGGACATTGGGGAGGGTATGTGCTATGGTGAGTGCTGTGAAATATGTAAACCTGTTGATTCACAGACCTGTACCCCTGGGGCAAATAATACATTATATGTTAATAAAAAAAAAGAGACCCCAGCATATTTCCACTGTTATTCTTTCCTTATATCCCAACACTCAGAACTCTTGTGACGTTAGCTAGTGGGGGCATGTGGTTGTGGAAACCATGTATGGAAATTCAAGTGGGCTCCAGCCAAGGGGACAGGCAGACTTGGGTCTTCTTCCTCCAACTTTTATACATGGTAACTAGAAATAAATCCACCCTGGAGTCAATAAATAAATAAATAAACCCTCTGGGTTATTCTTATGTTCACTAAAGGTTGAGAACCACTGAAATAGATGACATGGGACAACTGTCTTAATTGTTCCAGAATCCTAAGATCCTGTTTAATCCTTAATACATGAATTAAGCTTTTGGGAATTGACCATAAGGCCATTTGAGTTTTCTGGTTGTGGTAATCCTATTAAACCAAGGATTAGTTTAACTGTTTCTCCAAGAGACACTTCAACGTTCTGGATTTAGAGCCTATGGGTTTTCTGAATGACTGTGTTCTCTAAACATGGGCGATAGGACATAAAGACTACCAGTTGCCAACTAACTACAGATCAAATTCCAAATAGAACAGTAACAGAAGTTTGCCGGTGTCTCTTGTAAAAACAGAGAAAGTGAAAATACAGGGCCTTTGTGTTTTCCTATCCTCCCATGGAATAAATCAGTTAATATCCATCAATCCTGAAATTATTGCTTAGATTAATTTAAGAATATAATGAACTATGAGTATCCTTCCACTTAATAACTCTGTGAACTGCTAACCATTTGAATTGTACTTAATCAAGCTATCTCCGTGTGCTGGGTGCCATTGTGATGAATTCTGGGCTGTTCCTTTCTGACTTGAAAACCAAAATTTTGAGAATATAGTAAATGTCATACTTAATAGCCTGGTATTTACTGTTAAGTTTTACAGCTCTGGGCCATTGGGATTCACCCTTATTTAATTGTAGACATACTTGAGTGTTGATGAAGCAGGTAATATAAAAGCAATAGAAAGAAACTGTATTTGGAAATTAACTACTTTAGGTATTAACTTCCAAACTGCACTGGTAAGTCCTGATAGTAATAACATTTTCAGAAATATCCTGCAAACAAAGACTATAGAATATTGAAATACACAGATGATACTGGCTATCCATCATTGAAAAAGTGTGTTCATATAGCATTTGGTCAGAAAATTAGATTTCCAGTCTCAGGGAACTTTTAAAAATAATTAATGCTAATTATATACTCAACAAAGCATAAATATACTTTAGGTCTTTTGATTTTTAAAAGTCAGAACCATTTGCTTAACAAATGAATTGAACAAAGGTCTTAATATCCAATAATAATAAAAGTGACAGATTGAAACACATGATTTTTCCCCTACTGTTGAAAGGTAGCTTAGGCAATGTTCTGGTACAGGTTGTGTCCCCCCAAAGTTCATACGTTGAAGGTCTAACCCCTAGTACCCCAGGATGTGACTATATTTTGGGATAGGATCTTTGTCTTTTATTTTTTAAAGATTTTATTCATTTATTCGAGAGAGCGAGCAAGAGAGTGTGCATGAGCAGGGAAGAGTGGCAGAGGCAGAGGGACAAGCAGACTCTCCGCTGAATAGGGGGCCTGACTTAGGGCTCCATCCCAGGATCCCAAGATCATAACTTGAGCCAAAGGCAGACACTTAAGCAACTGAGCCACCCAGGTGCCCTTGAGATAAGATCTTTAAAGAGGTAATTAAATTAAAATGAGCTCATTAGGGTGGGTCATTAGCTAATACGACCAGTGTTCTAATAAGAAGGGGAAATTTGGACACAGACATGTGCAGAGGAAAGACCATGTGAAGACACAGGGAAAAGATGACCACCTATAAGCCAAGGAGAGGGGCCCTCAGAAGAAACCAACCCTGCCAATACCTTGTCTTGGACTTCTAGTCTCCAGACTGTGAGAAATTAAGTTCCTGAGGTTTAAGTCACCCAGGACTTTGTTATGGTAGCCCTAGAAAACTGACAATTAGGATTTGCTGATCGGTAAACTCCTTTATGTATTTCTTATGGTTGAAGACCACCTATGAAGGCACACACCTTGGAGGATAGTTTATCATAGACCGTCCCATTTCCCTGGTTTAGAATTTGCTCATTTCACCCCAAGGCTTCCTCAGGCAGTGTTCACAGCACATTGCTGCTTCTACCTACAGCTCCCCTAAAGTCATCATTCTTCCTTCTTCTGTCCTCCCCTGCCATAGCTCAAAGCACAAGAGAAACAAAATAAGCAGAACAAAACAGCAAAAATTATAAAATGCAAATCACAAATAACAGAATAGAGAGCCACTTGCATACATTCCATTTTGGGGGAAATGCACAGCTTGGGTTGAGCAGGAAAGCCACAATCTTTGAGTAATTTGATGAAGCCTCTCTGTTTAAAATGTCAACTTTGAGCCACATCAGTTTGAAGGCCTCAGACTGTATGACGTATAAAACAACTGAGCATGAGAGGCTGATTATCTTGAAGCTGACCAGTGTGGAGCAAGAACAGACTCAGTCCCAGAGAATAGAATTCAGGCAGAGACATGGCCCTTATTAACCCCTGCACCGGTTCCTTAGTGTCACAGAATCCAAAGTTAATATCTGAATCCCACTGAATAGTATTTCTAGTTTTTGCATATAATTATTCCTTTTTTTTTTTTTTTTAATTTGACAGAGAGAGGGAGCACACAGCAGAGGAAGAGGGAGAAGCAGACTCCCAGCTGAGTAAGGAGCCTGATGTGGGAACTTGATCCCAGGACCCTGGGATCATAACCTGAGCCAAAAGCAGACACTTAACCAACGGAGCCACCCAGGCTCCCCTGCATATGATTATTCTTAAGCCCATTAAAAAATTCAGATGCAGACTTTAGACCGCTTGAAGCCCAGGCCTGCTGAAGGATGCTCCTGGGAAACTGACCCTCGTTCTCCCCAGTCCCACAGTAAACAAGAAGGTGTTAGATTGCTTTCACTTGCCCCTGGTGAGCAGGTGGATGTGTGGCCTGCGTCTTCACGATGAACAGGTGGGGGATAAGATCAAAGCAAAACAAGTTCTTCAGTGAGGGTGGCCATCTGCCTCAGGTTGCCTGGGACTTTCCTAGTTTCAGCACTGAGAGTCCCATGTTCTAAGAAACCCCCGGGGTGCGGGCAAACCAGGATGATTTGAAAATCTAAACCATTGACCCATGCTAATGGTCTAATTCCTGTGGAAAACTTTGGGGAACCTCTGTTTGGAAGCACGCTGTGTTGTATCCTGCTTTGTATATAACAGGACATCTCTGTGGATATTAAATCCTTTGCCTTAAGAGAAATTTTACAGCCTATAACTGTGTGTGAGGCATCTTTCCATTACCGTCCCATTGGACAACCACACATGGGACAAAAAGTACAAAGTTCTTATTCTATAGTATGCATTCATCCATTCTCAATCCACTTGCTGTATTTATAGACTCACACGATAAAGACTTTTGTCTGTAATAGATAACTGGGAATGACAATGAACACAAATGACGATTTGAGTCAGGATTCTGGTGCCTAGAGTGAGAGAACCAATAAGCAGGTTACGCTGCCCTAGAGAACAGTCCTTTGTTTGAGAAAGCTATACTTTGTTACTACTTTGGAGGCAAGAGTTTGGGGAGTTAACCTTGAAATTACACCAGGGGAGGAGTATAACCCAGGCCAGAACCATCTGATACTATCAACAGAAACAGAAGTATGACAACCTCTGGAGCCCCCAGAGGTAGGGAAAGACAATCTGCAATGATGAGAGATCAGCCTCCCTCAGTTCCTCAGTCTGGAGTCTTTGGAATTTCTCCTCTGCCTGAGGCCATCTTTACCCTTCACTCCATAAACTCTGGCCATACTAAAAGTCTTGCACGTAGTTATCACTAGTGGTTTAGAGATAAGAACATTCCTTTCCCTGGTAGTGCGTTGTGATGCCTTCTCCAGATAGCATTTTCCACAGAAATATTTCACAGAAATATTTCACAGAAATAGTCACTTGTGTTAAGAATTCCATTTCAGGCACATTCAAACCACAGACCCCTGGGGCACCTGGGTGGCTCAGTTGGTTAAGTGTCCAACTGTTGATCTCAGGTCCGCTCTTTTTTTTTTTTTTTTTTTAAGATTTATTTATTTATTTATTTGAGAGAGAGAGAGAGAGAGAGAGAGAGAATGCACAAGCAGGGGGAGGGGCAGAGGGGGTGGGAGAAGCAGATTCCCCACCGAGCAGAGAGCCTGACACGGGGCTTGATCCTCGGACCCTGGATCATGACCCAAGCCGAAGTCAGACACTTAGCCGACTGAGCCACCCAGGCACCCCTCAGCTCAGGTCTTGAACTCAGGATTGTGTGTTCAAGCCCTGCATTGGGCTCCATGATGGGTGTGGAGCCTACTTTAAAAAAATAATACAAAAATAAGATAAACCACAGACCTCAGCCACTATATAAAATATTGCTTCTATTTGGAAAATGGGTTCCATGTTCAAAACAATCTACAGAAACTTTTTTTCCCTTTGGAGAGAAGCACACAGCTATTTGTGGGACTGTCATCTTTAAAAATTATGGGCATTTTAACAATTCCAGGTAACCCATAAAACACTTACGACTCTGGTACCATTAAATTGCTCCTTTTGTTTATCCTAATATAATCCCAAGACAAAAGTAATCCCATACTTTTTCAGATGAAATATTATGTAGATTTTGAAACCAAACTTCCTGAGTACAAATTTGCCCAGCTTCACTAATTATGACACCTAGTGCAAGTAACTTAACCAATTTGCACCTTAAGTGTCTTCATTTATAAAAATAAAAATAAGGATTGTTGAGAGCATTACCTGAGTTAATATATGAATAGCTTAGGACAATACCTGGTCTAAAGGAAATGGTTTATAACTTTTAGGCTTCTTTATCTAAAATGCAATAGAAAAAGAAACTGGTTTTTCTTGATCTTAACTGAAGGTGTGAGTGAAAGTTTTTCTCACTTTCACATCATGAGTACCAATAATTGAAAGAAACTGTAAAATGCCTTTGATTATAAGATATACCCTAACTTCAGAAAAGTTAAAATAAAATAAAATAATATTTCATCTTAGAATAGAAATAAGTTAGTATGTTTTAACTTAATTCTAAGTTAATGTGTGTGTAATGCCCATACAAAATAATTTGATTCAAATAATGAATATGTAACTTCTTACTTCTATAAATTCCATTTTATTCAACCTTGGTTCCATTGAGTCAGCAATATCCAATTTTTGGCAACATGCTTCTAATTATGGAATAAAAGTTATTTGCTGGTTAGTTTGGTTGTATATTCATATTTCATATTCATCTTATAGCACTTTAGAAGAAGAACATAAAATTATTTCTTAATTAACATCTATCTTAATATACATCAATATTTACAATAAAGCAAATGATATGTAGTTGGGTTAACATTCCAATTACTACACAATTATTACTTTTCCTGGCTTTTATTTGACCAAGCAACCCAAACCCTAAAATAGACAGGTCTACATTTTTAATGACCAGTTTGTGATAAAGCAAAAACAAATATGACATCAATAGTATAAAAAAGACTACAAGATCTGTAGTCTTGTTGGTTTGTTGGTTTGTGCTAGCATTTACAGAAGCAGGTCCTAAAGCACAATAGTTCTACAAACTTTCTTTTTAAATATTTTGTCTTTAATGTTTATTAAATGAACAATATACGAATATTTTCTTTTAGTAAAAGATGCAAATAGTACAAAAGCATAAGCAGCAAAACTTGAATATCTCCCTTTTACCCTGCTGCCCACCATCATTCTCACTTCCCCTTCCCCACCGCTGCCCCAGAAGGAACCACTGTCACCCATTTGTTGACACCCTTCCAGCAACCTTTCTAGGTATTTTTTCTTATAACATACATTTTTTTGTTTTTCTACCCATACATGTGAACATACTGATCCACAACTTTTTTTTTTCACTTCATCACTTACCTTGTAGATCTTTTCCTATAGGTCTGGGAGCTCAGGGGGAAGGGTTGCGATGGGAATATAGACATACTGATGAGTCATCAGCTCAAGTCATGGGTTTAAATAAGAACCCAGGTAGTGTGTATAATGTGTAAAATGATAGTAGATATAAAAAGAAAACTGAAAACATCTAAGGTACAAATAAAAGAAGAACCAAGAAACAAAAAAAGCTAAAGGCGATCAGTGATTGATGAAAAACCAAGAGAGAATGGTATCACAAAAACCAACAAAAAAAGGAGTTTCATAAATAACAGAGTGATCAATAATGGTAAATATGACAGTTAATTCCAATAGAGATTTTTTTAAACCTCGTTTTGATATGACAATTTTGTAATCTTTATTGACCTTAACAAAAACCAAACACAAACTGTATAAAAGTTCATGATGAAAGCACTGGCTTCCTCTCCTACTTCTAACCCCAAATCTTCCTGCCTGTCATGGGCTGGTACATATAAGATTCTTTACTCACTCTTAGTTTTTATAACTGCTTATTATGAGATATCAGTTATTGTCATAAGAAGATTACATACACTTTAGTATAAGCTTATGCACTAGATGCTGTTAACCTCATCCCAGACCTCCCCCCAAGCTCTGGAAGATTATGCAAGCCACACTGGTTTCTAATGGTAACAGCTGTTATTAAGTGTATGTGTCTGTCCCCTGGCTGGACTTTGAGGAACCTAAGGAAAGGAAAGATGCATTAGTCCTCTTTGCATCCTCTACCCCATCACAGTATCTGGAACTAGGTGAGGGTTTAATAAATGTTGAGTGAATGAATGAATGAATGAATGGTACAGGAAATCTGAGGTATTATAGGAGGTGAGAGGAGAAAAAAAAATCACTGTCAACTAGAATGGTTTGGAATTTCTCTAATTTTACCACAGTCTCAAATAGAGCTCTCTTCCCTCACTCCTCTGTACTTTCATCAAAAAGTAAATAAATAAAAGAAGTTATCTCAAAGATTTTCTGAAAGAGGAGTCGAAGTTGTGCTAACTAAGAAGAATTCTAGATTTTGGATAGGCTGTGAACATGTGGGAGAAAGGGTTGTCAGCAAGACCCAAATCATGTTTGGGGACCAATGATCAGGAAGATGGAAAGCATATTTTATTTTTTAAAAGTGAAAATAGATTTCTGACAATCTATTGTTATTGATGTAATGGTGGTCAAAAATCAACTGAAAAAAAGTCATTTGATATAAATGATGTATAATCTCAGGACCTAAACTCTTGTGCTTTATTCTACAAGTCAGAATTTTTTTAAGTTTATTTATTTTTTAAATAATCTCTACACCCAATGTGGGGCTCCAACTCAAACCGCCAAGATCAAGAATCACATGCTTTTCCAAATGAACCAGCCAGATGCCCCTAAAAGTCAGAATTTTTTGCTTAATCTCATATGAGGAAACAATTCTGGAAATAAAAGCATCAAAATCTGTGGTTCTCTGTAGTTGTAGTACTACCCCCCTCTACCCCCAGTGAGCATGGTGGAAATTTGTAGTTAATTTGTAGTTTGAGTTTTTGTTGGCACAGTGATGGCGGGTAAGGGTAGGGTCAGAAATCCTGAAATTCCTGAGGCACCTGGGGGGCTCAGTTGGTTGAGAGTCTGACTTTTGATTTTGCTCAGGTGATCTTGGGGTCCCAGGATGAAGCCCTGTGTTGGGTTCTACACTCAGCGGGAAGTCTGCTTGAGGATTCTCTCCTTCTGCCTCTGCCCCCCGCACCGTTCTTGCTCTCTCTCTCTCTCTCAAATAGTTGATAAATCTGCTTAGAATAAATTTGAGTCTAGAAACTATTTTACATATAAACACGAGTATATTTTTTATTGTTAGGTTTTCTAAGACTGTAACTACTATGGAAATTTGAGAGTAAATTGTACTTGCTTCCTTCTGAAACTTTACCAAGAGTTGTCCACCATTTCAGAAAATTATGTAATGAGAGATAATGTTGTAAGTTGTGTCTGAACTCCAATACAACACACCTGTGCCAGTCTGCATTTGTAACTCTCCTGTTTATGGGGAATATATATATATATATAATTTTGCCCTTACTTCAAAACATCAAATACAAAGAAAATGGTCAATTGGATATAATTTTACTTTTCTTATGTCTAAACATTCATTATAAATAAGTACAAATGTCTGATACATTTGTCTGATATGTCTTCTAGTGAGGTAATAACCAAACATTTATGTATTGAAATACAGTGAGGTAATACCTCTAGTGAGGTAATAACCAAACAATTATGTATTGAAATACAGTCCATATCAGTTTCTTATGTCTTTCCTTGTATTTTTCCTTTATATCACAGTTAGGACATTATACCTCTCTTTTTAAAATTGTGTATGTATGTAATATTTTCTAGGAACTTGGTGAGATGATAAAGGGATAATACAGAGTATTTACAATAAAATGGAGCACTCGACTAAAAGGATAAAAAATCACTGATTGCTTTTCTGTTTCTCTACATTCTCCATCTGGCAAGAGCAAAAGAAGCAAAGTACATGTATAAGAACTTTGAATAACATAAATCTCAATATTCACTCTTCATCTTAATCCAGCATCTGTCCCCTCACCTCCCTCCATCCTTATAAAAGAGGGAAAAACAGAATACTACAGAAATAGGCAAGTTTACCAAGATGGAAGTCTGGATTTTGAAAAAATTCATGAAGAACATTCTGAATCTGTAAATCAAAGAAATATAGATAAAATATAGATAAATAAATCAAAGAAAATAGACCATGTATTAAATCTCAATTGCCATATATTTAGTGTTTTAGACTAAAAACCATCTAGTGGCTTTCTGTTTAAGTCTTGAGTAATCCTTCTAAGCCAGGGACAGAAATAGTTAACTATATAAATAGTTACATAACTATAGTTAAATTAACATTTACTTCATAGACTCCTTCAAGGTAGAGCAAATGTTTTTTTCCTATATATCTTTATTGATTCCCACTGAGAATGTTCTATGTGGGAAGTAGGATACTGAGAGTGATCTTATTTTGTCCTCTCCAAGGTCATTTCTAGCAACCCTCAGACACTGGGCATCTTTGGCAACCAGCTTGGCAATCCAAAGAATCCTCTATAATTCCTTGTTCTTCAGTTACTAAAAAACAAAATTCCTGAGTTCTTCTTGGTCCATTTTTTAAAAAATAGATTTGAGGGGCCCCTGGCTAGCTCAGTTTGTAGAGCTTGCAACTCAATCTCCATGTCGTGAGTACAAGCCCCACCCTGGGGATAGAGCTTACTTTAAAAATGGTAGACTTGGTGTGCCTGGGTGGCTCTGTGGGTTAAAGCCTCTGCCTTCAGCTCGGGTCATGATCCCAGGGTCCTGGGATCAAGCCCCATACTGGGTCTGCTTGGCGGGAAACCTACTTCCCCATCTCTGTCTCTCTGCCTGCCTCTTTGCCTACTTCTGATCTCTGTCTGTCAAATAAATAAAAATGTTAAAAAAAAAAAAGAAATTAAAAAACATTTAAAAGGTAGACTTGATTTTTTTAGAGCAGCTTTAGGTTCACTGAAAAACTGAGCAGAAAGTACAGTGAGTTTCCATATAATCCCTGCCTCCCCACCACATACACAGCTTCCCCACTATCAATGTTCCCTACCACAGTGGTACATTCATTACAATCAATGAACCTCCATGAAACATCATCGCCCAAATTCCACAGTTTATGTTAGGAATCACTCTTGATGTTGTACATTTTTATGGATTTTGGCAAATGTATCATGACATGTATCCATCATTATTGTACCATACAGAATTGTTTCATCACACTCAAAATCCTCTTTGTTCTGCCTATTCATCACTCCTTCTGCCTTCATTCCTTCATCATTGCTCTTTTCACTGTCTCCACAGTTTTAGCCTTTTCCAGAATGTCATAAAGTTGGAATCATACAATATATAGCCTTTTCACATTGGCCCCTTTCACTTAATAATACACATTTAAAGTTCTTCTCTGTCTTTTCATGGCTTGATAGCTCATTTATTTTTATTTTTATTTTATTATTATTTTTTAAGCTGATTTCTTTTTAGTGCTGAATAATATTCCATTGTTTGGATGTACCACAGTTTATTTATCCTTTCAACTACTGAGGGAAATCTTGGTGTTTTGAAGTTTTGGCAATTATGAAAAAAGCTACTCTAAACACCCACATGTAGGTTTTTCTGTGGACATTAGTTTCCAACACCTTCAGCTAAATACCAATAAGCATGGTAGTTGGCTTGTATAGTAAGAGTATGTTTGGTTTTATAAGAAATTGCAAACTGTTTTCCAAAGTGGTTATACCATTTTGCGTCATCACCAACAATTCCCACCAGTGGCTGTGCATCTTGGTCAGCATTTGGTGTTGTCAGGTTTCCAGATTTTGACCATTCTGATAGGTGTGTGGTGGTATCTCACTGTTTTAATTTTCATTTCCTTGATGACAAATGTGTAGCTTGTTTTCATATGCTTATTTGCCATCTGTATGTCTTTGACGAAGTATTCGGGTCTTTTACCCATTTTTTAAAAAAAGATTTTATTTATTTATTTATTTGACAGAGAGAGTCAGAAAGAAAGAGAAAGAAAGCCCACAACTAAGGGGAGCTACAAAGGAAGAGGGAGAAGTAGGCTTCCTGCTGAGCAGGGAGCCCGATGCAGGGCTCCATCCCAAGACCCTGAGATCATAACTGTTAGAATACAGTTGTTTTCTGAATCTAAAAGACACAGGCTCTTAGTCTACAGAAGTGACTGTTGACCTACATACAAACAAACAAACAAACAAAAACAAAGAAATAAATGAAAGCTATGTCTATCCATTATGAAGAATTTGGGAACCTCAGCCAGAGTCAATATTTTAGAAATCTACCTAGAATCTTTTTCTTTTTTTTTTAATGCTCAAGAAAAAATTGAAGAAATTAACTCTCATGGACTAGACAGGTCAGGAGTCAGCAGCTTACCTCAGCAAGACTGAAAATTTAGATGTGCATTTTTAGCACTCCACTCAATATTGCAGCAGTCATCCTCTTATCACCCACCCCACTTACCCTTCACAATATCCTCCTTTCTTACCACTGCCAGGGGAATCATTCCTTTGGGATCTACCATCCATTCACTGAACTGTTCCTGCAGAGCCTGCTTCCTTGTATTGGCCACCTGAACTTTGACTTCTGTTATGCATTGTCTTTGTTCTTGTTTCTGTTTAATCTTCTCCTTCATCTTGCTTATTCTAAAGGATGTTGAAATAAAAGACATATTGAGTTCAGACATATTCACATTGTTCAAATGGCAGAAAAGAAGAATTCAAAGCCTCGAGAGAGGCCCCTGGATGGCTCCGTCGGTTAAACCTCTGACTCTTGATTTCAGCTCAGTTGGTGATCTCAGGGTCATGAGATCAGGCTTGCTTGGCGCTCCATGATCAATGCGGAGTCTGCTTAAGATTCTCTCTTCCTCATCCCCTTCCCCTCTTGCTTTTGCTCTCTGTCAAATAAATAAATAAATCTTAAAAATAAAATAAAAAATAAAAAAACAAACTTTGTTCCTGTCTTTACTCCATGAGATCTTCCTTTTTTTTTTTTTTAAGATTTTATTTATTTATTTGAGAGAGAAAGAGAGAGCAAGAGCACAGAGGGAGAGGGATAGGGACAAGCAGACTCCCTGCTGAGCACAGAGCCTGATTCCAAGCTTGATCCCAAGACCCTAAGATCATGACATGGACTGAAGGCAGACTCTTAACCGACTGAGCCACCCAGGCACCCGCCTCCACCCTCCATGAGATCTTTCTTAATTTAGGCTTGAAGTGACCCTTCCTCCTCCCAGCACTTACTGAATTTGGCTAAATCATAAGCTGTCTTCTAGTATTATTTGACTTTTTATAAAGGTGGGCCTTATTTTACTAACAAAATACAATACGTAAGAAATACTAAAAATAGCCCTATAAGCTTCCATATATACCTAAAAGCAAAGCTGAATGCACTAAGGCCTTGTAGTGGTGGGGCTCTCTCTTCTCAGGACACAGAAATCATCTGGAAAGATTCTAATTCCGAGCCTAGAGTGGAAGCCTAGAAGTTGCATTTATAACCAGTATCTTAGGTGATTCTGATGCCTCGGCTCAAACTTTTGATTTCTGTCTAGGAATATATATTTCCTTTAAACATCTAGAGTCAAACACTTTGACAGCCTCTAAGCATAATAGTTATCAGATAGAGCTACATCACCCAGGTTGGAAATGGAGAAAGTATCATGATTTTAATTGTTCCCATATTCATAATCCCTTTTAGGACTTCAAAACCCCTGACCTGGTTTTGATTGAAACACCAAAATAACTCAGAATAACCAAAATAGCTGCTGTTTTCAAATACAATTTGTTTGAAGCAGGTCTTCATCTTTCAAAGAAAAAAGACTAAGGTGATCTGACAGATTTAGAAATGCAAAAGACTTTTCAGTTAGGACAAGCAAATTGGATACCTCTAATAATCCAACAGAATCAATCAAAATCTGTCATTTCTTTATTATGCCCATATAAGGCCTTCAAAATTCTCAAGGTAAACAGGCCTTCAAAAATAAACTTTGAAGCTTGAAAATAAAAATATGGAAGTGGCTTAATAGTACAGAAGGACGTGTTTCTGAGCTGCTGGAAGATAAATTAGGATTTTAAAGGAAGTGCTAAGTTTCTCTGATGCAAATGAGAAGCAGCCAAATCTCCACCATTGATCTCAGTTCCACCAGTCCCTTCTCTGCTGGCTCTCCAGTCCGTCCACCACTCTTTCTCCCTCTGCTGCCTTACCTATCTCTTCCTCTCCTTCTCCCTCTGTACTCCTTTTCCCTCTTCCTTATCTCTATACAGCATTCTCCCCAATTTCTAACTGCATTCTTAAAAAAAAAAAAAAAAGATTTTATTTACCTGAGAGAGAGAGAGAGAGAGAGAGAGATCACAAGCAAGGGGGAGGAGTAGAGAGAGAAGCTGACTCCTCTCCCCCCCACAACTGCCAAGCAGGGAGTCCAGTGTAGGCTCCATCCCAGGACCATGGGATCACGACCTGAGCCAAAGGCAGACACTTAACTAACTGAGCCACCCAGGCACCCACTCTTGTCATTCTTTTTTTTTTTTTTAAGATTTTATTAATTTACTTGACAGACAAAGATCACAGAGATCACAAGTAGGCAGAGGCAGGCAGAGAGAGAGGAAGAAGCAGGCTCCCTGCTGAGCAGAATGCCCGCTGCGGAGCTCGATCCCAGGATCCTGAGATCATGACCTGAGCCAAAGGCAGAGGCTTTAACCCACTGAGCCACCCAGGTGCCCCCACTATCTTCATTCTTGCATGACTTTCTATTCTTTGTCTGTACCTTTCTTCATTCAAACACTCAGTTACTCACTAAGTCAATCAGTTACTCATTCATTATGAAAACATTCCTTGGGTACCTGCTATGGATTGCCATTATAAAGATTAGGGTCCAATGCAGAACAAGAAAAGTAAACAATATTGCATAATAAGTACTGGGTATCTCCAAATTCTCATGAGTACCAATCAGTGAAATATAAAAATGGATCAACAAACCTGGTTTGAAACCAGAAACCTGGGTTTCTGTCATGTTTCCATCTGCCTAAAATACTTTTCTCCCTCTCTTTGTTTCACCAGATCCTCCACATCCTTTAGGTCTCTGCTCAGACATCATTTCCTCCCTCTCGTTAAGAAACAAAGGCTAGTTTGTATTTCAGGGCCACTGTACATGAGACTCTAAATATAATCCAAATGGATTTTAAGTTGATTATGTAACTCATTCAGGAGCGAATAAAATTCCTCTTCTGTGGTCTGCATTATCTCATGAGGATATATATGTACATCAATCAACAGAACTTTATAGCATTCGAAATTCTTTGCATAATGTAGGGTAGACATAAACTACAAGCAGATCTAAGTATAAATCCACATTTAAAACATGGTAAAATGCAAAAATGGTCACAAATTCTTTCCATTCCTGTGCACATGTCCATTTGTAGGCAACCTGATTTGCAGCTCCTCCCATTGAGAGATAGAATCTATTTCTGCATCCTTTGTGTCTGGCTGTGGCCAACTGACTTGCTTTGGCTAATGGGTCGTTAGCGAACATGATGCATGCAGAGTGTTGGAAAATGTTAACAATTATATCACAACAAAAGTGGGGAAAAAAAGAAAAGAAAAAGAAAAATGTTTGAACATCGGAGCTAGCCCTATTTTGTTGACCTTAGAGTACCTTCCACCACCATGTTGGCGCTGGGCCTATGCTAGCCTGCTGGACGATGATCCAGTTATTGCCATTACTTTTGTAAACAGCCAACATCTTACTTCAGTGTACGAGTGAGTCCAATTGATACGATGTGGAGCAGAAATGAGCCATAAGCTCAGCCCAAAGTTATCAACCCACAAAATCATGAGCCAATAAATTATTATTGATTTAGGCCACCAAGTTTTGAGGCATTTTGTTGTGTAGCAAAAGCTAAATAAGAAAAGATTCCCCATCTTAATAAGTGTTTTTGAGATGTTTTAAAGAAAGGCACAGTATAAATCTAACTGATTACAAAATAGATGTAGGAGCACTTGGGTGGCTCAGTCGGTTAAGCATCTGACTCTTGAATTGGGCTTAGGTCACGATCTCAGGGTTTTGAGATCAAGCCCCATGTTGGGATCCATGCTGTGCATGGAGCCTGCTTAAGATTCTCTCTTCTTCTTCCTCTACCTGTCCTCCCCACCCCCCGCCCAAAAAAAAAAAAATAGAAGTAAAAATGTTCCCCATCCTAGTTATGATAATCCAAATTCTATTCATTCATCCAAGCAGTACAAGGAACACCTTCCTCTTAGAGCAGCATTTGCCTTTATTTTATTAAAACTGAATGTTGTATTTCATCAAGAATCAGTTCTAACTAGCTGATGTGAAGAACTGACCATAAATTTTGAGTGACCCCAGTATACCATCAACTGGACCTAATTGAAGACTCTTTTCGGACTGCTGAATAACGGGATTTGTTTTAATCAATCATGTACAAACCTATGGATTCATTCTGTCCTGTACAGTGTGATAGTTTTCCATTGTTATAAGTACAAACATTATAAATCTCTTTTTAAACTTTTTAAAAAACGTTTTAAAATTTCTGAATTTTCACTTTTTAAAACACTTTTTTAAATTTAAAAGTTTTAAAACACTTTTTAAAATTTCTGAATATCCCCCCCCCTGCAAACTAGTCAGTGAATTCTTCATTGCTGTATATTGCCTTGCCTGGCAAGTTAATAAATTCAGTTTTTGTTTGTTGGTTTTTAAGTTCTGGTGATCTTAGTTCCAAAAAGCTAAACTGGACTTCTTGCCGTTGTTGGAAGATGTCTATATTATTTCTGTGATGAGTATTCCTATAAAAATCCATATATGACATGTGTCTACTTAATTATTATACTTACTTAATTCTAATATTTTGTATATTCAACATATATCTTATTAAGAAAAAAAGTAAGTAATCAATGATATTTGAACAGATTATACCTATTTAGAATTTTATAAAATGATGAAAAATATTTATCATAGCTTCCCCATTAAATACTGATAGTTAATTCCAAAGACTTCAAAATTAAATGCTCAATTACCCCAAATTAAGACATATTTTATAATAATCATATGTATCTAAAGACAAGAACAAAAAAGCAAAACACACATACAAGAAAGCTTTCATCATGAAAGCAAAAACAGGATTAGAATAAGTTGATTAATTCATTTAACAAATATTTATTGAGCTTTACTTACATAAAGCAACATTAGATACTAGAGATGTGAAGATGAATATGGCTTATAGTTCCTGGCTTACATTATAGCGGGGAAACAACCATTACAACTGTGATCAATGCAGTAAAGGAGAAACACACGATGCAATGAGAGAGCATATAAGAGAACAATTTCACAGTGAAATGGTGTATGAGCCAAACCGGAAGGAATTGGTAACATAAAATAAAGAGGAAGAAGAAGAATGATACAGCGGGAATGACATATAAAACCCCGATATGGAAAGAAGCATAATATGTTTGAAAACTGAAAGTAATCCTATGTGCCTGGAGTACGGAATGTGAGAAGAAGAGAGGCAGCAGCCAGGTAAGTTAGGGACCAGTAGGTAATACAAGGAAAGTCTTATAGGCCTAGTTAGGGATTTTAGTCTTTATCCTAAGAGTAAATAGAGAACCTTGAAAATTTCCACATTTGGGAAAAACATGATAAGATTAACTTTTTAAAGATAATCTTTGTAGAAAACCCAAAAAACCCACCAAAAAATTGCCAGAACTGACACAAGAATTCAGCAAAGTCACAAGATATAAAATTGATGCACAGAAATCTGTTGCATTTCTGTACACCAATAATGGAGCAGCAGAAAGAGAAATCAAGGAACTGACCCAATTTACAAGTGCACCCAAACCATAAGATACCCAGGAATAAACCTAGTCAAAGAGGTAAAAAGATCTCTACTCTGAAAACTATAGAATACTTATTAAAGAAATTGAAGAAGACACAAAAAAATAAAAAAATATTCCATGCTCATGGATGTCTACACTACCCAAAGCAATCTACACATTCAATGCAATCTCTATCAAAATAACACCAGCATTTTTCACAGAGTTGGAACACACAATCCTAAAATTTGTATGGAACCATAAAAGACCCCCAAATAGCCAAAGGAATATTGGAAAAGAAAACGAAAGCGGAGGCATCACAATTCTGGACTTCAAGTTCTATTACAGAGCTGTAATCATCAAGATAGTATGGTAGCGGCACAAAAACAGACATATAGATCAACGGAACAGAATAGAGAACCCACAAAGGGACCCTCAACTCTATGGTCAACTAATCTTCAACAAAGTAGGAAAGGATATTCATGGAAAAAGTCTCTTCAACAAATGGTGTTGAGAATATTGGACAGCCACATGCAGAAGAATGAAACTGGACCACTTTCTTACACCACACACAAAAATAAATTCAAAATGGACGGAAGACCTAAATGTGAGAAAGGGAACTATCAAAATCCTTGAGAAGAACACAGACAGCAACCTCTGTGACCTTGGCCACAGCAACTTCTTCTTTTTAAGATTTTATTTATCAGAGAGCGAGAAAGAGCAAGTGACCACAAGTAGGGAGAGCAGCAGGTAGAGGGAGAAGCAGGCTCCCGGTTGAGCTGGGAGCCCAATGTGGGACTCCATCCCAGGACCCTGGGATCATGACCTGAGCTGAAGGCAGCTGCTTAACTGATTGAGCCACCCAGGCGTCTCAGCCACAGCAACTTCTTACTAGACATGTCTCTGGGGGCAAGAGGAAAAAAAAGCAAAAATAAACTATCGGAACTTCATCAAGATAAAAAGCTTCTGCACAGCAAGGGAACAATCAACAAAACTAAAAGGCAACCTACAGAATGGGAAAAGGTATTTTCAAACAACATATTGGATAAAGGGCTAGTATCCAAAAATCTATAAAGAATTTATCAAACTCAACACCCCAAAAATTAAAAATCCAGTTAAGAAATGGGCAGAAGATGAACTTTTTTTTAAAAAGATTTTATTTATTTGAAGAAAGGGAACACAAGCAGTGGGAGTAGGAGAGGGTGAAGCAGGCTCCCCGCTGAGCAGGGAGCCTGATTCGGGGCTTGATTCCAAGATCCTGGGATTATGACCTGAGCCAAAGGCAGACATTTAATGACTGAGCCACCCAGGTGTCCCAGAAGATTAATCTTTTTAAAAAATCACTTCAGGGGGCACCTTGGTGGCTCAGTGGGTTAAAGCCTCTGCCTTCGGCTCTGGTCATGATCTCCGGGTCCTGAGATCGAGCCCCACATCGGGCTCTCTGCTCAGCAGGGAGCCTGCTTCCCTTCCTCTCTCTCTGCCTACTTGTGATCTCTATCTGTCAAATGAATAAAATCTTTAAAAAAACCCAAAAATTAAAAAAAATAAAAAATCACTTCAGTTATAAGCAATGAATAGACTGCAAGAGGACAAGAGTGAATGGAAACATTAATTAGGAGACTGTGGCAATAGCGAAGGTGAAACCTGATAGTAGCTTAGACTAGGGTGACGGCAGCAGGGAAGATCGGAAATGAGAAAATTTGAGAGGAGGTAAAATCCACAGGACTTAATGATCAATGAGAAGTACATAGTGAGGAAGCAGAAGGTGTCAAGGTTCATCTCTTGGGTTTGGCCTTCAAAATCTTGATGCACAACCAAGAAAGACAATGACTTTTGAAACTGAAGTGCTTGTGAAATATCCAAGTACAGATACTAAATAGTTGCACATACTGGTCTGAAGCTCAAAAAAGGCATTTAGACTAGAGATATAAATCTAAGAGTATGAAGATATAGATGGTAGCTGAAGTCATGTGTTGAAATGAGAGCACTCAAGGATGATTTGGGAGTGATCGGAGAACCACAACTTCAGGAATCTTAATATTTGAAGATCAGATGGCAGAGAATGAGCCGGCACAGGATGTTGAGAAGGACTAAAAAGAGGTGGAAGGAAAATAACTAAAGAATAATAACATGGAAGGGAAAGGAAAGAGTATCTCAAGGAGGAAATGGTCAACATTGCAGGCACTAGATCTGGTAAGAGGCCAAGTAAGATGAGGATTGCAAACTTTCCATTAGGCCTAGAAACATGGAGAACATTGTGATCTCAGTAAGAGACATTTATTGAAGAGAGCCTGGAATGAAGGCCAGATAGAACAGATTGAGAAATGTGTTGGAAGTGGGGAAAATGTACATGGACACCTGCTTTGATAAATTTAGCTATGTTTTAGTTATAGTTCTTCAACTCGAGTGTGTAAGTTCCTCATGACAAGAACCAAATTTTGTAATTTTTCCCTATAAGGTATGGCTCAACATGGAGCACTTGGTAATTATGCAACAAATACTGATTAACTGAGTGAAGACTCCTCAATAAATCTGTTATTAATTTATCTAACCAAAATTTGATATTTGTTAGATAACAAATATTATCATGCCAAGCATTGTGCTCAGTGTTGGAAACATAGATGTGATAGAAAAATAGTCCTTGTCTTCAAAGAAATTATGGGAAGGTAAATCAACAATTACACTGTAATGTGCTAAA
Organism: Enhydra lutris kenyoni; assembly: GCF_002288905.1. Lineage (NCBI taxonomy): Eukaryota > Metazoa > Chordata > Mammalia > Carnivora > Mustelidae > Enhydra > Enhydra lutris. The sequence continues at coordinate 3,554,906 of NW_019154110.1, forward strand.
GGCTGACACGAGCCTACAGGTGCTCGAGAAATATAAAGGAAGAGTAGGTAATCCAAAGCAGATGTGACAGAATGTATCCCAGAGGAAGTGATACTAGGGCTGATTCTTTTTTATTATTTATTTGTTTGTTTGTTTGTTTGAGAGAGAGACAGGGCAAGGGCAAGCTCAGGGGTAGGGGTGGGGGTGGGGGTGGGGCAGAGAGCATCCTAAGCAGACTCTGAACTGAGCATTGAGCCTGATCTCACAATCCTGATCAGGACCTGAGCCAAAACCAAGAGTCTGACCTTCAAAAGTCTGCACCACCTAGGTGCCCAGATACTTGGGCTGATTCTTAAAGCACAGGAAAAATTGTCCAGCAAGAAAAAGGAAGGGAATGTTGTTCTAGACATAGAAAGCTTGCACTCTGGATTAGAGGAGAGGGTATCTGGCTAGTGGTTTTGATTAGTTGATATGTAAGAGATAATAAAATTGATGTACATAAAGAATGCCACCTATCTAGCCCAGATGAATGAAATCACTGCATGCTGGGTACATCAGATCTAGTGCCTGCAAGTTTTGAAGCTGGCCTTCATGGTGAAGATTTCTATTTCCAAATGAGGTAGTTGAGTTCCAACTGAACCACCTTCCTGGAAGAGTATGAGCAAGGCAGAGGGCATTTCCCCCTGGATGTTTCCCACTGGAGTCCTGGAGAGCATCTGTTTTGAAGGTATAGGACTGAGGTCAGGCAGAGGATGTAAAAACAAATGAAGCATCCCATAAGGTCTTCAGTCTGTTCTCTTCTATAAAGAGAAAATGAATCCTATTTTCTTCTGAGGATAACAGTTACTGAATAGTTTCAGATGAATCAAAAGTTTTATCTGGCAAATCCTAGGAATTTATGGACAACTTGGACAATCTTACTCTAGGCACCATGCTCTCAGGCATTATACAAGATATCCAGCCCCAGCTATAGGAATTTGACTCAGGAACTTCATCTCAGTCTTTTTAACATTAGGAATGTCCTATGCCACTGAAGCAAGACCATGGACCCATTCAACATCAGGTTATAGGATGTGTGTTTGTAGAATATTAGGATAACATCCAAGGAGATCATGATTTCTCAGCCAACAAGTACTTCAATTTCTAAGTACTTCATAATGGGATATATACAGATGCAACAAAGTGGTTTAGAGATAGATGTGAAACTAGCCCATGTATATAAATTATTATTATGTTTCAGGTTGAATAAAAGTAGAACCTGTTTGATGAAGTCCTACCACACACCATTGGATAGAATAGTCAAACACTATTAAAAAAAGCATTTTCCTTATCTAGCCACTCACTTTTGGCATAACCTGTTTTACTAGATTGATAAACTATGATATTCAATACAAATCAACAAAATGATTGATATTAATAATATCACCTGTGGGAGAAGCACCTTTGGGATTTCCTAGCATAATATAAGCACCAGGGTTTGGCTCTCTAGAGAGGTGACATCTGGTGTGGAGTATGAGCAGACAGACATCTGTCTAGGAAGTCACTGTCTCCTGGCAACTGCAGAAGATCCATATCAAGGAAGAAACATTCCCTTACTCTTGCCAAGTCCTAGTAGCTGGTGTATTGTAAGCATAAATTAGACATTTGGGGGTTTGTTTGTTTTATAGAGAAAAATTATATTTAAAAGGCTAAAACTAGGGGTGCCTGAGTGGCTCAGTGGGTTAAAGTGAAGAAATTTATAGTATAAGAGGCCCCACTTCTCTGGAATAGTGTTAAGTTCGAACATTAATAATAATAATATCTGTGATTTAAAAATTTTTTTATTTTAATCCATTAGTAATTACATCTGTGTAGTTTTTTTACTGTTTAAATTTTTTATTTTTTTAAATATCATATAGTAAAATTGACCTTTTTTGGGACATAGTTGTATAAATTTAAACATATGTGTAAATATGTGTAACCACCACCATAATCAGTCTATTGAAAGTCTAATTCTGGGACGCCTGGGTGGCTCAGTGGGTTAAGCCTCTGCCTTCAGCTCAGGTCATGATCTCAGAGTCCTGGGATTGAGCCCCGAATCGAGATCTCTGCTCAGCAGGGAGCCTACTTCCCTTCCCCTCTCTCTCTGCCTGCCTCTCTGCCTACTTGTGATCTCTACCTGTCAAATAAATAAATAAAATCTTTTTTAAAAAGCCTGTAATTCTATTTTTTAAAAGATTTTATTTATTTATTTATTTATTTATTTATTTATTTATTTATTTGAGAGAGAGAGAAAGAGAGACACACAGAGATATCAACAGAGAGTACAAGCAGGGAGAAGAGGGAGGAACAGTCTCTCCGTCGAGCAGAGAGCCCAACTTGGGCATTCATCCCAGGTTTCTGGGATCCTGACCTGAGCAGAAGGCAGACGCTCAACTGACTGAGCCACCCAGGTGCCCCTATAATCCTATTTTAAGAGCAAATACTTTCCAGAATGAGACTCTTGATCTCAGGGTTGTAAGTTCAAGCCCCATGTTGGGTGTAGAGATTACTTAAAAACAAAATCTTAAAAATAAAAATTAAAAAAAAGAAAAAATACTTTTCTTTCTTTTTTTAAAGATTTATTTATTTATTTGAGAGAAAGCATGAGCATGGGGGTGGGAAAGAGGGACAAGCAGATTCCCCACTGAGCAGGGAGCCCAGTGTGGGACTAGACCCCAGGACTCTGGGATCATGACCTGAGCTGAAGGCAGATGCTTAACCGACTGAGCCACCCAGGCACCCTAACAAATATCTTTCATTATCAATTCACAATGAGGTAGTTGTGACTTATAAAATATGCATTCCCAAGCATGGAAGGAATCAGGTTTTAGAGGGAAAAGATACTGAAATAGATGTTAAAAGAAAAGAAAATATGAACAAAATGACACAAACATAACCTTATCAGTTTTGCAAAATTACATGTAAGAATTAAAGTCCACTTTAAACATTGGGGGACAGATGGCCCTTCTTTTCACTACATCTGTATCTTTGGGGTAAATACCCAGTAGTGCAATTGCAGGGTCATAGGGAAGCTCTATTTTTAATTTCTTGAGGAATCTCCACACTGTTCTCCAAAGTGGCTGCACCAACTTGCATTCCCACCAACAGTGTAAGAGGGCTCCCCTTTCTCCACATCCTCTCCAACACACGTTGTTTCCTGTCTTGCTAATTTTGGCCATTCTAACTGGTGTAAGGTGGTATCTCAATGTGGTTTTAATTTGAATCTCCCTGATGGCTAGTGATGATGAACATTTTTTCATGTGTCTGATAGAACCAAGATGCTCTTTGACAGACGAATGGATAAGGAAGATGTGGTCCATATACATTATGGAGTATTATGCCTCCATCAGAAAGGATGGATACCCAACTTTTGTATCAACATGGACAGGACTGGAAGAGATTATGCTGAGTGAAATAAGTCAAGCAGAGAGAGTCAATTATCATATGGTTTCACTTATTTGTGGAGCATAACAAATAACATGGAGGACATAGGGAGATGGAGAGGAGAAGGGAGTTGAGGGAAATTGGAAGGGGAGATGAACCATGAGAGACTATGGACTCTGAAAAACAATCTGAGGGTTTTGAAGGGGCAGGGGGTGGGAGGTTGGGGGAGCCAGGTGGTGGGTATTATGGAGGGCACATATTGCATGGAGCACTGGGTGTGGTACATAAACAATGAATTCTGTTACGCTGAAAAGGAATTTTAAAAAAAGAATTAAAGTCCACTTTAATTCTTAATCTGTCATTCAGAAACGTCGATGAAAAGCAATAAAGGTATACTGCATATGTAAAACTTACAAACAACAGTGATATTTTATTTTTCAGACAAGCAGCTACCACTATAAAAATTGTCCCAAATCAGTAAGGAGTATCTTCCCTATCTATGGTTCTTAGACACCAAACAGAAACAAATCCCTTTTTATCCAGGGAAGTAGTCAGATGAAAAATTTTTGGACCAGGTTGAGGCAAAGGGATAATTTAACATCATCACAAGAGGATAAAGTCTTGACAAACCAAACAAAAATTTTATTCATCTTTTTCCTTGGATATAAATAAGAAAAACTCTCATTACTAATACAAATGGACTTCAAAACTCTCTAATGGACTAAAGATGACACAAACAATGATATAGTTCAGAGAATTTAAAAGCAAGACTACTTTAGCTAAGATTGCTGTGTATCCGAGCTTTAAGTCAATAGATATTGTACTGTTGTAAAGGATCCCAGGATTTCTGAATATTCTGCAGATGCTTGACACTGTCATATGTTGATACACAGATCTTGAATTTTTGCCAGAAAGAGATCAAGCCCTAATCCTGACCATCCAGGCAAACAAAGCATCTTTGATTCCTTTAACTCTTGCATGAGATTCCTACAACAGCATTGCTCCAGTGGAAACTAGGGCTCTGGGGCACCTGGCCAGCTCAGTCGCAAGAGCGTGTGACTCTTGATTTCGGGGTTGTGTGTTTGAGTCCCACCTGGGGTGTAGAGATTACTTAAATGAATTTAAAAAACTGAAAGAGAAAAAGAAAGAAAAAAAGAAACTAGGGTTCTCATCAAGCTTCAAATGACCCCAACTATTCAAACTCCCAATTCAAGAAGCATCAGTGAAATAAACTAACCCTCTTGTGTCATGTCATTTGTTGGCAATGAGACCTAGACCAGAGTCCTAGTGTGCCAGTCACTATTCTTATCACAGTTATTGATAAATGCCGACTTTAATGTGCTGATTGAGATTTACACATCCCTAATAGGAGGAAGCATTTCTCAATGTATTGATATACAGCCTTGACATCAGTTCCCAAATTTTAAGTATTTTTATGGCACTAGGTCTAAATACAAATCTAATTTATTGCTCTGCAAGAACAGATGGTGGACAGAAATGTTCTTTAAGCTATTTATTAAATTTAATGACACTGCTCCCTGCTGCTGTTGGAACTTCTCATTAGTACTAAAACTCCTTTAATTTGGCTTCTCTGAATAATTGGTTTTGAAGCTTTTTTTAGGGTGCATAATAACCTCCTGTGGAACTTGTTCTCAGTGCATGCCTAAAGGTTCTGATTCAGAAGATCTGAGGAAGAAGCTAGGAACCTGCATTTTTAACCAAACATCCAGGTCATCCTGATTTCATTCATAGGCAACCACACTCTGAGAAAGACTATTCCAATGGAAAATTAAAATTCCATGTCCACACATAAAATACATAAAATAAAACAAAGGAAGAGTTCTGTACATATCTCTTGCTTTATTCTAGTGGTATATATGTACTTAATTTCAAAAGAATTGTTATTCTAAACTTCTGATTAGTTACTTACCCTATAGGAGGAACACTGAAAGAAATCATAAAGAATTTTACGTTCTTTTATAAATTTTAGCACAAGTATTTATGCCAGAAGATATTAGAAGGAAAGTATGAAGATTCAGGAAGAGAATCAGACATTCAAAGTGTCTTATTTTTGTCTTGTTTTGTTGTTTTAAGATCTGGAAGAGACCCAGATGTTATCTAGACTAGGGCTTAAGGCCCAAACTGGCCTGCTGCCTGATATTGTACCACTCAACAGCTTAGATTGGCTGCTACATTTTAAAATAGTTTTTATTTTTATTTATTTTTTTTTAAAGATTTTATTTATTTATTTGTCAGAGAAAGATCACAAGTACACAGAGAGGCAGGCAGAGAGAGAGAGGGAAGCAGGCTCCCCGCTGAGCAGAGAGCCCAACGCGGGACTCGATCCCAGGACCCTGAGATCATGACCCGAGCCGAAGGCAGCGGCCCAACCCACCGAGCCACCCAGGTGCCCTAAAATAGAATATCAAAATAAGAATAACATTTTGTGGCATAGTAGAAAATCTATGACACATTTTAGTATTCACAAATAAAGTTTTATTAGAACTCAGCCATGCTTATTCATTTACCTATTGTGTATAACTACTTTTGTACTACAACAACAAAATTGAGTAATTGTGACTCAATTTCTCAGGCAAAAACCCTTTAATTTTTATGTAATCAAATTTAGCAATAATTTCATGATTTTGAGTCATGGTTTAAAAGGTTTTCTCGGGGCACCTGCGTGGCTCAGTGGATTAAGCCTCTTTCTTCAGCTCAGGTCATGATCTCCGAGTTCTGGGATCGAACCCCGCATCCAGCTCTCTGCTCGGCGGGGAGCCTGCTTCCCCCTCTCTCTCTCTGCCTGCCTCTCTACCTACTTGTGATCTCTCGCTCTGTGTCAAATAAATAAATAAAATCTTTTTTAAAGAAAGGCTTTTCTCTGGTAATAAAGGAAATTAATCCCTGGTTTCTCCTAGTTGTTGCATGGTTTCATTTGTCATACACACATACTTAGAAGAATATGTTTCAGGACAAAATATCTGCAAATAAATCTAATAGTTCTTTTATTGGGATTGTTGGTATTATTATTTTGAAACTATTTTATGTAAATTGTAGGATAAGACAACTAATTTTGTCAATGTTGTTAGGAGCCAAGATTTTTAGGGGAAAAAAGAGATATAAATATAAAATCAAGGAATTAGGTAAAAAACCTGAAACATTGTGTTTGATATGAAATTATCTAATATTCGCTCATATTTTTATTTTTTATTTTTTTAAGATTTTATTTACCTATTTGACAGAGAGAGAGACAGTGAGACAGGGAACACAAGCAGGGGGAGTGGGAGGGGAGAAGCAGGCTTCCCACTGAGCAGGGAGCCCCATGCAAACTCGATCCCAGGATCCTGGGATCATGACCCAAGCTGAAGGCAGACACTTAACGACTGGGTCATCCAGGCGCCCCTATTTTTAAAAATTATATTTGTTAGTACTGAAAGAGCCTAGAAGCAATGATAATACAATATTTATGAGCATTCCTAGCTCCCAGATGAGTGATTTCCTTTAAAAGTAGCTACGAATCCTTTTTAAAAATTGCAAGAAGCTTTCAAAGACTAAAGGAGTAAGGTTGGAAGAACACAGGAGCCAAAGTTGGGTCAAGTTGAGGATCAAAAAGAAAAAGTAACTATAATGGATTAAAATGCCTTGAATATATATTAAAATCAGTGTGTCTACAATGATACTCAAAAGGAAACATCCCCCCCCCAAAAAATGTTTTTTAAAAACATTTTTGTTTGTTTGTTTGTTTGTTTAAATATATTATTTATTTATTTGACAGGTAGAGAGAGAGCACAAGTAAGCAGAACAGCAAACAGAGGGAGAGGAAGAAGCAGGTTCCCCGCCAAGATGACAACCCAAGGCAGGGCTCCATTCCAGGACCCTGAGCCAAAGGCAGATGCTTAACTGATTGAACCACCCAGGAAACCCCCAAGAAATCTTTAATTTGTTGTTCCTCCAGGCACCTATAGATAGAAGATAGATAAGTAGACACATAGAGACATAGAGATATATAATATTCTGAAAACTTGTAATTAAAAGGAAAGAATTAAACATTTATTTTGGTTTATTAGTAGGAGGCATATTTCAATGTAACCAAATACAAAGCAATCAAGCGGGAGTTATTCCAGGAATTTCCATAGCTCAAAATTAGGAAATCTATTAACAAAATTCATTATCAACAGGTCTAAGGTGAAAACCAAATGATCATCTCCATAGATGTTGAACAAGCATTTGACAAAATTAACAATCATTCTTGTTCTTTAAAAACTGGCTCAGTGGGTTAAGTGTCTGACTCTTGATTTTAGCTCAGGTCATGATCTCAGGGTCATGATATCCAGCCCCACATTGGGCTCCATGCACGGACTCTGCTTGTCCTTCCCCCTTTGCTCCTCACCCCACTTGCACATGCTCTTTCTCTCTCTCAAAAATAAATAAATAAATAAATAAATAAATAAATAAATAATATCTTTTTTAAAAAATCACTCTTTAAAGGGGTTAGAAAAAGAAGATCAAAACCCAAACCCAGCAAAAGGAAGGAAATAAAAAAGATTAGAGCAGAAATAAATAATAGAGAAACCAAAAAACTCCAATAGAACAGTTATCCTTTTCTCTGCCATTGCAGTGTGTGCAGTTGAGGGTTCCTCATCATGTTTTCTCTAAAGATTTTTCAGGATCAAGTTATTCCAGGGCCAAATGAAGAGTCAGACACTTAACTGACCGAGCCACTCAGGTGCCCTGCACATTTTTTTCTAATGTAATAAAATACATCTTTTTCAGATCCAAATAAAGTAGAGTTATGGTATTAATATATAGCTTTAAAAAACTGCTCATGATGAGGCAATAATACAAAAATCATCCCTACTAAAGTCCAAAACAGGACAAGGATGTCCATATCATCATTATTATTTAACATTCATTGGAAGTAATTGCCAATATAACGAGGTTAGAGGAAGATATTACAAACATAAAAATTGAAAACAAAGAAGGAAAATGCCTATTATTTTCAGATAAGGTTTCCTTTCTAGAAAAATCCAAATAATCAACTAAAATTTTTCTATAAATAGGGGCGCCTGGGTGCCTCAGTTGGTTAAGCATCAATCCTTGGTTTTGGCTCAGTCATGATCTCACGGTCATGGGATCAAGCTCAGTGTCTGGCGCCACACTCAGTGAGGAGTCTGCTTCAAATACTTTCACCCTCTTCCTCTGCTCCTCCCCAATCATATGCACACTTTCTCTCTTTCTCACTCAAATAAATAAATAAGTCTTTTAATAAAAATAAAAAATATTTTTTCTATTAATGATGGAACTCAGTAAGGTAGCATAGAACGAAGATTTTCAGAATTTTATAGTTTTCATGTATTCAAACTACATATAGATAGAAAATGTAATGAAAGAAAGTCCCATTTACAATGTCAATAAGCAATAATAAAGTAGGGGTGCCGGGGTGGCTTGGTGGGGTAAGCCTCTGCCTTTGGTTCAGGTCATGCTTTCAGAGTCCTGGGATTAAGCCCTGTATCAGGCTCTCTGCTCAGGGGAGACCCTGCTTCCCTTCCTCTCTCTCTGCCTGCCTCTCTGCCCATTTGTGATATCTGTCTGTCAAATAAATAAATAAAATCTTAAAAAAATAATAAGGTGACTAGTAATACATCTAAAAAGAGATGCAAGCTTAAATGAAAAAAACTTTAAGGCAACAATGATGGATACAAAATAAGAGGAGCAAATGGAAAGACATATGTTCTCAGATAGAAACACTTGTCATTAAAGATGTTGATTTTCCCTAAGTTAATAAATAAATTTAAACAAATTTCAATGAAATTCCTATAAGGTTTGTTTTGCTGTTCTCCTTTTTTTTTTTTCCAAGTAGATGACTCAATCCTAAAATTTATATTAAAAAGCAAAAACATGGGGCCCCTAGGTGGCTTAGTCAGTTAAGCATCTGCCTTCAGCTCAGGTCATGATCTTAGGGTCCTGGGATCTAGTCCCCTGTTGGGCTCCCTGCTCAGTGGGGAGTCTGCTTCACCCTCTCCCTCTGTGTGAATGCTCTCTTTCTCTCTCTCTCAAATAAATAAAATCTTTTTTAAAAAAAGCAATAATATCAGAATAAAGGAGTAAATAATGGGGACCAGCATTGAAAATTATTGAAATACAGAGCTTCCTCAACTTATGATAGGGGTATGTCCCAATAAACCCATCATAAATGGAAAATATCCTAAGTAGAAAATGCATTTAATACACCTAACCCACTCAACATCATAGTTGTATTGAGCCCATTTAAAATGTGTTCAGAACACTTAAATTAGTTTACAGTGAGCAAAATCATCTAACAAGTACCTGTTTTATAAAGTGTAGACTATCTCATGTAATTGATTGACTACTGTACTGAAAGTGAAAAACAGAATGGTATATGGGTACAGAGTCACTTTAAGTGTATGGATTTTGTGGCTGACCAGGAGCTGTGGCTCACTGCCACTGCCCTGCATCACAAGAGAGCATCATACTGCATTTTGTTGGTCCAGGAAAAGATCAAAATTCAAAATTCAGAGTATGATTTCTACTGAACACATACCACTTTCACACCAACATAAAACCAAAAAATCAGTAAGTGGAATCATTGTAAGTCAGGGACCGACTATATCTTTAAAAGCCTCAGTGATTAAAGCAGTGCACTGTGGTGCGTGAATAGGGAGATAGTCAATGGGATAGGATAGAAAAATGCAGACATACACTCCAAAATATACAAGAATTTAGTAATAAAGTTTCAAACAGCGGGGCAAAATAGACTATTTGACAATTGTCATTGGGAACACTACATAGCCATTTGGAAAAGAAAAAGTTGGATTCATATTTTACATCTTACATTAGGATAATGTAATTCCAAATGGATCAATACTTAAAATGGGAATTAAAATAATAAAAATTTCAAGAAAAAAATAGAAGTATTATTTTACTATCTTGAAAATAACAATAACTGGAAATCTAGAAACCATAAAATGAAAGTAAATAAATTCAACCACATAGAAATAAAATATCTTCTGTATGACAAGATGTAAATAGCAAGTAAAAAACAGAAGAAAATATTTGTAACTCAGTCAGATGGTCTTATATAAAAGGAAGAAAATTTAGAAGCTATATTTGCATTTGCTTCTGTACGTATAAAGAAACTGGAAAAATCCACTGAAAATGAAGAATAGCCATTATTTATGGCAGCGGTCAAGTACTGGGTAGATGGATGATAAGAATGGGAGAGGAACTTCTCATTGTATAACTATATATTTTGACTTTTGAACCAAGTGAATAGATGGCCTATCTGAGAAGTTAAATTTTTAAAAAGTTCCTACTCTTATATAGCTTATTTTCCAGTGCAGAGAGACAGAAGATAAACAAATAAATATATACCTTAGATCATAGTGAGTAACTAAATCCATGAATCCAAGGAATTTCTTTAATATGCTTCATTAATCTTCATAGTGCCTTATAAATGGTGACACATATACTAGCAGCTCAATAAATACTTTCTGAATAATTACAAAATTATTTAAGCCCTATTTGTATGATTATGTTATTATTCTACTTGCTTTCAATGTAAGGATCTAGATCATCAACTGAAAATATAAAAAAATTTACCTGTTGCCAGTAGTGTTGGGAACATGAATCTTCAGGTCTTCTGTGACATCTCTCATCATCCTTTGATAACCAGACATTCCTGAGTCTTTGATATAATAAGGATTATTTCTCATTAAGTATTCCCCCAAATGATTAATTGGATTAAACCTGGTTGTATTACCAACCTCTGCCCAAAGCTGCTTCTTTTCCACTTGCATTAACATTTTTTCCACTCCAGGAACTAAGGTAGGCAGAAGTTTGTCAAGCAAATATGCACGAGTGTTCAGGGTCACGTTGTCAGCATTAAACCACTCTTTGGCCAAATTATCACTGGGGAGTTTTTTTTCAGCCTTTTTTTCTTGTTCTTTCTTCAGATTATCCTTGTCTATTATTTTCTGCTGCATTGCCCGGGCTTTTGCTTCCAATCTTTCAAGACATTTTTTCTTCCATGGCTGTTCTAGCTTTGAATTCAGTGGGGCTGGATCTATATTGAAAATCACTTTTGCAGGTTTTCTAACCACCAAATTCTTTGAGGCCTTTATTGAACACACTGAGGTTTCTGTCTGCTCTTCCAGGTGCATTCCTGAGGAAGAAAAAAAGTGAAATGTAAGAAATATTAGAAGTAGATTTTAATCTTTTACTTTAGAATATTGTTAGGAGAAAAAGTCCCATCCCGCCCCCCTCCCCGGCCAGAGCAAGATGGTGGAGGAGTAGGAGAACTAAATTCCGTCGGGTCCCAGGAATTCAGCTAGATAGTTATCAAACCATTCTGAACACCTACAAACTCAACAGGAGATCAAAGAGAAGAAGAGCAGCAATTCTAGGAACAGAAAAGCGACCACTTTCTGGAAGGTAGGATGTCCGGGGAAGGGAATCTGAGGCGATATATGGGAGGAAAGACCATGGAGAGAGGGGCCGGCTCCCAGGAAGCAGTACAGCCATGGAGCATAAAATCAGAACTTTTAGAAGTCTGCGCCACTAACGGACATCGCTCCAGAGCTAAGTGTGGGGTGGAGCCCTCATGGGGACAGTGTGGTCTCAGGTCCCTCGGGGTCACAGAAAGACCAGGGATACCAGAGTGTGGCAGAGCTCCCAGGTATTGGAGCGGGGAAGCCGGCTACAGAGACAGAGCCGAAGAGTGAACTCTCAGCTCGGGGTTGCCATAAACTGTGATCTGAGGCACAGTTGGGCTACTGCTCTTTGAGTAGGGTCCCCATAAGTTGCAGATCTGGAGAGAGTCACCTTCTTCATCCTCCAGGAGGAGCGGTGCGGGAGTGCAGTGCAGGAATCTGCTGGGTTTGGAGACCAAACGGCGTCATGCGCACCAGAGATAGAAAAGCTTGGTCACAGGCTGGGTGAGCACAGAGTGTGGCTGGAGACCAGGCTGGGTGAGCACAGAGTGTGGCTGGAGACCAGGGAGACGGCAGGGATTGACTGCTTTTCTCTGAGGGCACACTGAGGAGTGGGGCCCCAAGCTCTCGGCTCCTCTGGGCAAGAGATTGGGAGGCTGCCATCTTCATTCCTGTCCTCCAAAGCAGTACAGAAAGTGTTCAGGGAACAAAAGCTCCTGAGCGCGAACCCAAGCAGGTTACTTAGCTTGGCTCCTGGCAAGGGTGGCACAATTCCACCTCAGGCAAAGACACTTAAGAATCCCTGCAACAGACCCCTCTCCCAGGAGATCAGCAAGAACATCCAGCCAAGACCAAGTTTGATCAATGAGAACTGTGGAACTCCTGAGCTAGGGGAATACAGCACATAGAATTCATGGGTTTTTTTCCCCATGATTCTTGAGTCCCTCAAAGTTAAATTTTTAAAATTTTCTTTATTTTTTTCTTTTTCTACTTTATTTGAATTTTTCCTCTTTCCTGTTTTAACCAACATCTTATCAGTACCTTTTAAAAAATCTTTTTTAATTTTAATTTTTATAGTCATATTCTATCCCTTCATTGTACTTAACCTTATTTTTTATATATATATAAGTTTTTCTTTCTTTAAAATTTGAGGATACAGCTTCTTCTAACAGACCAAAATATACCCTAAATCTAGTATATGGCTTTGTTCTAGTCCCCCTGATCACATTTTCTCTCCCTCTTTTTTTTTTTTATTTTTTCTTTCTTTTTTTCAACCAACTTCTTATCAGTTCCTTTTTAAAAATCTTTTTAAAATTTCATCTTTACAATCCTATTCCATCCCTTCATATTTACCCTACTATTATTGTATTATTGTCAATGTGTTTCTTTGATTTTGTTATTAATTGGGTCATATAATTGGCTGCTACCATGTTGGGCATATAGATATTTAAAATTGTTAGATCTTCTTGTTGGACAGACCCTTTTGGTATGACATAGTGTCCTTCCTCATCTCTTATTATAGTCTTTGGCTTAAAATCTAATTTATCTGATATAAGGATTCCCACCCCAGCTTTCTTTTGATGTCCATTAGCATGGTAAATTGTTTTCCACCCCCTCACTTTGAATCTGGAGGTGTCTTCGGGTCTAAAATTAGTCTCCTGCAGACAGTGTATCAATGGATCTTGGTGTCTTTTGTTTTTTGTTTTTTGTTTTTTTATCCATTCTGATACCTGTGTCTTTTGATTGGGGCATTTAGCCCATTTACATTCAGGGTAACTATTGAAAGATATGAATTTAGTGCCATTATATTGCCTGTAAGGTGACTGTTACTGTTACTGTTACCTGTAAGGTGACCTTTCTGGTCTATGTTACTTTTAGGCTCTCTCTTTGCTTAGAGGATCCCTTTCAATATTTCCTGTAGGGCTGGTTTGGTGTTTGTAAATTCTTTTAGTTTTTGTTTGTCCTGGAAGCTTTTTATCTCTTCTTCTATTTTCAATGACAGCCTAGCTGGATATAGTATTCTTGGATGCATATTTTTCTCATTTAGTGCTCTGAATATATCATGCCAGTCCTTTCTGGTCTGCCAGGTCTCTGTGGATAGGTTTGCTGCCAATTTATTTCTACCATTGTATGTTACAGACCTCTCATCCTGAGCTGCTTTCAGGATTTTCTCTGTCACTGAGATTTATAAGTTTCACTATTATATATTTTTATTGATTTTGAGTGGGGGTCTCTGTGCCTCCTGGATTTTGATGCCTGTTTCCTTCCCCAAATTGGGGAAATTCTCCACTATAATTTGCTCCAATATACTTCCCCCACTTCTCTTTCATCTTCTTCTGGGATTCCAATTATTCTAATATTGTTTTGTCTTATGGTATCACTTATCTCTTGAGTTCTCCCCTTGTGATCCAATAGTTGTTTTTCTCTTTTTTCCCCAGCTTCTTTATTCTCCATCATTTGGTCTTTTATATCACTAATTCTCTCTTCTGCCTCATTTATCCTCACAGTCAGAGCCTCCAATTTTTATTGCATCTCATTAATAGCCTTTTTAATTTCAACTTGGTTATATTTTAGTTCTTTTATTTCTCCAGAAAGGGATTCTCTAGTGTCTTCTATGCTTTTTTCAAGCCCCGCTAGTATCTTAATAATTGTTATTCTGAACCTTAGTTCTGACATTTTACTTATGTCCATACTGATTAGGTCCCTGGCAGTTATACCGCCTCTTGTTCTTTTTTTTTTTTTTTTTTTGAGGTGAGTTTTCCCATCTTGTCATTCTGTCCAGAGAAGAATAGATGAGCAAGAGAACAAAATACTAAAATGGCAACAATGACCCAAGAGAAATATACATTAAACAAATCAGAAGAGATTTGAAACTGAAAAAAAATTAAAAAGAAAAAAAGAGAATATAATGAGACGTGTGAGCAGAATAGAGCAATACACTGGATTCTGCGTGTATTTTGGTCTTTTTTTCCCCCTTAGAAAACCAGATTCCAAAATTGTCAAGAAAGAAAAACTTACACATGTACAAAAATAAAATCAAATACAATGAAAGGATAGAATGTAACTAAAAATAAAAGTTAAAACAAAAAAAAAAAAAAAAAAGGAAAAAACAAGGAATATAAACAGAGATGTGAACAGAACAATATACTATATCCTGAGTGTATTTTGGTCTGTTTGTTAGAAAAAACTAAACTCCAAAATTGTAAAGAAAGAAAAACATACATATACAAAATAAAATTAAATACAATGAAAGGGTAGAATGTAACTGTAAAGATGAAAATTTAAAAAAGACTTAACAAAGGAAAAAGAAGGAGGAGGAGGAGGTGAAGGAGAAGAAAATGAGAATATGATCAGGCAAGTGAAGAGAACAGTCATGCACTAGATTCTGGGTGTATTTTGGTCTGTTTGTTAGAAAAAACTGCATCCCAAATTGTAAAGAAAGAAAAATATATAGGTACAAAAATTAAATTAAACACCATGAAAGGATAGAATGTAACTGTAAAAATGAAAATTTAAAGAGATTTTTAAAAAACGAGTTGGTAAAATAAGAAATTGGTTGAAAAAGGGGAGAAAAAAATTTTTTAAAAAGGGGGAGAAAAAAGTTAAAATTGAAAGACTAAAGAATTGTGGGGGGAAAAACATGAATTTTATATACTATTTTGCCTTAGCACTGGAGTTTTGTAGTTCTCTATGATCGGTAAACTTGGTCTTTTCTGGATGTTTTTGGCAATGTGAGGTGGGGCATCTTGCATTGATTCCCAGGTGTCTTTGCCTGGGTAGAATTGCACCCCTCTTGCCAGGGGCCAGGCTAAGTCATCTTCTCTGGTTTCTCTGTGTGGCTTTTGTTCATTGAAGATTTTCTGCACTACTTTAGAAGATGAGAATGAAAACAGCGGCCTCCCAATCTCCAGCTCTAGAGAGGAAAGCTCAGGGACTCGCTCCTCAGCGCGCCTTCAGAAAAAGCAGTCAATCACTCCTGTCTCCCTGGTCTCTGTCCACACTCTATGCTCACCCAGCCTGTGACTGAGCATTTCTATCTCATGCACATGACCCCATTTCGAGTTTCCAAACCCTGCAAATTCCTATGGTGTGCACCCACGCCACTCCTCCCAGGGGAGGAAGGGGGTGTCTCCCTACAGTTCTGTTGCTTGCTGGACCCCTACTGGCAGAGCAGTCACCCAATCATGCTGGGGTTCATGGTATATGCCAACACCAAACTGAAAGCTCACTCCTGGGCTCACTGATTTCAGGCAGCTTCCCCTTTCCAATGCCTGAGAACTCTGTCCCACTCAGGCACCCCCCAATCGCCCTGTGACCCCCAAGACCATACTGTCCCACCAAGGATTCTGTCCCACTTCACCACCCGAGTGCCTTTCAGGTAGGGATGTCCCTCACAGGAGCAGACTTCTAAAAGTTCCAATTTTGCGCTCTGCTGCGAAATCACTCCCTGCTGGCTTATGGAGGCTCTGTACCCCCCACAGCTTATCTCTCCAAATATCACCTTGAATTCACATCTCCACACCTCCTACCTTGCAGACAGTGATCACTTTTCTATTTGTAGAGTTGCACTTACTCTTTTCTCAGATCTCCAGTTGTGTTTGCAGGTGTTCAGAATGATTTGATAGCTATCCAGATGAATTCCTGGGACCAGAGGAAACTAAGATCTCCTACTCCTCCACCATCTTTGTTGGTCCTCAGGTAAATCTTTTCATTTGTTTAGGACATCTTTAATGTCTTTTGGCAAAGCTTTACAATTTCAGTATTGAGGCTTTGCTCATTTTTAGTTAGATTTATTTCTAGATGTTAAGGGGTTTTGATACTATTAAAATGGTATTTAAAATATTTTATTTTCTAATTATTTATTTGCTAATATACATACATATAATTTTTTTTTCTTTCTTTCTTAAAACCTTTACTTTGAGACATGGAAAAATCTTACAGGTGCACATAGAAAAGTAAGACATGATCACAGTTAAAAAGTGAAGACCATATAACCAGAAAGCTTTAATGCTTGCCAGCAAATGTTTAAGCTAAAGTTCTGAGTGTGACAAACTACAGGGCTGAAAGGAATGGTAATTAGTATTCCTCCTTCTTCACCCTCTCCGTCAACAGAATCCACACCAACCTCCTCATACTCTTTCTCAAGTGCAGCCATGTCCTAATGGGGCTCAGAAAGCACTCCTCCCTCCATGCCTTCACCCGCATACTACTTGGCATACATTAGGTCAAACTTATGGGCCAGGTGAGCCCAGGCCTCAGCAACGGCTATGGTGTTGCTCAGCATACACACAGCTCACTATATACTTTGGCCGGATTTCTACCAGGTACCACAGTAGGAGGCTGGTAATTAGGCCAACTTTGCAGTCAGTGAGGCACTGGTCCACAAACTGGTTGCTTCACTTGGTCTTGATGGTGGCAATGGCATTGACATCTTGAGGAATCATAGGCAGCAAGCCATGTAGTTACCATGCCAAGGTCATATTTCACCATCTGGCTGGCTAAACCAAGGCACACAGTGGTGATCTCTGATACAGAATGCTGGCCATGGTAGGCTTTCTCAGCAGAGATGACAAGGGCATATGTGGCCAGAGGAAAGTGGATACAGGGATAGGACACCAGGTTGGTCTAGAATTCTGTCAGATCAACATTCAGGGTTCCATCAAATCTGAGAGAAGCAGTGAAGGAAGAAAAATCTGGCTAATAATGTAGTTGAGGTTAGTGTAGTTTGGTCATTTAATATCAAGGCTTTTTTTTTTTTTTTAAGAGAGAGAGAAAAGGAGAGAGGGAAGTGCACATGTGCACTTGTAAGTGGTGGGGGGCAGAGGGAGAGAATCTTTCAAGCAGACTCCCTGGTGAGTGTGGGGCTCGATCTCACAACCATGAGATCATGACCTGAGCCAAAATCAAGAGCTGGATGCTTAGCCGACTGAGCCACCCAGGTGCCCCAATATCGAGGTTTCTGTGGTAGCTGTCATAGACAACCTTGTCTACCATGAAGGCACAGTCAGAGTGCTCTAGAGTGGAGTTGGGAGTGAGTGCTCAGCTACAGCTATGTAAACCTGAGGGGCTGAGTAAATGGAGAATTCCAGCTTGGAATTCTTGCCATAATTGAAAGAGAGATGTTCCATCAGTATGGAGGTGAACCCAGAGCCAGTTCTGCCTCAAAAGCTGTGGAAAATCAAGAAGTCTTAAAGACATGTGCTCTGGTCACCCAGTTTCTGAATCGGTCCAAGACAAGGCCAATGATCTCCTTGCCAATGATGTAGTGCTCTCAGGCAGCAACTTCGTGCCTGGGTTGAGGTTCTCAGGGTTAAAGTGCTGGTGGTAGGTGCCAGTGTGAACTTCATCAATAACTGTAGGTTCCAGGTCTACAAACACTGTCCTGGGCACATACTTGCCAGCATCCATCTCACTGAAAAAGGTGTTGAAGGAATCATCTCCTTGCCCAATGGTCTTGTCACTTGGCATCTGGCCATTAGGCTGGATGCCATGTTCCAGGCAACCGAGCCCCCAGCATGCATTGCCATCTGGACACTATCCTGCCAGCGTGGATGGATGCACTAATGCATGGTAGCTACAGGTTAGCAGGCACAGGTAATAGGAGCAGAAACAGGGTCCCTGTTACCATCCCTCAATTAAAGTAAGTAATGCACTTATAAGTGTTTCTTATAAATTGACTTTGTATGCAGAAACCTTATTAAATTTATATTTGTTATAAATATAACATATTTAATATATTAATATAATAAATATAATATATTTATATTATATTCAATTATGTTATCTGCAAAAAAGAAACATTTCTACTTTATTCTTTATAATTTTTATAACTTTTATTTCCTTTGCTTTATTGCACTGGCTAAAACCATGTATTTTGGGGGGAGGAACAATCTATTTCTGACACACCTTCAGAAATTAAGACACATTAATACAGGGACTCTCTCAGTGGTTAGAACAGTGTCAGAAATATAGTAAGAACTCTTACTCGATAAATGAATAAATATTGTGTTAAAAATATTATGGACATTGGAATCATAGATACCAGGGGTCAAATTCCAGCTCTCACCTTTCCTAGCCCCATGCTTTAGAACAAATTACTCAGTTTAGACTCAGTTTCTATTTCTGTAATATGGAAACAATAATTATACTTTGCAGGATAGTCATGAGAAAATTATGCATATATGTGAAATTATATATCCTAAAACATCTATAGTTATTATTATTATTGGATGAGCTCACACAGAGAGAATGTCTGTAGAGTGAGAAGAGGACCATGAAAGGAATCTTCTGCAACATTTTTTAAATAACAGACATGTTTATTAAAATAAGTTTTTGTTGTTTAGGTCAGGATGTTATTGCTGGGATCGTTTCTCGGCCTCTTGGCTAAGATCAAGTGCAGGATGTTATTGCTGGTACTCAAAGGTCATGGTAGGACTTAAAAGTTTTATGCAACATTTTTAAAGAACAGGCAAAAAAAAAACCCAACAACACAGGAGTCTGAGAGTGACTAAAGAGTTGGGAGGAAAATAGGATGGGTTAGAATCACAGAAACCACAAGAAGAGTTTCAAGAAGGATGTATTGGTAAAGACCCTTTCAATTTCAAGCAATAGAAATCCATCTCATATATCTTAAATTAAAAATGGAAACTATTAGTTCATATGGTGGGAAAATCCATAACTGTTTTCAGGCATCACTGAAATCCAGTTTCTAACTTCCTCTGTTGAATTAATTTTTAAACTGGTTGTCTTCACATGTTGATAAAAATGGTCACCAGCAGCATTAGATTTGCATAATCTTTATAATCATTGATTTTTTTAAAACCTGCCATTAAAATTTCAGTTTAAAAAATCTGGGGGAAAATCTGAGAAAGGTTTTAGTTGACTTGGTATAAATTATATGCCTATTTCTGAACCATCCACAGCATTGAAGGGGTGGTGAATATTCTGATTGATCAGGTTTGGATCACCACCTGTCCCTGGAAATAAAGAGGTGGAGTCAGCCACATGTAAACCAAATGGATTAAGGACAGAAGGGTGGTTTCCCAAGTTGGATGGACAAAATATGATCACTACAGAGAAAGTGGTCAACAGTGTCAAATGTTGCAGAGAAATCAAATGATGTAAGAAGTAGAAAGTATATATTGGATTTGGCTTCCAATTATTCTTTACTGACCTTAGGGCAATTTCTTTGATAAGAATGGAAGGAACCAAGACTTCAGTGGGTTGAGGAAGGGCTTGAAGGTTAACTGCAGGGCTTGAAGGTTAGACTGGACAAATGGACAATTATTTCAAGGAATGTGATTGTGAAGGGAAGGATTTCTCTTCAAAGTCTTGACTGTATTTAGAGAGTGAAAAGAAGGAGCCAATATATAGAGGAAAACAGAAGCTACAGGGGAGAGATTAGATTATAGTCCTCAGGGTCTGAGGAGATAAGAGAGATTGAGATTAAGAATTAGTAATCAACTCAGGGGCGCCTGAGTGGCTCAGTGGGTTAAAGCCTGTGCCTTCAGCTCAGGTCATGATCCCAGGGTCCTGGGATCAAGCCCCACATCGGGCTCTCTGTTCTGTGGCGAGCCTGCTTCTCCTCTCTCTCTGCCTGCCTCTCTGCCTACTTGTGATCTCTGTCTGTCAAATAAATAAATAAAATCTTAAAAAAAAAGAATATATAAAAAATTTGGATGAGGTGTTTCCTACACTTTACTGAGGGCATTTCCTCTAATAGCCTCTATTTTTCATGGAATAAAATAAATATTGCTAAAACCAACGAATGGTGGGATCATAGACTTGACTGTGCATAATGAAAGTTTGAAAAAATTGTTATGGAGGTGGAAAGGAGCAGACAACAAACACATAGATAGGTTTCCAAGTAATACAGAAGTCCATCTGAGATGGAAGATCATATATTTTTATTGGTGTTAGCACATGGAATTATATGACTTTTTCCTAGCATAACTCTAGGTTCCCAGGACCTAGCTAACTCAGGCTCTGAACAATAAGATACCAGATTTTCTTTTCTTTTTTCTTTTTTGTATCCATGCTGAGGTGATTGGAATGAAAAACTTAATGGGAATCTTTTTAAAAATTTTTTTATTTTTTTAAATTAACACATAGTGTATTACTAGCTCCAGGGGTACAGGTCTGTGAATCGCCAGGTTTACACACTTCATAGCACATACCTTCCCCAATGTCCATAACCTCACCCCCCTCTCCCTAACCCCCTCCCTCCGGCAACCCTCAGTTTGTTTCATAAGATTAAGAGTCTTTTATGGTTTGTCTCCCTCCCGATCCCATCTTGTATCATTTATTCTTTTCCTATACCTCAAATCCCCCATGTTGCCTCTCACCTTCCTCATATCAGGGAGATCATATGATAATTGTCTTTCTCTAATTGACTTATTTCGCTAAGCATAATACCCTCTAGTTCCACCCACATCGTTGCAAATGGCAAGATTTCATTTCTTTGGATGGTTGCATAGTTTTCCATTGTATATATATACCACATCTTCTTTATCCATTCATCTGTTGATGGACATCTAGATTCTTTCCATATTTGGCTATTGTGGACATTGCTGCTATAAACATTCAGGTGCATGTGCCCCTTTGGATCACTACATTTGTATCTTTAGGGTAAATACTCAGTAGTGCAATTGCTGGGTCATAAGATAGCTCTATTTTCAACTTTTTGAGGAACCTCCACGCTGTTTTCCAGAGTGGTTGCACCAGCTTGCATTCCCACCAACAGTGTAGGAGGGTTCCCCTTCCTCTGCATCCTTGCCAGCATCTGTCATTTCCTGACTTGTTAATTTTAGCCATTCTGACTGGTGTGAGGTGGTATCTCATTGTGGTTTTGATTTGTATTTCCCTGATGCCGAGTGATGTGGAGCATTTTTTCATGTGTCTGTTGGCCATCTGGATGCCTTCTTTGCAGAAATGTCTGTTCATGTCCTCTGCCCATTTCTTGATTGGATTATTTGTTCTTTGGGTATTGAGTTTGATAAGTTCTTTATAGATTTTGGATACTAGCCCTTTATCTGATATGTCATTTGCAAATATCTTCTCCCAATCTGTCAGTTGTCTTTTGGTTTTGTTAACTGTTTCCTTTGCTGTGCAAAAGCTTTTGATCTTGATAAAGTACCAATAGTTCATTTTTGCCCTTGTTTCCCTTGCCTTTGGCAATGTTCCTAGAAAGAAGTTACTGCAGCTGAGGCCAAAGAGGTTGCTGCCTATGTTCTCCTCAAGGATTTTGATGGGTTCCTTTCTCACATTGAGGTCTTTCATCCATTTTGAGTCTATTTTCATGTGTGGTGTAAGGAAATGGTCCAGTTTCATTTTTCTGCATGTGGCTTTCCAATTTTCCCAACACCATTTATTGAAGAGACTGTCTTTTTACCATTGGACATTCTTTCCTGCTTTGTCGAAGATTAGTTGACCATAGAGTTGAGGGTCTATTTCTGGGCTCTCTATTCTGTTCCATTGATATGTGTGCCTGTTTTTGTGCCAGTACCATACTGTCTTGATGATGACAGCTTTGTAATAGAGCTTGAAGTCTGGAATTGTGATGCCGCCAGCTTTGGCTTTCTTTTTCAATATTTCTCTGGCTATTTGAGGTCTTTTCTGGTTCCATATAAATTTTAGGATTATTTGTTCCATTTCTTTGAAAAAACTGGATGGTATTTTGATAGGGATTGCATTAAATGTGTAGATTGCTTTCGGTAGCATAGACATTTTCACAATATTTATTCTTCCAGTCCATGAGCATGAAACATTTTTCCATTTCTTTGTGTCTTCCTCAATTTCTTTCAGGAGTACTTTATAGTTTTCTGAGTATAGATTCTTTGCCTCTTTGGTTAGGTTTATTCCTAGGTATCTTATGGTTTTGGGTGCAATTGTAAATGGGATTGACTCCTTAATTTCTCTTTTCTTCTGTCTTGTTGTTGGTGTAAAGAAATGCAACGGATTTCTGTGCATTGATTTTATATCCTGACACTTTACTGAATTCCTGTATAAGTTCTAGCAGATTTGGAGTGGAGTCTTTTGGGTTTTCCACATATAGTATCATCATTTGCAAAGAGTGATAGTTTGACTTCTTCTTTGCCAATTTGGATGCCTTTAATTTCTTCTTCTTGTCTGATTGCTGAGGTTAGGACTTCTAGTACTATGTTAAATAGCAATGGTGATAATGGACATCCCTGCCGTGTCCCTGACCTTAGCGGAAAAGCTCTCAGTTTTTCTCTGTTGTGAATGATATTCGCTGTGGGTTTTCCATAGATGGCCATAGAGGTATGTACCCTCTATCCCTATACTTTGAAGAGTTTTGATCAGGAAAGGATGCTGTACTTTGTCAAATGCTTTTCAGCATCTCTTAATGGGAATCTTAAGGTTTTTTTCTGAGATGGCCATGGAGATGAAGTAGTTTCAGGCCTTTTCAAATATTACCCACTAGTCAGTTTACTTCTGTGCTGAAAAAGATATCAGTGTCCAGCTGAACCACAATAGTATTAGGGCCATTTATTATTATTATTTTTTAAAGATTTTATTTATTTATTTGTCAGAGAGAGAGGAGCTAGAGCGAGCACAGGCAGACAGAGTGGCAGGCAGAGGCAGAGGGAGAAGCAGGCTCCCTGCCAAGCAAGGAGCCCGATGTGGGACTCGATCCCAGGATGCCGGGATCATGACCTGAGCTGAAGGCAGCTGCTCAACCAACTGAGCCACCCAGGCGTCCCAAGGGCCATTTATTATTAAAGTCTTTTGCTTTTGTTATTTTGTGGATGCAGAAGAAAAGAAGAAATACATATGGAAACTATTTTTATAGTCATTATTTTTAAGATAAGCAGAAAGTAGTTATTGATTCATGCCTCAATCATTAATAACTCTCATTAAACAGTAATAGTGCAATAAGAGTGCAAGAGACCAGAACCTCCATAATATAGAGCAGTATTTTTAAAAAATTTTATTTATTAGTAAATATTTAAGACCTGTGGGTATAATGTTGACGTAATAGGTAGCCATGTATCTAGTCTTAGTTTAAGAAAAAAATTACCTAGGGACACCTGGGTGGCTCAGAGGGTTAAATGGCTGCCTTCAGCTCAGGTGATGATCTTAAGGTCCTGAGATTGAGTCCTGCATTGGGCTTCTAGCTTAGTGGGGAGCCTGCTTCTCCCTCTGCCTGCCATTCCCCCTGCTTGTGCTCACTCTCAATCTCTCTCTGATTAAAAAAAAAGAAGAAGAAGAAAGAAAAAAGAGAAAAGAAAAAAATTACCGAGATATAAAAACCTCCTACATGCCCCTACTTTGATAGAAACTCTATTCTAAATTTAACGTTTATCATTTCTCTGCATTTGTTTATATTGTAACTAAGAAGAATAATATTCTTCTTCTTGCTTTTGAATATTATAAAAATGTTTTATGCCATGTGTATTCTGTGGCCTTTTTAATACTTAGTTATTATTTTTGGAAATTCATCTCTATTGATAAGTGCTGCTCTATCTAGTTAATTGATTTTTAAAAAAAATTTATTTTGATTCCACTTTAACATACAGTGTTATATTAATTTCAGGTGTACAATATAGTGATTTGACAATTCCATACATCATCCAGTGCTCATCATGACGAGTACATGCCTTAATCCCCATCACCTATTTCACCCATCCCCCATCCTTTCCTCATTTGTTTTGTTTTGTAAATTCCACTTATGAGTGAAATCATATGGTATTTGTCTTTCTCTGACTGACTTATTTTGCTTAATATTATACTCTAGCTCCATCCATGTCATTGCTAATGGCAAGATTTCATTCTTTTTGATGGCTGAGTAATATTCTGTTGTGTATATATGCCACAACTTCTTTATCCATTCATCTATCATGGACACTTGGGCTGCTTCCATAATTTGGCTATTGTAAATAATGTTGCAATAAATGTTGGTGTGCATGTATCCCTTTGAATTAATGTTTTCGTATTTTATGGGTAAATACCCAATAGCATGATTGCTGGATCATAGGGTAGTTCTATTTTTAACATTTTGAGAAACCTTCATACTGTTTTCCTCAATGGCTACTCCCAGTTTACATTCCAACCAACACTGCACAAGGGTTCCCCTTTCTCGCATCCTCACCAACACCCATTGTTTCTTGTGTTGTTGATTTTAACCATTCTGACAGGTGTGAGGTGATATCTCATTGTAGTTTTGATTTGCATCTCCCTGATGATGAGTGATGTTTGAGCATCTTTTCGTGGGTCTTTGGCCATCTGGATGTCTTCTTTGGAGAAATGTCTGCTCATGTCTTCTGCCCATTTTCTAACTGGAATATTTGGATTTGGGTATTGAGTTTTATAAGTTCTTTATATATTTTGGATACTAACCCTTTATTGGATATGTCATTTGCAAATATCTTCTTCCATTCTGTAGGTTGCCTTTTAGTTATTGATTATTTCCTTCGTTATGCTGAAGTTTTTATTTTGATGTAGTTTCAAGAGTTTATTTTTTTCTTTTGTTTTCCTTGCTTCGGGAGACATTATCTAGAAAGAAGCTGCTACAGCCAATGTCAGAGAAGTTACTGCCTGTGCTCTCTTCTAGGATTTTTATGGTTTCACATCTCACATTTAGGTCTTTCATCCATTTTGAGTTTATTTTTGTGCATGGTATAAGAACATAGTTCATTTTCATTCTTTTGAATGTTGCTGTCCAGTTTTCCTAACACCATTTGTTGAAGATATTTCTTCCCACTGGATATTCTTTCCTGCTTTGTCAAACATTAATTGACCATGTAATTGTGGGTTTATTTCTGGATTTTCTGTTTCATTGATCTATGTGTTTATTTTTGTGTCAGTACCATACTCTTAGGATTGCTACAGCTTTGTAATATAACCAAGTGGAATTGTGATGCCTCCAGCTTTGCTTTTCTTTTTCAAGATTGCTTTGGCTATCTGGGCTCCTCTATGGTTCCATAATAATTTTAGGATTGTTTGTTCTAGGTCTGCGAAAAGTGCGGTTGGTATCATGAGAGGGATTGCATTGAATGTATAGATTGTTTTGGGTAGTAAAGACATTTTAAGAATATTTGTTCCTCTACTCCATGAGCATGGAATGTCTTTATATTTCTTTGTGTCATCTACAATTTCTTTCATCAGTGTTTTATAGTTTCAGAGTACAGGTCTTGCACCTCTTTGGTTAGGTTTATTCCTACCTACGCATTTATTATTTTTAATGCAGTTATAACAAGTTCATTCATTTTTCACTGCTTCATAGTATTTCATCATATGACTGCATTGCAATGTATTTATTCATTCTCATTTTTGGTGGGGAGTTACCCACAAATATTTTAAAATTTGTTTTATTTATTTATTTAAAATTTCCCCTATGCTTATTGAGAATGCTCTTAAGAATAATTTTATATCCTACCTAGATAGTATCCATCTTTCTGCCCAGGAAAAAATTAAGTAGTGTATAAGGAAACTCTTGAAAAGCCAATATTTCATCTAAAGAATGTCTTATGTCCAATAGTGAATAATATTTATGAACCTCCTCCCAAGTTTTTATTTCCTCTTTGGCTAATTCTCTTATTCCAATATGGGGGCAGTAAGGAGGGTAGTATAATGCTTTCCCTTACCTCTCAGTTTGATTTGCCAACAAATTAGCTACATTTTTGAGGGGAGGGGATGTTTCCACTCTGGTTCATCACAATGCTCATTAATATGCAATAATTTTGTTCTTGTTTTAAATAAGTGTGGGGCGCCTGGGTGGCTCAGTTGGTAGAGCAACTGCCTTTGGCTCAGGTCGTGATCCCAGAGTCCCAAGATCGAGTCCTGCATCAGGTTCCCAGCTCCACGGGGAGTCTGCTTCCCCAATGACCTTCTTCCCTCTCATGCTTTCTCTCACTCTCTCTCTCTCTCAAATGGATAAATAAAATCTTTAAGAAAAAGTAAAAAAAAAAAATACATAAGTGTGAAAGAGAGCAGTTATTTAAACTCTGCAGGTTCTAAGTTACTCTCTTTGCTTTCACCCTCTCCAGCATAACCCAAAGAGAATCCTCTCTTGCTTTAAAGGTAGTGTTACAGATATAGAGTAACTTAATATCTACCCATCTGCCACGGTTCATATGTGCACCCACACATGAACTAGGACATTCTCTATCTTGCTGTAGACTGCTAGTGCTTCGTTAGTGTGCTTGGCTATGATAGGTTGATAACCAATAACCCTAGTGTTTGCACTGATATGCAGAGTGGAAGAAGATGTGTATTTGGTTACAACTCTAGGCAAATACTTCTATCTTTTTAAAATTATTTTATTTATTTGTCAGAAGGAGAGAGAGAGCGCGCACAAGCAGGGGGAACAGGAGAGGGAGAAGCAGCTTCTTGCTGAGCAGGGAGACCGATGTGGGGCTTGATCCCAGAACCCCAGGATCATGACCTGAGCTGAAGGCAGATGCCTAATGACTGAGCAGCCTAGACGACCCCAAACACTTCTCTCTTAGAGCCAAAAAACCAAGAAAAGAAAAGGAGGCACAGCAATAGTAGGGTTAACAAATCAGGATTCTAAGCAAGCCTATCTATAGCTATCTTTTGATTGAGTGACCTCTGAGTTCAAGGATCATAAATTATAGCACTGCCCAAGGGTAAATTAATTCTGGGGTTCAGTTGAATATAGTTTCAGACAGGTACTGGATTTCTTAGCAGGTCTATGCTTGGACATTCCTAAACCTTTTACAGATTGATTGATTTGTTATATATTCACTCAATAATAATAATGCCTCATTTTTGTGGCAGGCACTATGCTAAGCACTGGAATTCTTTCTCAGGATTACCTTCCTAAACTCTTCATAGCATTAAAAGCCTTTCAAATTCTTCCCCAACATGTATACCTTCACTCCTACATTAATCCACCTTCTAAAATACAAAGACTACTTCGGGTACTTTGGGCATAAATGCTTTCAACTAAATAAGTAGGGACACAAAAGAATTCCATATTCATATTTTGAAAGGTCCAGCCTTAAAAGTGACTTTTATCATTTCTTGCACTTAGTTCATGGCTCCCTGCTGGGTATGGCCTCCATACAAACCTATTTAAGGACATGTATAGGAATGAATTATCAGCCACATTATAATAAGCTTTAGCAGATTCTTTCTCTACAAAAGAGCTTATAACATTAGTGGGACTGGCTGCTGATTAAACTGGTTCAAATTGACCCAGCAGGGCTATTCAACTAAATGTGTGATGTTCTCCTTAAATACAAGCCCTGTCTGAAACTCAGCTGACTTGATTCTTAACATTTGTACAGAAGGTAGAATGACTATAAAGGAGGAAAAGAAGCACTCTTAAATACTATTAGAATTAAGATTCAATAGCTATAGGAAAATGCATATTCCTACAAAACTGTTAATCTTAGGGTCATGAAATAAGAATAGAGTCTAGCAAACATATTTTCTTTCTTTTTAAATATTTTATTTTTAAGTAATCTCTACACCCAACATGGGGCTTGAACTGAAATCCCCAAGATCAAAAGTCCCATGTTCTACTGACTGAGCCAGCCAGGCATCTTGAGCAAACATATTTTCAAAAAACGACTTCTCAAAATATAAGTTAAGCTCATACCCTGAACAGTATAATAACTAGGTAAAGAAATGAGGAATTCACATGTACACTTAAACACAATATTTTCTTAGCAAAGATATGTATTTGAGTGCATTCTGAGAGCTGCCAGACAGGACAACATCATTTTCATTTTGACAAGTATATAACTGAATAAAGACACTTCCTCTGGTATTTTGAAATTGCATTAACAGTTCCTATTCTCACTTCTTTATTTTTTTTAAGATTTATTTATTTATTTGACAGAGAAAGAGCACAAGTAGGCAGAGTGGCAGAGGGAGAGAAGCAGGCTCACTGCTGAGCAAAGAGCCTAGTGTGGCGCTTGATCTCACTGCCCTGGGACCATGACCTGAGCTGAAGGTAGATGCTCGACTGAGACACTCAGGCGACACCTACTCCCACTTCTTACACACACGCACACACAGTCACACACATACACACTTACAATGAGAGATTTAAAATACTAGGCTTAATAGTGACCGGTCACTGAATAAATAAGTATATTGCATTGCAAGTGATATTGCAGTAAGCAACTGCAATGTTTTCAGTATATATCATATACTGGAATGAATAGACTTAAACACACTTCCCTTTACCATACATTGAAAAGCAACAACAGAAATTGGAAGTTCAAGAACAGGAAATACCACAAACTCTTGACTGATAAGTTTTCTGGAGAGGCAATCAATTACATGATGAAATACATGTGTGAAGTTTTGCATGCGCAAATTTTGTCACAACCTGATTAAAGTGAAAACCTAGTTAAATTTATAACAATTCTGTTTGACATGTTTCAAATTAAAGAGTTTGTTTAGAAACCTTGCTGAAGGGCACTGGGCTGGCTCAGTCAGAAGACCATGCGACTCTTGATCTCAGGGTCATAAGTTCAAGCCCCACCTTGTGTGTTAGAGATTAAATAAATAAATAAATTTTAAAATAAGTATCAATATATAATTAATGTAATAATTAATAATCAATAAATTAAAATAAATATATAAATGAAATATAAATAAATTAAAAATGAATAAATTATAAATAAATAAATAAACTTTAAAAAAAAACCTGGCTGAAATGATTAAGGTAAAGTATATGTAGTGGTAATGGTGGTGGAGGGTGGGAGGAGGAAAAAATAAAATCAAGAAACTGGGGCTGGGAGGAAAGGCAGGTGGAGAGGGACTTTCCGAGAAACTGTTTACAACTTAGTATAATACAAGCTACAAAAATATTACAAGTTTACAATAAAAACAGAATAAATGTTGGAAAGTTTTATTCTTAACGTGCACATAGTATAATACATGTTAATAAGAAAATAGTAAATAATTGCTTTTAATCGGTTTAAGAGACAGAAAACCCTTTGGAGAAAAATAAGCACCTAAAAGTTTCAAGTAGTATCTATATAGCAATTTATAGTTTAGAAAATGCTTTAATAACTATTATTTAAGGGGCGCCTGGGTGGCTCAGTGGGTTAAGCCACTGCCTTCGGCTCAGGTCATGATCTCAGGGTCCTAGGATCGAGCCCCGCATCGGGCTCTCTGCTCAGCAGGGAGCCTGCTTCCTCCTCTCTCTCTGCCTGCCTCTCTGCCTGCTTGTGATCCCCCTCTGTCAAATAAATAAATAAAAACAAAACAAAACAAAAAAAACCTATTATTTAATACTTATTATTGTAACTCAATCTTTCACAGCCTAGTACATCCTACACACTTAATGCTTTAAACCAAAGAGAAGCAAATTTCAATTAATTAAAATAGTGTCATATAGTGTCAAGAATTTTTATAGCACAGGATTTCACTAAGTATCTGAAGTTAGAAGAACTATAAGTGAAAGGGATGAATGTCTTTCTCACTTGGTTTTTGTCTTTGATCCTATAAATTTCCAGTGTGCATAATTATGTGGGATTTGGGTTAAGGGTGGGCCTAGAAGTCAGAATAAATGTGTGGCCAAGAACAGAGGTAAAAAGGAGAACCAAAAAGACAATAAACCCACCAAATCACTTGTGTTCTTCATTTTACATTTGCATTAATGAGTATGTGTCAGTCAGCTCTCAGCTAAATTTTCTCTTTAAGCATGAGATGAATAAAGTGGTCTCAGAGGTATTAATAGATGGTGAGGGGAATACATTTTTTAACTATTTCCCAAATTGTATTTAAAATACCCCTGAGATTATATTTTTTTAAAGGCAAAATCATAAGAAATGTATCCCTGATGAAAATATAATTGTATTAAATTCCATTGTGTTGGGGAAAGGCTGGTTCTCTACCTTGGGATTTTTCTTCTGCTGTTGCTTCTGCCGCATTGCTCTTGGTGTCTAAAGCAGAGCTGCCTGGTTCACTCTGTGAACTCTGAAAGGAGAAAACAATCATCGATTTCAAAATGAGTTACTTTTCCTCAAAGTTGGATCAACTCTCCCAGTTAAATAATGCAGATAAGTGCCTTGTAGGAATTACCAAACATACCTGGTTCATTTTTCTAGAATTTAATGCTGTGTATTAGAAGCAAAGGAGTAATCACAGTCTTACTGCATCAACAAGATAAAATGCATTGGTTCAACATGTCATCACAACTTTCTGTGGCTAACAAAGTGATATGCTAAGAATATTATTCCAGATGTACATTAATCCTCAAAGTATTGTGTAAGCTCCACAATACTTTCTAAAAACTAATTTGAGACCACCATACAGTGAAATTAGACTTTTGAAAATGCTACTGTTTTACTATTAGAATCACTTTCTATGTTTGTGGGGGAAAGAAAAAGATTTTATCTTAACTGAAGAAATTAAAGCTTAGTTTTATGGATAAATGGTGGCAAAATAGCTTTTTTGTGCTCATGCTGATGTAGTTTTGTTTGTTTTGTTTTCATGCTGACATAGTTTTAAAAGAATGATAATAGAATATTCTTAAGACTCATATTAGTGAATGTAATGGTGAATCATATTTTTAATTGCCTCTCCTTTTCTCTAGAATGTTCTTCCTCATTGAAGTCTTGTATTCAAATAAACACAAAGTTACTTAAAATATTAACATGGAAATTACAATTTCAGAACAAATAGTGAAGTTACCCTAAAAGCGGGTGGTTATTGTACTCAGGATAATAGTTCTGTTTTAGAAAGCACTCTTTATTTACCTATAATTTATAATAGCTTTTCACAAATAATTTACCTGTCCATGGAAGCTTCCTGCAACTGACTCAAATGAGTCATCTTTTTTTTTTTTTAGGATTTTATTTATTTATTTGACACAGAGAGAGATCACAAGCAGGCAGAGAGGCAGGCAGAGAGAGAGAGAGGGAAGCAGGCTCCCGGCTGAGCAGAGAGCCCAATGTGGGACTCGATACCAGGACCCTGAGATCATGACCTGAGCCGAAGGCAGAGGCTTAACCCACTGAGCCACCCAGGTGCCCCTCAAATGAATCATCTTAATGATTAACATGAGTTTGCTCTTTTCCATTTGCCATTTTATCTTTTTGAATACCCACACATTTTCTTTTCCTTCTTCATAAGAAAATTAATTTGTCCAGTTTACTCTCCCACATTAACATCTGATTATTCATGAAAACTCTACCTCAGTAGGCTCTTTTACTTCGGTTGCTTCCTCTAACCCTTCTTTGTCTTCTTTTCCATTTTTCTGAAATGGAAACAGTGCCAGTAAGTGGTATCCAAAAGAAGCTAAAGATAAAACTAACAGCTTATACTCTAATATACCAAGATTTTTATGTAAAAAAAATTATGTAATGGGCAAGTATCATACCAAATAAGTATTTGGTAGCTGTATTAACAAATTCAAACAGACTTGTTATAAATGCCAAAACTAGAAGCAGATTACTGTGACCCAACTATTATTTGACCCCCCCCCACCCCTTTTTCTTAAGTAGACTACATGCCCAGCATGGAGTCCAACCAGGGGCTTGAACTCATGACCCTGAGATCTAGACTGAACTGAGATCAAGAGTTCAGATGCCTAATAAACTGAGCCACCCTGGCACTCCTGACCCCCTTTTTTCCAGCACTTTTGTCACAACCTGATACAGAATACTTCAACTAAAAAGAGAAATAATTAAATGATAAAATATGATATTGCATCTCAATTTTCTCAAGAACATTAACTCTCAAATCCTCTCATAGTTAAGTGGTTAGAAACCTACGTTTGCCACATACCTGAGCAGGTTTGTGTTCCTCTTGAGATGCTGACTCACTCATCTGGGCCACTGAAAGTTCTCATCAAAAGGCAGGGAAAAGTATTACCAGACCAATATTAATAACAAAAAAGAAAGAAAGAAAATAGTAATAAACAACAAAAAGCACTAGAGAAGACCGAAATCACTCCCAACCCCCAATGCATCCCACCATTCTATTGAATGGTAAGTTCTCAACTGCTAAACTTTTCAAACTCTGCTACTGTTACTGCTGTTGTTACTGGCCAAAACTAGATTAGTGCTAGGCTAGTGCCCAGGGAGACAGGAAAACTCAACATTAATAATCACAACCATTATCATTTAAAAAAGAAACACACACACACACACACCAGCAGCAGTAATGCAAGTGAATTTTTTAAAACATTATCATCCTCATTAATTTTTGAAATAACAATTCAGATGAGGTGGAATGAAACTTTGATGGCTACCCAATTCTCACTACAGAGAACTTCTTTTTTGAATGAGGAGTTCTGAGAGGAATGTGGTTTTATCCTATTTATTCATATTAAGGAGTTAAAGTGGATAATTATCAGATCTTTACTTCACTGAAAATGACTACAGATTCAGCCACAAATTATCAAAATCACTGCTGTGCCAAAAATCATTTGAGAATTTGTGTATATTTAGGCTAAGTGCTATGCAAAAAGTAAATTTTATATCTGTGGCCTCTACCTCTAGGGCAGTTACAGTCTAGGGATTATTTAATTTGAAATGGTATCTTTATACAGTGCTAGAGTATTTGCTTATCTTTTTATCAACACAGCACATGTTCTAGTTGAATAAACCAAAATTACTGCCTTTGGAGACAACAGATTCCAACACGTTAGAATAGCTGCCTTGAAGCCTTTTTGAAGCATTCACGAATAATAAATAATATAAAATAGATTTCTTTGGTAGGTCCCAATTGTACATGCCCACAGACTGCTTTCTTTACTTATGGTGTCCATCTCTTGAAACTGCTAAGAAGCTCCCTTCCATTTCTCTTAAAATCCATTCTGTTTGGATGCACCCAGATAAATCCAATGCAATAAACCTTTATTGGGGGCCTTCTCTATGCAGGCCTATATCAGGGTTGAAAAGATGAGTAAGACCTGTGCTTGGGGAGACAAGAAAACTTCCTTTGAAGAGTTCCTAGTTTAGTGATGGAAAAAGGGATAAACAGAGGCAATTTAATCTGCAAAGTGCCAACGTAGACGTGCATGTAAGATGCTAAGGAACACAGAGGGGTAAGCAATTACTTTTCCCAGGGAGGTCAAGGAAGTTCACAGAAATATTTCTAAACTGGATCTTAACAGACTAATAAGACATTTTTGTGTAAAGGAGGGGGGAAGAGTATTTGAGGGAGAAGGAGCAATACATACACGTTCAAGTTCAACAAGTGAAACACTGATCGAGCAGAGCGTACTTATATAAAAGAAAATGGCAGATGCGGCTGAAAAGGTCACTTTTCCATCTGTAAAGTTTAATCATGCTGAATCAAGGAGTTTGGACTTTACTCTGTGCTTTTTAAGCACAGTATAGATGTGATCAAGTTGATGTCTTTAAAAAGTTACCTCTGCCAGCAAAGACTAGAACTATGGAACACTGGAGAAAGAGAGCATGAAGGTAAATTTTGTACTGAAATGTTGCATCTGCAGTAAATGGCCCTCACTCTAGTCTAGGTTCTGCCAGACATTGCCAATACCCTAACCATACCCCTTCAGCTTCACTTTTCAGTATATGTGCATGGTTTCTGACCGCAAGTGCCTGGAATTCTGAGCATTTCCTGCCCGTCCAAATGTGGGGAAAGGCAAGAAGGGCTTGGGAGTTGGTATCTTACAGGAGAAGCCCTCAGTAATGGATAGGAAGTTGCATAGAGTCCCATAGGTGGAACATTTCTGTCTCCCAGACTTCCCCAATGGAATAGAGCCTCAATTGCCTACAGTGCAATCTGCCCAATAATACAGGCATCCTTCATTTTTCTGTATTACTTCCCTACTCCATTACCATTGTTTCCTGGAACCGCCTCCCAGATGAACTTGTACTCAACTCCTTGGATCAGGGTCTATTCTGTGGGAACCTAAAGTAAAACAGATATGATGATCAGGATTGGGGGCAAAATTGGATCTAAAGAGTGAAAGAGAAATAATTGAGGTTCACGGAGTGAATAATAAGATTTTTTCATATTTATAAGGCTGAGTGGATGATGATGCCATTTAATGAAATAAGGAAAAGAGAGAACAAACAGGATGGAGGAATAATAAGAGTTTGCGTTTGGAGGTGTTAACACGTTTAATATACCTATTCAGTAGTCTGATAGACATTTCCAGTAAGAATCTTAACGACACTGAAATATATTATGGTGCATTGGTAGGAGGTTGTGCAGAATCAAGTCCTTTGGAAAATGACAGAAGCACTGTCCAGTTTGAACAGTACTAACTTGCATTTTAATTACTCAAAGTGCATAGCATTCTGCACACCTCACTCTCCCACCCATGAGATTCTAGAGTCATTCTACTTAGATTATCAGCTATGAGACAGAATTTTTGTGAATCTGTTAAGAGACCTTTATATGCATTCCCAATAGATTTATAAATTGGTGAATTGCAGCATTTGGCATCTTGATTGGCAAGACTGTCAGTCATGTATGACAGGGTAGCCAGTTATCCCTGAGGAAGGGGTTTCCCAGGGTAAAAGAGAAATCATACACGATTCTGACTTGTCAGACTAATAGAAGATCAGAAATGTCATTTAGCTAGGTTTCATGATTCTTAAGCCCCTGGGTACTGACAGAAAGATGCATTTGCAGGAGGATGTTAGTGGAGCTCACCCAATAAGAATATCTTCTAGGAGAAGAAAAAAAAAATAAAGATAAACCCTTGCTGATGAATACTTAAAGGTAAGGCTATGAAAGAAAAGCCAGGGTAAGAGAGAGATGACTGCTGATAATGGCAGGAAATTCCTACAGCTATTTACCTGCATGCTGCTGGCTTTACTCCCATTATCAGCCTCTACCACTATGCATATGCCACAGCAAGCTCCTGCAGCCCCACAGGTATATGCCAACAGCCAAGGTCTATAAAGCTATTGGTGGATCTGGATTGAACCCTGACCCCTGTCATTGGTCTGCACAGCCCCACTCACTTGCAGTTAACCTTACAGTTGTACACCTGCAAGACACCAGCCCCAACTCCCATCACTAGCCTCCCCTGCCAAACATGTGCCTACAGCTAGCCCCTATAGTCACACATGTACACAGTGACAGCCAGAGCCACTGCAGCTGCCTATTTGCCTGCCCAGCCCCTGCTGAAGGCCCTAGACTTCACCAGTACACATCTGTTAGCAATTGGTCCCTGCAGCCAGCCTCCTCAACTGGCCCCTAGCCAACTGCGTGCACACTGTCTGGCTATGGCCACTATCACTGTCTGGCATGGTCCCTAGCCAGTAGACTAGACGTTCTCTTAAAGAATCCAACAGTCCTGGGGCGCCATGGTGGTTCAGTTGGTTAAGGGTCTGACTCTTGATTTTGGCTCAGGTCATGATCTTGGTGTCCTGGGATCAAGCCCATGTCTGGCTCCTTGCTCAGTAAGGAGTCTGCTTTAGGATTCTTTCCCTTTCCCTCTGCCCCTCCCCCTGCTCACGTGCGCTTGCTCTCTTGCTCTCTCTCTAAAATAAAATAAAATAAATCTTAAAAAAATAATCCAACAGTCCTTGCAGCCATTGTGCACTGCCTATAGTTGTCACCAAGGATCATGCAGTTGTTGATTTCATGGATCATAGCTTCCTGAGCCAATGAGACACCATGTCACCCCCACCCTTCCCCATCTATAGGCACTACATGTCCTCACACTTGGCATCCTGCAACACTAGACCAAGGGTCACAGCATGTTCCAGCATGCCTCCAACTACAGTTGAAGGTCTTTCCTTACCAAAGTCATTCCATAAGTCTGGAAGAGCTGACTCTTCTTCAAATGCACAAACATCTACAAAAGTGACAGGGATCACAAAGAATCAAGGAAACATGACACCACTAAAGGAACATAGTAAACTTCCAGTAATAGACCCCAAAGAAGTAGAGATTCACAAATTACCTAACAAAGAATTCAAAATAATTATTTTAAAGATGCTCAGAATGCTGCAAGAGAAAACAGATAAACAGTTTGATGAAATAAGGAAAATAAAAAAAGAATGAAATGATAAGTCCCACAAAGAGAAAAACACAAAAAGGGTGCCAGAAATTTTAGAGCTGGAGAATACAAGGACTGAAATAAAGAATTCAACGAAGAGCTTCAATAGCAGACTAAACAAAGCAGAAGAATCAGTGAATCTGAACACAGATGATTTATTATTATTATTGAAGTATAGTTGATATACAATGTTACAGTAGTTTTAGGTGTAGTGATTTGACAAGTCTATACACTATGCTGTGCTCACCACAGGTGTAGCTATCATCTGTCACCATACAATGCTATTATAATACCATTGACTATATTCCTTATGCTGTACTTTTATCCCTGTGACTTATTCATTCCATAGCTGGAAGCCTGTGTCTCCATCTCCCTTCACCCATTTTGCCCATCCCTTAATTCTCTCTCCTGTGAGAGAGAATTTTTGTTCTCTATATTTATGAGTTTGTTTTTGCTTTTTGTTTATTTGTTTTGTTTTGTTTTTAGTTTCTACATATAAGTAAAATCATATGGTATCTGTCTTTCTCTAACTTATCTCATTTAGCATACCCTCTGGGTCCATCCATGTTGTCATAAATGACAAGATCTCATTGTTTTTTAATGGCTGAGTAATATTTCAGTTTGTGTGTGTGTGTGTGTGTGTGTGTGTGTGTGTGTGTGTGTGTGTGACATCTTCTTTACCCATTCATCTATTGATTGACACTTGGGTTACTTTCACATCTTTGTTATTGTAAATAATGCTGCAATAAACACATGGGTGTATATATCTTTTCCAATCAGCATTTTCATTTTTGGGGGTAAATACTCAGTGGGAACACAGATCATTTGAAATGATCCAGTCAGAGAAAAGGAAAGGGAAAAAAATGAAGGAGAATGAAGAAAGCCTATGGGATTGATGGGACACCATTAAGATAAACTATATATTATGAGAGTCTAAGGAGAGGGAGAGAGGAGCAGAAAGCTTGTTTTAAAAAATATGTCTGAGAACTTCCCAAATCTGTGGAGATATTTGCACATCCAAGTTCATGAAGTTCATAGGTCTGCAGACAAATTCAACCCAAAGACATCTTCCCCAGGACACATTGTAATAAAACTGTCAAAAACCAAAGACAAGGGCGCCTGGGTGGCTCAGTGGGTTGGGCCTCTGCCTTCGGCTCAGGTCATGATCTCAGGGTCCTGGGATCGAGTCCCACGTCAGGCTCTCTGCTCGGCAGGGAGTCTGCTTCCCCCTCTCTCTCTGCCTGCCTCTCTGCCTATTTGTGATCTCCCTCTGTTTGTCAAATAAATAAATGAAATCTTATTTTTTAAAAAACCCCAAAAACCAAAGACAATGATAAATCTTGAAAGCAGCAATGGAAAAGAAGTATGTCACTTACGAGGGAATCCTGTAAGGCTACCAATATATTTCTTACCAGAAACCTCACAGGCCAGGAGAAAGTGAGGGTGATATATTTAAAGTAATCAAGAATACTCTATCTGGCAAAATTCTCCTCAGAAATGAAGGAGAGACAAAGTCTTTCCCAGAAGAAGAGACAAAGCTTTTCCCAAATAAAAGCTGCCTTACAAGAAATATGAAATTCTTCAAGTTGGCACAAAGGGACACCAATTATTAACATTAAAATATAAAACATATTGATAAATAGAACTATAATGTTAAATTCAGAATACTTCAATACTGTAATATGGTAGTATATTAATCAGTTAATTCCAGTATAAAGATTAAAGGACAGAAGTATTAAAAATAACTATAGCTACAATATTTGCTAATGGATATACAGTATAAAAAGATGGAAATTTTGGCATCAAAAACAAAATGGGAGGGTAAAAAGGTAGAGCTTTTGTATGTAGTTGAAATTAAATTGCAGTCCACTTAAAATAATTATTATAATTGATGTTTCATGGTAACCACAAAGCAAAAACCTACAATAGATGCACAAAAGATAAAAAGAATGGCATCAAAGCATACCACTATGGAAAATCATCAATTCACAATGGAAATCAGTAAAAGAGGAAGAAAGAAAAAAGGAACTATGGAACAGTCAGAAAATCATTAACAAGATGATATTATTAAATTTTCCCTATTGATAATCACTCCAAATGTATATGGATTAAATTCTCCATCAAAATGCATAGAGTGGGGGCGCCTGGGTGGCTCAGTGGGTTAAAGCCTCTGCCTTCAGCTCAGGTCATGATCCCGGGGTCCTGGGATCGAGCCCTGCATCGGGCTCTCTGCTCGGCAGGGAGCCTGCTTCCATACTCTCTCTCTGCCTGCCTCTCTGCCTACTTGTGATCTCTGTCTGTCAAATAAATAAATAAAATCTTTTTTTAAAAAATGCATAGAGTGGATGGATGGATGGATGAAAAATAAGACCCAACTACATGTTGCCTAAACAAGAGACTCATATCAGCTTTAAGGATGCACAGAGGCTCAAAGTGAAGGGATAGAAAAAGAGAGTACATGCAAGTGAAACCAAAAATAGAGCAGAGGTAGCTATACTTAAATCAGACTTTGAAATAGACTTTATGCCAAAAGCTGCAACAAGAGACAAAGAAAGTCATTATACAGTGATAAAGGGGTTAACTCATCAAGAATTATGGGTTGCAGAATTATAGTATTAACTGAATTCACATCCCAGCCAAGTTACTCATGTTAAAATTGGGGCACTGATTAGGAAGAAGGACCTCATTCCAAACTTCCAGCATTCAGTGGGACTAGGAGACTAATAATCTCAAACTTCTGAGTCACTCTGGGTCTCTCTTGACAATGGAGGCAGTTTGTTCTCCTGTATTTTGGAGACTAGCCTTCACTAATTTGAAAACCTTGCAGTAATTTCTGGGGCAATTGCCTTACTAGGAGATGCCCATTTTCCTCAAGACTCATCACAACCACTTCTTACTTCTAGGAGACTCATAACTAAAATCAGAGTTAAAATGCTCCAGCAGGGCGATTACAAAGAATGACCAGGAAAAATAGTTTTTATAGCAAAAGATTTTCACGATTTGCATATATAGTGGCATAAACCCAACGAATATGTGTTAGAGTATATCATAAGGGAGTTAAAGAAAGGAGCACAGAATATGGTGCTGAGTTGTTAGAATTTGTTAATATGGATACACTTATCAGAAATTAAGGACTTCAGGTCATAGCTTCTAGAGCTGGAAGTGATGTAAGAAGAAATCCAAAGGCTTAGGGAGATAGGAATGTTGGAGCAGATTTATTATGTATTGACCTGCACCTCCACTCCCCTCCCCAGTACATCTTTAGAGAGGATTCTGAGGAGATTCCTTTACTAGAGCATTGAAAAGTGTATTAACAATGGGAATACTTGCATCCTTGAAAAGTTCTATAGTGGCTTTCTTCTATAGGTTAGGCAGGTGGGATGACCCATTTCAGAGTAGTAGAGGCCAAATATTGGTGTTCAACCACCAAAGACAAAGTAGGCACATTTACCATAAAAAGAAGTAGAAATAGAGTGGTAATCAGATTTTTTTTTTTTAACTCTCAGCATTATTTGTGGCTAAATGATTATGGTGGGCCTAGGAATAAAATAGATGGTCAGCCTACTGAAATGGTCATCCATATATATATAGGATAAAAAATCCATATATGGTGGCCAAAGATATGGCTCTAGTCACCACCATGGAGAGTTTTGACCTCTCACCAGTTTCTAGGCCTAAGCCCCATAATGAAGGCAAAGTTGGATCTCCTTGAAGGAGGATACTACAGCACTGTCATTAGTATATAATGAAAATCTTCCAAGTCTTGCCCACACAACCTGTGGCCATCTCCTAAAATGACATATGCCAGGGGAAAAATATCCTGGTATTACACTGATGTTAATTCCTGGGAACTCTAAGTGCCACTACAGTCCACCAGTTTAAGTATGGGCTTGTGGTAGAAGGTGAGAAATTTAGTCTTTTTTTTTTTTTAATGTAACAGCTTAGGATCCTTTATTTACAGTTCTCAGTTTAGGGGCTTATGAGTGTAGAATGTAGAGCTTGCTACTAGCTCCAGGTCTAGGGATAGAAATTTCCAGTCTTCCACAGTTAAGGGGACCTGTTGAAGTGGAGATTAGAGCCTTATACTCCATAGCCAGTGATGTAGCTGACTTTAGTCTGGTGGGGGCTGTGGAGTCATGAATGGGTGGGGAGGTATAAGAACCTGACTGTGGTGTCCCTAGAGTTGGTCCATAAACAACTGGAATTGTCTGTATCTTGTTTATGAAGGCATTGTATGCTAGAAAGACAAAGCTGTTGACAACAGCATCACAAAGAGAATAAGGAGGACGGTCTAGCCAGAACCCAGGAATTTCTGGAGGACACCTGAATCTTCGCACTGATTTTTCTCCATGCTGAAACCTGCATGGACTTTGAAGACTTCGCTTGCTGGGATGTCTAGCAAAGTATGGCACAGTATGAGGGTCTCATGAAGAAGTATTGCTGTAATGGCCAAGGCCTGACTTGGGGTGCAGGATCCCGTAAGATTAGCACTATTTCTTCCAGTGGCGATAAAAAGCCAGAACACAACTGAATTGGGGTACTGATGAGGTAGGTCTTGAGGTCATAACTGAGTGTTAATCTTGATGATGCATTGACCATCTGGTTTCCCTTGGGGGAAGAAATCTGAAGAGGTTTTTGCTTTTACAAAAAAAAAAAAAAGGCAAAAAGTAAAAATAGCATTCAGCATTTGTTTCACAGCAAGCTGTTATAGAGGCAGCATATACCCTAAGCTCCTTCCCCAGGAACCATATTCACTAGCTCAGCCTTCAGCAACTATAGCTTTGAATTGTGTCTGAGCATTTGTGCTTCATCTCGATGTATTCTGTGCATCCGTTAGCAAGATGTGTCCTAAGAAATCAGAAAAGCCTAAGAGATTTGATTTTTTGCATCCAGGAATGCTCAGAAAAATTTTCCATATAAATAAGTGGTAATAACATCTTTGCTTTACATCATTCTGGCTTACATACAGTCTCACGGGAATGTCGTACTTTCAGATAGTGGGGGAAACCTGTACTTTCTTCACTTAGCTTCCAGGATAACAATATCTGAGTTTTTCTCCCACCTCCCTAGTTTTTTATGTTTCTCTTGTTGGTTACTCTTCTTTTCTCATTGTTTGTAATACTGGAGTGCTCCCAGAGCTTAGTCCTTGCACCTTTCCTTTATTTTTTTAAAGTTCTTATTTTAATTCCAGTTAGCATTTAGTGTGATATGAATTTCCAGTGTACAATATAGTAATTCAATAATTCTATACATCACCCCGCACTCATCACAAGTGCCCTCTTAATCCCCACTACATATTTAACTCATTCCCCACTGTCCCACCCCCTGAGAAATTGAGTCTTAACTTAAGTTTGAGTCACAGTAGATAAAGTAAATCCATAGAACCACCCTACAGTGATTTCATCAGTTCCTGGATGTATAATTAAAATAGATATGTGGTAACTGGCAGAATTTCCATATTGGCTTTCTGATCCTGAAATAAGGAGCCTTATAGTATGACAGGCCAAGTTGTAGCCCTTGGGAACTCCCCTCTCCCACATACACATATACCAGGAGAGTAAACAAAAATTATTGTTTTCCTGGGGTGGCAGAATGGGCAATTACAGAGATTAGTAACACCAATAAAGATTTGGAAGAAGCAGGGAGTGATGAAACCTATCTCATGCCAATTTAATTTGCCTGTTTGGATGGATTTTGGAGAATGACTGTAGAGTATTATAAATTTAATCAGGTGATGTCTCCAGCTGCCTTCCATAGGTGATTTCTTTATTGGAGCAAATCCACAATTCCTGCCACCTGGTATGCAGCTATTGCCCTAACAAATGCTTATTTCTCCATACAAGCTGGGAGAGAACACCAGCAGCTATTTGAATTTACTTGGCAGGCCAAAAATATAACTGCATTGTCTTGCCCCAGTGCAACATCAGTTCTCCTGCTCTCTACCATAATGTAGTCCACAGAGATATTGAGCATCATGACCTTCCAATCAGCACTGAGTTGGTCCAGCACATTGATGACATTACAGTCATTGGATCTGGAGAGTAGGAAGTAGCAAGTCTTTAACTGTCTTCATTAAATATATGAAACTAATATAAAATATATGAAACATAAAATATACCAAACTAGGGGATGAAAGATAACCTCCATTTCTGGTATCCATTTCCATATCAGTCAAGTGCAAGTTACTACATTATTATCTCAGCTCTAAACTCACCCTTTTGTATTCTTCTTTGATGCTGGAGCTGGGACTCTGAAAACCACATTTCTTTGCCTTGCCAGCTAGTTCTGTTAGGCTCTGCTAATTGGTGGCACTAGAGGGAGACCCCAAGACTGAAGAAGGATGAGAGAATTGCTTCTTCCTGTCCACTCAAGACTGCTTCCTGGGGCATCTGGTGGCTCAGTCGTTAAGCATCTGCCTTAGGCTCAGATCATGATCTCAGGGTCCTAGGATAGAGCCTCGCATCAGAATCCCTGCTAGGTGGGAAGCCTATTTCCACTGCTCCCACTCCCCCTGTTTGTGTTCCCTCTCTCGCTGTCTCTGTCAAATAAATAAATAAAATCTTGTCAAGCAGAGGAGTCAATTATCATATGGTTTCACTTATTTGTGGAGCATAACAAACAGCATGGAGGACAAGGGGAGTTGGAGAGGAGAAGGGAGTTGAGGGAAATTGGAAGGGGAGGTGAACC
This sequence comes from Enhydra lutris kenyoni, assembly GCF_002288905.1. Lineage (NCBI taxonomy): Eukaryota > Metazoa > Chordata > Mammalia > Carnivora > Mustelidae > Enhydra > Enhydra lutris. The sequence continues at coordinate 3,598,367 of NW_019154110.1, forward strand.
ATGAGAGACTATGGACTCTGAAAAACAATCTGAGGGTTTTGAAGGGTCGGGGGGTGGGAGGTTGGGGGAACCAGCTGGTGGGTATCAGAGAGGGCACGGATTGCATGGAGCACTGGGTGTGGTGCAAAAACAATGAATACTGTTACGCTGAAAATAAATTTAAAAAATTAAAAAAAAAAAGAATAAATAAATAAATAAATAAATAAAATCTTATAAAAAAAACAAAAAAAAAAAAGACTGCTCCCTGTGAACTTTTGGTTCCTGTATGCTTTACCTCTGCAATGCTTCTATATCCTGGTAGCAGCATGTCCTTTCTATAGCAACAACTGAATCCAGTTTGTAGTCTTTCTACAGTTCTGCACATTTCATTGACTCAAAGACACCAACACCAGCCAGTGTTCTTTCCTGTCTGGGTCCTATGCAATCCCTCCTTTAAGCTCAAAGACACCAATACCAGCTGAGCAGCGTCTTCTCAGTGATCTGAGTTTCAGCTCTGTGGGGGTTACTCCGTTAAGTTTGTAAATTTTTGCCTTTGCTTCTTCTTTTCTTTCCCAGCTCTAGGTGCAGTAACAGTTGCTCCCACTCTCATACCTCAGATGTCTCTTTTTAGCTTTGCAGTCATCTACTTAACTTTATATCTAATTAACAGTTCTTGTTAAAGTATCTATTCAAATAACTGGTGTGATTTCTATTTCCTATCTGGACACTGATTATTCAAGTTAATAAAAGATTGTTAAATTTTATTAAAAATTACAACCAAGTGAAGGTACTATATGACTCAACCATACTCCAGCTATTATATATGCTATCTGTACTAATTAATATAGCCATATCACTTTGTAATTAGTCATTTCAAACGTAGGAACTGGATTATTAAAAACAGAAACTATGATTCCCCCCCATTTTTTTATAGGGGGAAAATATATTTTTATATTTTAGCTATATAAACCATAGTCTTTCAAGTGACACACTTCATTTAGTGTGTAATAAATGTAAATGAATTACAAATGTGCTGCAAAATAGTTATCTATTCAGCCCTAAGTAGCCTGAAATGACTGGGTGGTTGGTGCCTCTATGTAATTCACCCCTGGCCAGAAGCAATTTGTTCTAAGGATTCTCAGAGAGTAGCCCAAAGTAGTCAGAGTCTGATGATCCACCCTAGTGTCTCCCATGGCCCCCAAGGAGGCAAGCACTTTATTAAAGCACGTATTCTTTAATAAAGAAGCAAAGCCAAGGAATCCTCTATTACCAGCTCATTACTTTCCAAAGCCAGTTGCAGTGAGAATTGCTGCTTGTCATAAACAATGAGCCTTGGAGCAATCTGCACGTTCTAGGTACTTAAGGGGCAGGACTCACAACCCGAGGTATGGCCAGGAAAGGCAGGGGGACCTGCTGGATACTTCTTATGGATTCAGCTCCCAATCTCTCTTTTCACGTATTTGAATTCCTCCCTTTGTTTATGGCTGATGTGTCCTTGTAGTTACATCCAAATTGGCTGCAGAATTTTCTTCATAACAACATAGTCATACTCTGCAAATTAGAGCTTCATTATTATTTTGTAATATATACTTGATATGAAAATATACTTGGATATTCTAAATCCAGTCATGTAATAAGATATTGCCATATTACATTTGCCAGTGAGAAAAAGTAAGAACGATTACAGTCAAATATAATTTATACTTGTAAGTTCTTAATTGTTGTGAAGATTGTTTTAAATTTATCACCTAGTTGCTTGAATTATAGTCTCATCAATAACTATATTCTCATCAATAATGATCACTGTTAAATTGTCTTGTTCAGGAATTTCATGCAGTCATTTCAATCATAAAACTCTACATTTCTTATAAGACTGATTTAGTGGTGATGAACTCCTTTAATTTTGTTTTTTGGGGAAGCTCTTGACCTCTTAAATTTTGAATGATGACTTGATATGTTAAAGGGAATTCCTTTTGTTTGTTTGTTTGTTTTGTGTTTAAAAGGAATTCTTTTTTTTTTTTTTTTTTAGAGAGAGCAAGAGAATTGGGAAGGGCAGAGGGAGAGGGAGAGAGAGAATCCCAACCAGGCTCCATACCCAGCTAGCAGCCCAATGTGGGATTTTGTCCTATAACCTGGAGACCATGACCTGAGCCAAGAACATGAGTCAGACACTTAACCAATTGAGCCACCCAGGAGCCCCTCAAGGGAATTCTTTAAATGGAACGAAAAGAACATAACTAGAAGAAAACTATGAAAAAATGTCACTGGTAAAACCAAATATATAGTTAAAGTAGATTAATCACTTATAAAGCCAGTTAGGAGGTTATAACACAAGAATAGTAAAAATCAGTTATATCTATAAAAATTAGTCAAGGGATACATAGAATTAAAATGTAAACTATAATATCACATATATAAAACACAGAGGTAGAGTAAAAATTTAGTGCCTTTAGAATGTGTTCTTCAGCACACATGTGAACTTAAGTGACCATCAACTTAATACAGACTGCCTATATATATATATATATATACACACACACACACACACACAGATATATATATATACACACAGATATGTATATATATATTTTATATATATATACACAGATATATATATACACAGATATGTATATATATATGTATATATATATAATATATGAACCTCACAGTAGCCACAAATAAAAAACTTGAAATAGATACACACAAAAAAATAAATAAATAAATCCGAGAAGGCCATCAAGCCAGAAGAGAAGAGAACAAGAGAAAAAGAAAGGAACAAAGAACTACAAAACCACCCCAAAACAACAAATTGCAATAAGCACATACCTATCAATAATTACTTTAAATGTTAATGCTCCAGTCAAAAGACATCAGGGGACTTAATGGATAAAAAAACAAAATGCATCTATATGCTGTCTATGAGACTCAATTCAGACTTAAAGACATATACAGACTGAAAGTCAAGGGATAAAAAATGATATTCCGTGTAAATGGAAGTGGGGAAAAAAAAGCCAAGGAAGCAATACTTGTATAAGACAAAATAGACTTTAAAACAAGGACTGAGGGGAGGAGTCAAGATGGCGGAGAAGTAGCAGGCTGAGACTACTTCAGGTAGCAGGAGATCAGCTAGATAGCTTATCTAAAGATTGCAAACACCTACAAATCCAACGGGAGATCGAAGAGAAGAAGAACAGCAACTCTAGAAACAGAAAATCAACCACTTTCTGAAAGGTAGGACTGGCGGAGAAGTGAATCCAAAGCGACAGGAAGATAGATCGCGGGGGGAGGGGCAATGGAGCACAAAATCGGGACTTTTAAAAGTCAGTTCCCCTGAGGGACATCGCTCCAGAGGCTTAACCGGGGTGAAGCCCACGCAGGGTCAGCGTGGCCTCGGGTCCCGCAGGGTCACAGAAGGATCGGGGGTGTCTGAGTGTCGCAGAGCTTACAGGTATTAGAACGGGGAAGCTGGCTACAGAGACAGAGCCGAGGAGTAAGCTCTAAGCTCGGGGTTACCTTGAATCGGTCGCAGGCTCGGTCAGCTCGGAGCGCGGCCGGAGGCAGGGTGACGGGAGTAATTGGGCGCTGTTCTCTGAGGGCGCACTGAGGAGTGGGGCCCCGGGCTCTCGGCTCCTCAGGGCCGAAACCGGGAGGCTGCCATCTTCATTCCCCCCTCCGGAACTCTACGGAAAGCGCTCAGGGAACAAAAGCTCCCGAAAGCAAACCCGAGCGGATTACTCAGACCGGCCCCAGGTAAGGGCGGTGCAACTCCGCCTGGGGCAAAGACACTTGAGAATCACTACAACAGGCCCCTCCCCCAGAAGATCAACAAGAAGCCCAGCCAGGACCAAGTTCACCTACCAAGGAGTACAGTTTCAATACCAAGGAGAGCAGCGGAATTCAAGAGGAGGAGAAAGCAAAGCACGGAACTCACGGCTTTCTCCCCATGATTCTTTAGCCTTGCAGTTAATTTAATTTTTTTTCTTTTTCAATTTTTTTTCTTCTTCTGCTAAATTTTTTTTTAACTTTTACCCTTTTTTAACGTTTTCTAACTAGTTTATCTAATATATATATATTTTTTTCCTTTGTATATTTTTTCTTTATTGGTTTTCTTTTTTTAATTGTTTCTTCTTCTTCTTCTTCTTTTTTTTTTCTTTTTTCTTTCTGAACCTCTTTTTATCCCCTTTCTCTCCCCTCATGATTTGGGATCTCTTCTGATTTGGCTAAGGCATATTTTCCTGGGGTTGTTGCCAACCTTTTAGTATTTTACTTGCTCCTTCATATACTCTTATCTGGACAAAATGACAAGGCGGAAAAATTCACCACAAAAAAAAGAACAAGAGGCAGTACCAAAGGCTAGGGACCTAATCAATACAGACATTGGTAATATGTCAGATCTAGAGTTCAGAATGATGATTCTCAAGGTTCTAGCCGGGCTCGAAAAAGGCATGGAAGATATTAGAGAAACCCTCTCGGGAGATATAAAAGCCCTTTCTGGAGAAATAAAAGAACTAAAATCTAACCAAGTTGAAATAAAAAAAGCTATTAATGAGATGCAATCAAAAATGGAGGCTCTCACTGCTAGGGTAAATGAGGCAGAAGAAAGAATTAGCGATATAGAAGACCAAATGACAGAGAATAAAGAAGCTGAGCAAAAGAGGGACAAACAGCTACTGGACCACAAGGGGAGAATTCGAGAGATAAGTGACACCATAAGATGAAACAACATTAGAATAATTGGGATTCCAGAAGAAGAGGAAACAGAGAGGGGAGCAGAAGGTATATTGGAGAGAATTATTGGAGAGAATTTCCCCAATATGGCAAAGGGAACGAGCATCAAAATCCAGGAGGTTCAGAGAACCCACCTCAAGATCAATAAGAATAGGTCCACACCCCGTCACCTAATAGTAAAATTTACAAGTCTTAGTGACAAAGAGAAGATCCTGAAAGCAGCCCGGGAAAAGAAGTCTGTAACGTACAATGGTAAAAATATTAGATTGGCAGCAGATTTATCCACAGAGACATGGCAGGCCAGAAAGAGCTGGCATGATATATTCAGAGTACTAAACGAGAAAAACATGCAGCCAAGAATACTGTATCCAGCTAGGCTATCATTGAAAATAGAAGGAGAGATTAAAAGCTTCCAGGACAAACAAAAACTGAAAGAATTTGCAAATACCAAACCAGCTCTACAGGAAATATTGAAAGGGGTCCTCTAAGCAAAGAGAGACCCTAAAAGTAGTAGATCAGAAAGAAACAGAGACAATATACAATAACAGTCACCTTACAGGCAATACAATGGCACTAAATTCATATCTCTCAATACTTACCCTGAATGTTAATGGGCTAAATGCCCCAATCAAAAGACACAGGGTATCAGAATGGATAAAAAACCAAAACTCATCTATATGTTGCCTACAAGAAACTCATCTTAAACCTGAAGACACCTCCAGGTTTAAAGTGAGGGGGTGGAAAAGAATTTACCATGCTAATGGACATCAGAAGAAAGCAGGAGTGGCAATCCTTATTTCAGATCAATTAGATTTTAAGCCAAAGACTATAATAAGAGATGAGGAAGGTCATTATACCCAAAGGAACTGTCCAACAAGAAGATCTAACAATTTTAAATATCTATGCCCCTAACGTGGGAGCAGCCAACTATATAAACCAATTAATAACAAAATCAAAGAAACACATCAACAATAATACAATAATAGTGGGGGACTTTAACACTCCCCTCACTGAAATGGACAGATCATCCAAGCAAAAGATCAACAAGGAAATAAAGGCCTTAAATGACACACTGGACCAGATGGACATCACAGATATATTCAGAACATTTCATCCCAAAGCCACAGAATACACATTCTTCTCTAGTGCACATGGAACATTCTCCAGAATAGATCACATTCTTGGTCCTAAATCAGGTCTCAACCATTATCAAAAGATTGGAATCATTCCCTGCATATTTTCAGACCACAATGCTCTGAAGCTAGAACTCAATCACAAGAGGAAATTTGGAAAGAACCCAAATACATAGAGACTAAACAGCATCCTTCTAAAGAATGAATGGATCAACCAGGAAATTAAAGAAAAATTGAAAAAATTCATGGAAACAAATGATAATGAAAACACAACGGTTCAAAATCTGTGGGACACAACAAAGGCAGTCCTGAGAGGAAAATATATAGCGGTACAAGCCTTTCTCAAGAAACAAGAAAGGTCTCAGGTACACAACCTAACCCTACACCTAAAAGAGCTGGAGAAAGAACAAGAAAGAAAGCCTAAACCCAGCAGGAGAAGAGAAATCATAAAGATCAGAGCAGAAATCAATGAAATAGAAACCAAAAAAACAATAGAACAAATCAACGAAACTAGGAGCTGGTTCTTTGAAAGAATTAATAAGATCAATAAACCCCTAGCCAGACTTATCAAAAAGAAAAGAGAAAGGACCCAAATAAATAAAATCACGAATGAAAGAGGAGAGATCACAACTAACACCAAAGAAATACAGACAATTATAAGAACATACTATGAGCAACTCTATGCCAACAAATTTGACAATCTGGAAGAAATGGATGCATTCCTAGAGACATATAAACTACCACAACTGAACCAGGAAGAAATAGAAAGCCTGAACAGACCCATAACCAGTAAGGAGATTGAAACAGTCATCAAAAATCTCCAAACAAACAAAAGCCCAGGACCAGATGGCTTCCCTGGGGGAATTCTACCAAACATTTAAAGAAGAACTAATTCCTATTCTCCTGAAACTGTTCCAAAAAATAGAAATGGAAGGAAAACTTCCAAACTCATTTTATGAGGCCAGCATCACCTTGATCCCCAAACCAGACAAGGATCCCATCAAAAAAGAGAACTACAGACCAATATCCTTGATGAACACAGATGCAAAAATTCTCGCCAAAATACTAGCCAATAGGATTCAACAGTACATTAAAAGGATTATTCACCACGACCAAGTGGGATTTATTCCAGGGCTGCAATGTTGGTTCAACATCCGCAAATCAATCAGTGTGATACAACACATTAATAAAAGAAAGAACAAGAACCATATGATACTCTCCATAGATGCTGAAAAAGCATTTGACAAAGTACAGCATCCCTTCCTGATCAAAACTCTTCAAAGTGTAGGGATAGAGGGCACATACCTCAATATTATCAAAGCCATCTATGAAAAACCCACCGCAAATATCATTCTCAATGGAGAAAAACTGAAAGCTTTTCCGCTAAGGTCAGGAACACGGCAGGGATGTCCGTTATCACCACTGCTATTCAACATAGTACTAGAAGTCCTAGCCTCAGCAATCAGACAACAAAAGGAAATTAAAGGCATCCAAATTGGCAAAGAAGAAGTCAAACTATCACTCTTTGCAGATGATATGATACTATATGTGGAAAACCCAAAAGACTCCACTCCAAAACTGCTAGAACTTGTACAGGAATTCAGTAAAGTGTCAGGATATAAAATCAATGCCCAGAAATCAGTTGCATTTCTCTACACCAACAACAAGACAGAAGAAAGAGAAATTAAGGAGTCAATCCCATTTACAATTGCACCCAAAACTATAAGATACCTAGGAATAAACCTAACCAAAGAGACTAAGAATCTATACACAGAAAACTATAAAGTACTCATGAAAGAAATTGAGGAAGACACAAAGAAATGGAAAAATGTTCCATGCTCCTGGATTGGAAGAATAAATATTGTGAAAATGTCTATGCTACCTAAAGCAATCTACACATTTAATGCAATTCCTATCAAAGTACCATCCATTTTTTTCAAAGAAATGGAACAAATAATCCTAAAATTTATATGGAACCAGAAAAGACCTCGAATAGCCAAAGCAATATTGAAAAAGAAAGCCAAAGTTGGTGGCATCACAATTCCGGACTTCAAGCTCTATTACAAAGCTGTCATCATCAAGACAGCATGGTACTGGCACAAAAACAGACACATAGATCAATGGAACAGAATAGAGAGCCCAGAAATAGACCCTCAACTCTATGGTCAACTAATCTTCGACAAAGCAGGAAAGAATGTCCAATGGAAAAAAGACAGTCTCTTCAATAAATGGTGTTGGGAAAATTGGACAGCCACATGCAGAAAAATGAAATTGGATCATTTCCTTACACCACACACGAAAATAGACTCAAAATGGATGAAGGATCTCAATGTGAGAAAGGAATCCATCAAAATCCTTGAGGAGAACACAGGCAGCAACCTCTTCGACCTCAGCTGCAGCAACATCTTCCTAGGAACATCGCCAAAGGCAAGGGAAGCAAGGGCAAAAATGAACTATTGGGATTTTATCAAGATCAAAAGCTTTTGGACAGCAAAGGAAACAGTTAACAAAACCAAAAGACAACTGACAGAATGGGAGAAGATATTTGCAAATGACATATCAGATAAAGGGCTAGTGTCCAAAATCTATAAAGAACTTATCAAACTCAACACCCAAAGAATAAATAATCCAATCAAGAAATGGGCAGAGGACATGAACAGACATTTCTGCAAAGACGACATCCAGATGGCCAACAGACACATGAAAAAGTGCTCCACATCACTCGGCATCAGGGAAATACAAATCAAAACCACAATGAGATATCATCTCACACCAGTCAGAATGGCTAAAATTAACAAGTCAGGAAATGACAGATGCTGGTAAGGATGCGGAGAAAGGGGAACCCTCCTACACTGTCGGTGGGAATGCAAGCTGGTGCAACCACTCTGGAAAACAGCATGGAGGTTCCTCAAAATGTTGAAAATAGAACTACCCTATGACCCAGCAATTGCACTGCTGGGTATTTACCCTAAAGATACAAACGTAGTGATCCGAGGGGGCATGTGCACCTGAATGTTTATAGCAGCAATGTCTACAATAGCCAAACCATGGAAAGAACCTAGATGTCCATCAACAGACGAATGGATAAAGAAGATGTGGTCTATATACACAACGGAATACTATGCAGCCATCAAAAGAAATGAAATCTTGCCATTTGCGACGACATGGATGGAACTAGAGGGTATCATGCTTAGCGAAATAAGTCAATCGGAGAAAGACAACTATCATATGATCTCCCTGATATGAGGGAGAGGAGATGCAACATGGGGGGTTAAGGGGGTAGGAGAAGAGTAAATGAAACAAGATGGGATTGGGAGGGAGACAAACCATAAGTGACTCTTAATCTCACAAAATAAACTGAGGGTTGATGGGGGGAGGGGGGTTAGGGGGTTGGGATTATGGACATTGGGGAGGGTATGTGCTATGGTGAGTGCTGTTAAGTGTGTAAACCTGGCGATTCACAGACCTGTACCCCTGGGGATAAAAATATATGTTTATAAAAAATAAAATTTAAAAATAAAATTAAAAAAAAAAAAACAAGGACTGTAACAAGAGAAAAAGGGCATTACATAATGATAAAGGGATCAATCCAACAAGAAGATTAACATTGTAAATATCTATGCGCCCATTAAAAAAAAGCAAATATTAACAGATACAAAGGGAGAAATTGACAGTGTACAATAACCATAGGGGATTTAAATATGCCACTTACATCAACAAATATATCATCCGGATCCAAAAAATCAATAAGGAAGGAGTGGCTTTGAATAACCCATTAGACCAGATGGATTAACAGAGTATATATAGAACATTCCATCCCATAATAGCAGAAGATACTTTTTTTTCAAGTGCACATGGAATATTCTCCAGGATAGATCACATGTGAGTCCACAAAACAAGTCTCAATAAATTTAAGACTGAAATCATATCAAACATCTTTTCTGACCACAAAAGTATGAAACTAGAAATAAATTATAAGAAAAAAATGGAAAAAACACAAAAAAACTGAAGCTAAACAATACACTACTAAACAACCAATGGTCAACAAAGAAATCAAAAAGAACATGGAGACAGCCTTGCATATGCCCCCACCCTGGAGCTGCCCATGCCGCCAGTCATCAACCCCACAATGTTCTTTAACATTGCCGTGAATGGCAAGCCCTTGGGCCACACCTCTTTTGAGTTGTTTGCAGTCAAACTTTCAAAGATAGTAGAGAACTTTCATGCTCTGAGCACTGGGGAGAAAGGATTTGGTAACAAATTTTCCAGTTTTCACAGGATTATTCTGGGATTTACGTGCCAGGGTGATGACTTCACAGGCTATCATGGCACTGGTGGCAAGTCCATCTATGTGGAGAAATTTAATCATGAGAATTTCATCCTGAAGCACACAGGTCCTGGCATCTTGTCCGTGGCAAATACTGGACCCAGTACAAATGGTGCCCAGTTTTTCATCTGCACTGCTAAGACTGAGAGACTGGATGACAAGCATGTGGTCTTTGGCAAGGTGAAAGAGGGCATAAATATCTTGGAAGCCATGGAGTACTTTGGGTCAAGGAATGGCAAAACCAGCAAGATAACCATTGCTGACTATAGATAAATCTAATCAATTTGACTTATGTTTTATCTTAACCACCAGAGCGTTCCTTCTGTAGATCAGAAAAGCATCCCTTCACCCCTGTCTGCTTGAAATATCCTATACTCTTTGTGCTCTCACTGCAGTTCTATGAGTTCCATATTTTTCTCATTCCCCTCAAAGTCTAGCTGGTTTGCAGAGTTAAGTTTATGATTATGAAATAAAAACTGAACAACAACAAAAACATGTAGACAAATGAAAATGGAAGCAAAATGGCCCAAAATCTTTGGGACACAGCAGAAGCAGTTCTAAGAGGGAAGTTTATAGTGATATTGGTCCACCTCAAGACACAAGAAAAATCTCAAAACAATGATGTAAACTTACACCTACCAGAACTAGGAAAAGAATGACAAAGCAACCCCAAAGTTAGTAGAAGAAAGGAAATTATAAAGACCAGAGTGGAAATAAATGAAATAGAAACTAAAAAAAATCAATCAAAAGATCAATGAAACCAATAGCTGGTTCTTTGAAGAGATAAACAGAATTGGTAAACTTATCCAGATTCATAAAAAAAAAGGGAGGACTCAAATAAATAAGATCAGAAATGAAAGAGGAGAAATAACCAACATGACAGAAATACAAAGAATTATAAAAGAAAACTATGAAAAATTATATGCCAACAAATTAGACAACTTAGAAGAAATAGATAAATTCCTCAAAACATACAGTCTTCCAAATGGAATCAGGAAGAAATAGAAAATGTGAACAGACTGATTACTAGTAATGATATTGAGTAGGTCTTCAAAAAACTCCCAACAAACAAGCGCAGGACTGGATGGCTTCACTGCTAAATCCTACCAAACATTTAAAGAAGAGTTAATACCTATTCCACTCAAACTATTCCAAAAATAGAAGAGGAAGGAAAACTTCCAAATTCATTCTAAGAGGCCAGAATTACTCTGATACCAAAGCCATATAAAGACACTGCAAAAAAAAAGAAAACTATAGGCCAATATCCCCAATAAACATAGATGCAAAAATCCTCAACAAAATATTAGCAAACCAAATTCAACAATACATTGAAAGGACCATTCACCACAATCAAGTGGGATTTACCCCAGGATGGATCAATATTCACCAACCAATGAATGTGATATATCACATTAACAAAAGGAAGGATAAAAACCATATGATCGGGCACCTGGGTGGCTCAGTTGGTTAAGTGACTGCCTTCGGCTCAGGTCATGATTCCAGAGTCCTGAGATGGAGTCCCATATCGGGCTTCCCCTACTCTGCAAGGAGCCTGCTTCTCCCTCTCCCTGTCTGCCACTCCCCTGTAGTCTCTCTCTTTCTGTCAAATAAATAAATAAAATCTTGAAAAAAAATATGATCATCTCAATAGATGCATAAAAGCATTTGATAAAATACAAAATCCACTCATGATAAAAACTCTCAACAAAGTAGGTTTAGAGAAAACATACCTTACTAACATAAAGGCCATAAATAAAAAACCCACAGCTAATATCATACGTAATGGTGAAAATGGAAAGCTTTTCATTTAAGATCACAAACAAGACAAGGATGTCCATTCTCACTATTTGTATTCAACATAGTACTGGAATTCCTAGCCACAGCCATCAGACAAGAAAAAGAAATAAAGGTCATCCAAATCGGTAAGAAAGAAGTAAAACTCCCTATTTGCAGATGACATGATAGTTTATATAGAAAACCATAAAGACTATACCAAAAAACTATTAGAAGTAATAAACAAATTCAGTAAAGTTGCAGGATACATACTTAACATACAGAAACCTGTTGCATTTCCATATACTAATAACAAAGTAGCAGAAAGAGAAAATTAAAATACACTCCCAGTTATAATTGCACCAAAAAGAATGCCTAGGAATAAATTTAACCAAGAAGGTGAAAGACCTATACTATGAATAATATAAGACATTATATTGAAAGAAATTAAATTATATATGAAAGAAATTAAAGATAACACAAGCAAATGGAAAGATATGCCATGTTCATGGATTGAAGAATTAATATCATTAAAAATGTCCCTACAACACAAAGCAATCTACAGATTCAATGTAATCCCTATCAAAATACCAATAACATTTTTCACAGAACTTGAACAAATAATCCTAAATTTTGTATGAAACCACAAAGGACCCTGAATAGCCAAAGTAATCCTGAGAAAGAAGAGCAAAACTGGTGGTATCACAATCCCAGATTCCAGGATATGCTACCAAGTTATAATATCCAAAACAGGTTATACTGGTGCAAAAATAGACACATAGAACAATAGAACAAAATAGCCCAGCTATAGACCCACAGTTATATGGTCAAATTAATCTTTGACAAAGAAAGCAAGAACATACAATGAAGAGTCTTTTCAAGAAATAATGCTGGGAAAACTGGACAGCTACATGCAAAAGAATGAAACTGGACCACTTTCTTATACCATGCACAAAAAATAAACTCAAAATGGATTAAAGACTGAAATGTGAGACCTAACACCATAAAATTCCTAAAAGAAAACTCAAGTAGTAATGTCCTGGACATTGGCCTTAGCAACATATTTATGGATATGCCTCCTCAAACAAGGGAAACAAAAGCAAAAATAAACTACTGGGACTACACCAAAATAAAGAGCTTTTGCACAGCAAAGGAAACCATCAACAAACCAGAAAGGCAATATACTGAATGGGAGAAGATATTTGCAAATGATATGACCAAAATGAGGTTAATATCTAAATTATATGAAGAACTTAATACAATTCAACACTAAAAAAAAATAATAATCTGATTAAAAGTAGGCAGAGGACCTGACTAGACATTTTTCCAGAAACATACAGAGGGCCTACAGATACATGAATAGATGCTCAACATCAATAATCATCAGGGAAAGACAAATCAAAACTACAATGAAATATTGTCTCACACCAGTCTTAATGGCTAGTAACAAGACAAGAAATAACAAGTGTTGATGAGGATGTGGAGAAAAGGGAACCTTTGTGCACTGTTGGTGGGAATGTAAATTGGTGCAACCAATGTGGAAAACTGTATGGAGATTACTCAAATAATTAAAAATAGACCATGATATGATCCAGTTATCCTACTAGGTATTTACCTCAAGAAAACGAAAACACCAATTTGGAAAGATATATGCACCCTCATGTTTATTGCAGCATTTATAATAACCAAGATATGTTAGCAACCCAAGTATCCATTGATAGATGGATAAATAAAGAAGATGTGGTAGATAGATACATAGATAGATATGAATATATATATGTGAATATTAGTAAAAGAGAATGAAATCTTGCCACTTGCAACAACATGGATGGGCGTGAAGAGTATTATGTTAAGTGAAATAAGTCATAGACAAATACCATATGATTTCACTTACATGTGGAATCCAAAAAACAAAACAAACAAAAAGCAGAAATACATTCATAAATACAGAGAACAAACTGGTGGTTACCAGAGGGGAGGGAGGTGGGGGTTCAGCTCAAATAGGTGAAGGGGATTATGTGGTAGAAACTCCCAGTTATAAAATAAATAAGTCATGGAGCTGAAAGGTACAGCAAAGAGAATAGTCAGTAATATTTTAACAATGTTTTTAAAAACCTACATAAAAAAATGTTATGTTTATAGAAGCAATCTCAGGTTTTTCATTTAATTTTTGAGAAGACTATTCAGAATCTCATACAAATTCAATATTTAATATCATCCTTAATATGTTTCTTTTTCTCACCATATTATATAAAATGTTTTTTTTCACCAAGCCCCATACAATTGCCTCCAAATCCTCTTTAATTTATCCCAATGCGCTATACAAATATCATCATCTCTATGGATGTCATGATGCGAAAAAAGGTTGAGAAGAACTGCTTTAGCCCCAGATCAGGATTCCTCTCTCTTTTTTTTTTTTTTGACATTTTTATTCTTTTAAACATTTTTAAATTTTAAATTCAACTAATTAATATATAATGTATTATTGGTTTCAGAAGTACAGCCCTGTGATTCATCAGTCTCATATAATACCCAGTGCTCATTATATCACATGCCCTCTTTAAAGTCCATCACCAATTACCCCATTCCTCCATCCCTCTCCCCTCCAGCAACCTTCAGTTTGTTTCCCATGATTAAGAGTCTCTTATGGTTTGTCTCCCTCTCTGGTTTCGTCTTGTTTTCTTTTTTCTTTTTTTCCCCTATGAGTCTCTGTTTTGTTTCTTACATTTCACATATCAGTGAGACTATATGATAATTGTCTCTCTGATTGATTTATATCACTTAGCATAATACCCTCTAGTTCCATCCACGCTGTTGCAAACCAGATCACAATGGATTTCAGTGAGTGTGTGAAATGTGCAAGCATATCTTTTTGGAGAGAGAGTTAATAGTTTTCACCAAGTTCTCAAAGCTTAAGAACCAACTGATCTCAAGAATTTCAAAAGTTTCTCTATAATTTCACCCCTGAAGGAGTGAAGATACAAGTCAAGGGTTAAAGGAATTCCAATAGGACAAGTAGGCCTCCATTATCACAGGTGGGAAGAATAAAGGTACTATAAATAGAACTAGGAGGACTTCTGTCTCTGGCTCCCTCTTTTGGGAATCCTGCTCTTGGTCTCTCTCTCTTCTCAAGTTCAACTAATAAACTAAGAGAATTCTAGGGTTTTTTTCTCTATTAGAAGTAGATACTTCCTCCCTCACATCACCAGAAAACCAAGTAGGAACCAGGGTGGAGCCTAGGGAAGAATAGGTATAAATGAGGCAGAGAGCATAGATTTCAAATGTTCACATGTGATCTAGCTCTGCAATTAAAGCCTGAAAGCCAGTATCATAAAATGCGCATTTACCCAGACCTCTTCCTCTATGTTTTGAAAGAATTTTGTACATATTTAGGCTTCTCCTATATATGTAACCTTCTTGGGGGCCTATCAAAGGTGACTTTGATAGGCCCCCAAGAAGTGACAGTACCACTTTTCCTTGCTAATAGGCTTTGAGCTCCTGAAAGATAGACTTTTATTTTGTTCTTAAAATATAATACATACTCAATATTTTCTCAATTAATGGTGACAAATGAACATAAATCAAGATTTCCAAATCTAAGCTTCCTCAAACGGTTATATACCAGGAAGAGCTATTCCCTTTGTAAATTATAAATTAACTTCCTAATACAAATAAGTTTAATGTGAATCTGGGTACTTTGTAATTCCAATTTTTTAAAAGATTTTATTTATTTATTTGAAAGAATGATAGTGAGAGAGCACATGAGCAGAAACAGACTTCCCTGGTGAGCTGGGACCTTGGACCCTGGGATCATGCATGACCTGAGCCCAAGGCAAGTCGCTTAACGCACTGAGCCACCCAGGTGCCCCTAATTCCAATTTCTTTTATAATCCTAATTTTGACCAGGATTTTATCACCTCAGATATGTCCAACAAAGATCTATTATATCTGCCTATAGATGAGACTTATCTTCATCGCGCATCTACTTCTCTTACTATTAAGAAAAGCATGTGTCGTGTCCTTTTAAGTCATTTTTATTCCCTTTTTGCTTGATGCTATTTTCTACACATAGGGTACACTCAAAGAAAGCTGACCGAACTTGGAACAAACTAGAGAATAATAAAGTTATCTTAACTACATACAGGGCTTTATAGTTTATCTTGTACTTTACCATGCATTATCTCATTTGATCACAGGAATCCTGTGAGTTAGTGATCCATTGTAGAAACCAATGCTCAAAAAGTTTAACCCATTTGCCTAAAGTTTTACAGAATTGGAGTTAGAAGCCAATAGGTCTTCGGACTCCTATAGCAGTGATCTTTTCCATTGTAAGATTAATGGAATTAAGTCATCTGTCAAAAGAATTTCTTAATATTATGTTGCTACACAAAACTAGATAATCAGCGTCGCTATCCCTGAGTTACTAAGAAAAGTAACATACTAGTACATTAGTAAGACCTGTTGATTTGAATAATAGTTTTTCTAGAATACTTTGATTTCTTAACCACGTTTGTTTCATTTATCTGAGTTCATTCAGCTTTCAGCTATGTATATTTCTTAGCTATGCATATAACTTCCTGTTTGGTCTTCTAAGCATTGGTTCAAAGTTCTTATTTCTGAACTTTGTCTTTTCTTTTCCTGTTTACTACGCAGCTCCGGGAAAGAAAAAACAAAAACAAAAACAAAAACACAGATTGTTTAATCGGGGAACCATACATCTTTGTTTAATTTTGTCTCGCAGGCACTCTTGACCACCACCAGGGGGCAAAAGCCTACCAGCTGGCTTCTCTGCGATTCATTCTACACAGGACTGTACAGTACAGGGACCCTCAGTGTCTGATTCTTGATGGAACCTCCCTGCTAATTATTTCAACCGCAGGGCCCCAGGGAGAGAACAAAGGCTCAGCACAGAGGGCTCTAGTGGCACTTAACCATACAGCAGCCAGAAAGAGCTCATGACAGCCCTGTCGGTTGAAAGAAAGCAATGAGATCCAAGGGAGTTTGAGTGACAACAGGAGGAGGAGGCTTTAATAACTGCAAACTCCTTAATGTGTGTGTTTTCTACAGCTTTGAGATGCATGGTGGTATCTTCCAGAACATCCACTCCAATTGAGAAATAGCTTTGTCAACTCTTTCTCTGCGTAAATAATCAGTGGTATTTGCATAGTGAGATTCCCCCCCACCCTTAATCTTGATTTTCCATTACTTTCTTGGTTTATAGTCTGCTGACGGTTTATCTTTCAGAAAAGTATTCCTTTAAAATATTTAATAATCTACATTTCACATATGTCTATGCAATCATGAAATCTAGAGCCGAAAGAGAAAAAAATCTCAAGGAGCAAAACCTATTTAAGAGAATTTCTTCCCAGCGGGAAGCAAGTGGGAGGTAAACAGCAGGTTGGACCCTTTTAACTCCGTGAGCCCAGCCTTCTCGGCCTCCCGGGCTGATGCAGCCTCTCTCCACCTTAGGAATAATGAATGAGTCCTTAGAGGCCAGGGTAATAGAGGAAGCGTGAGGGGTACCCTGAAGCTTGCCAGGATATAAAATTAAAAACCTTTCTTTCTTTCATAAAGTCTCATCATGAAACATGGGCTCTGAGACAGAGGGTGGTAAAGCTCAGAAAAAGCCCCCGAGAACCGGGCCAAAAGGGGATAAACTCGTCTCTGGTCGCGCCAGGAGGGTCTCCAGTCCATTAAGTCTCACTCCCGCCCAGAGAAAGCCTTTGAAACCCGTCGGAGCCCTTTTCCACCAGACAACATGTTTGCCTCAGGATTTTCACCTCAGTTTCCTTTCATTAAGATCGGTTAAGCTGTGCGCCCCCACCTCATAAAATGGTCGTCTCTCAAGAGTGGGGATTCCAGAGCTCTCCCCTCTCCCCGGCCCGGGGCCCCTCCCCCCAGCCCACCTCCTTCCCTCTGGACGCCGGCAAACCGCGCGATTCCAGGGCAAAGGAGGAAACCCGGGAAGGGGCGGCGGCCAGAGACGCAAACACTCAGCCGGCTTCCGGCAACTCAAGGGTTACGGCGAGGCGGCGGCGCGCGCCGAGGGGAGAGGCGGTTGCTGACAGGTGGCGCCTGCGCACTGGGAGCGCTCATTGTGCCCCGCTGCTGCCGAACCGCCCGCCTGCCCGCCCGCCGCCCGTTCCTCGCGTCAGTAGGCGAGAGTCCGGTGTTGGGTGCGGAGCCTGCGGTCGTTCCCGCGGCCTCCTCCTCCTCCCCGTTCCCCTCACCCCCATCCCATACCCCTTTCCCCATCCCGGCTCCGTCACCCTCCCGCCCCCCACACTCAGGACAAGAATGCCCTGCCCGGAACAACCTAGCAGCGCCTAGATGGCTTTGGTCACGGTCCAGCGGTCGCCTACCCCCAGCACCACCTCCAGCCCCTGCGCCTCGGT
Source organism: Enhydra lutris kenyoni (assembly GCF_002288905.1). NCBI lineage: Eukaryota > Metazoa > Chordata > Mammalia > Carnivora > Mustelidae > Enhydra > Enhydra lutris. Next base: position 3,616,702 of record NW_019154110.1, read on the forward strand.
GAGTCCCACCCGGCGGCCGCTCCGCTCGCTTCTGTCACTGCGGCTCCGCTTTGCCTCAGCGGGTCCCGCCGAGCGCCACTGCGCACGCGCCGCGCCGCTTCCCAGGCCTTGGCACTCGGCTGCCGCGAAACCCCCACACACCCCATCTTAAAGACGAGCTACGGGAACTACGGGACGTTGGGGTTTGCCCCCATCACTGGGGGCACCTGGCTCTCCCAGTCCTCGCCCCGAACCCCCCCGCGGCATGCTTTCCTATGGCTTGAACACTTCCTTTCTGGAATGAGTCATTCTTGCTTTTCACCCTCCCCCTTCCTTGTACCCTCTGTTGCTCTGCTGCTGCAGGGAGAGGACCATGGGACTCCTGCGTTGCCCCTTACACACACCACAGCCGTTTTCCCACACCCATCTCTTGGACCCGTTCGGTATTCGCACACTGGAGCCCCTTCTTCAGGCTCCCCGCGGTGTGTGCCTTCCCTCTAGTCACTTGCCGTCCTTCTTGTGCTCTGGTACTGTTCCGGCTTCATTGGACTGCTGAGCTGGTAGTTTCTCCTTGGTTTCTTCCCTCTTTCCCTCCCGCAGAGGGTGGCCTTGGTCTCTGCTTCTTGGATCTCTTACCTTTCCTCTAAGAGGTTCTGAAGCATCTGGCGCTGCTTGATGACCAGTGCCAATTCATTTACATCTTACAGACATTGATGCCTTACACTCATTGCTCATGATCGTTCTTGTTCTTGGATCGTGTTTGTATGGTTCCTTACTTCAGATACCTATAACAGTGAAGCATGCTTCCAGAAGGAAAATACCCAGTAACCAGCGCTTTCCTGCTGGCCCCTTCTTTGACTTCCCTGCTAGCCCCACCTCCACTCCTTTACACCCCATTCTTTTAGGCTTTATTCTTGAATATATTTATTTTAAAAAAATATTAAAATTAAATACGTAAAACATTGCTCCCGTGGGGCGAGGTGGGATCTTGTAAAAACACACAGATGTTTTAGAAGGAAGTAGAATGAAAATATGAACAATTGAAAAAACCGTCTTGAACTTCCTACAGAATTATAATTTTTAAAACTGTTGGTGGATTTAGTAGTTTCAGTTGCCCAAAGGTATTCGGTGAACACTGTAAACATCAGGTTTCACTGTAAAACATCAGGTTATTCTTAGTATTCGTATGTCCACTGAGGCATGGGGTTTGATATCTCGAAAATACGGTGGCTTGTGATTTCAACATAGTTTGATGAATTTCAAAATTTTGTCGTGTCCTGAGCTTTCTTCTGCATTTTGTGTGACCAAATTGGCAATTATATCCTAATTCTAGAATTGATTATATTTCAGAAATTAACTTGTATTGTTCCAGAGAGCAGAACTATGATCTTTGGGTAAAAGTTCAGGGAGGCAGATTTCCAATGATTGTAAAGAAGAATTTTGTAACAGTGAAGTGGACTGCCTTGCAAAAAATAGTGAGTGTCCATTGCTTCAACTATTCAAAGAAGGGCTTTTTGCCTGGAATTTGGTATAAGGAATTCCTTCAGTGGGGGACTTCTAAGGCTTTTTCCAACTCTTAAGATTTTGAGATTTGAGAATAGTTGCCCTTCAAAGGTGGTAAAATGTTTTAGGGTCTTCTGAAGATAAGTGTGATATGGATAGAAACTTAATAAACTGATTTTTATGTTGTATTTAATGCTAGTTCTTGGAAAGTTAACATTCCATCAAACCACCTTACTTCTCTCTACTGATAAACCATTTGAGGATAGTGGTCACCAGACCTGATTTTGGCTGAGAATGCAACTATACTAACTTTCTTGAGTTGAATGATTAGTATACAGTAAGGCTGTATCTACTTGATATGACTTACTTAGCCAGACCTTAGTTATTAGCATATTGAGGTATGTTAATAGCCACTTTTGAGATAGGTAATTAAATTGATCATGTGGTAAGCTCAGTTGTTGAGCTAACTGATTGATATTTCTACAGCTACTTGCTATAGTAGTCTGGTTATTTCAGTTGTTTATATGTGGCCCTGGGTGTAAAGGAATCCTGGGACTGGTGTGTGTATGGGTGTGGGTGTGTGTGTTTGTATGACTGATGAGCCAGTTACCTTTCCCCTTAAGTTGTCTTCCTATTTCACTTCATCCAGAGCTATGTTCAACTGAGTTGTCTTGTGGTTCTTGTGTTCCAATATTTGTATGCTGTCTGACCTGCATATATTTGCTATTGTATCTCTTGTTGCATGAATAGGTTGAGTTGTTTGTTTTAAAGGTAAAAGAGAGAAAACAACAAAGAAAAAGTCTAGAGGATCATGAAAGGAGAGATTTAATTTTGTGAGACTGGAAATTTAGATTTTTTTAAATTAATAACTTTAAGCATTTTATTTTACTTTTTCACTATAGGTGTATAGGGCATTTTAATACTGTCAGCTCTTCAATATTCATTCACTGGGGATTAAACAAATATATTGATCATCTACTGGGTATGAGTGATTATTACAGATAGTAAGATGTATAAGACATCAATCCCGTGTATCGGTATCATGTAATCTTGGGAAGGGATGGGAAGAAGAACAAATGTGAGATGAGAGGGTAGAAAAAGAGAGTGAAGGAAATGATACTGTATGTACATGAACACTTAGTTTGTTTGTAATGGCCATAAATATTGCTGAATTCAAATTAAGATAAATTTACTAATGGCAAGAGTAATAATAACAATATCTAACATTTATTTCTTGGGTTTTCGTCTGTGCTAGGTGTCATGCCAAATGCTTTACATGGCATTTACTCCTCACATTATGTCCAAAGGAAATTGCTATTATCCCTGCCTTACAGATGAAGAAACTGAGGCAAAGAGCTATTAAGGAATGTGCCCAGTGTCACTCAGCTGTTGAAAATGTATTTAACTTTAGGATCTTCCATCTTTTCCTTTGTGGTAATCAAAGAGAAGTACATATAGTAGGTGGACAAGATTCAAACTCAGCCTTGACGTATGGGTACAATATTTATAGACTGGAGTAGGGCCTGAGAAATAAAGAGTATTTCAGGTGGAGAGAAGTTGTATTACCAAAACTTATAGGCCAGAAAGCACAAGACATATCTGAAGGACTTAACTAAACCAGTTTGATGAAGGATCTCTTTGGAAGAGTAGTAAGAGATAAAGGTGAAGAGGAAGCTGGGACTACACAGGGACTGCTGAGTTTAGGAGTTCGAACTTGATAGGGAAGGTAATGGAGAGTCTCAAGAGGTTTTTGAGCAGATATTATCACAGTGGTGTTTTAAGAAAATTGATCTGGGAGCTATTTGCCATAGGGATTTGAGAGAGGTGGAGGGAGGCCATGAGTGCAGCCAGTTAGAGGCCATTATGGAAGCCCAGGTGTGAGATAATAAAAGCCTAAACTGGGGATATGAAGTGGTAATGGAAAGAGGGAAAGATGTGAGGGATTATGGAGAAGACACAAAGGACCTGGGAACTGGTTGGATATAGGGGAGGAGAAATCAGAGATGCCAACTTTGGAAGGTATTGTTCTTCTAAGATAATAGATGTTTCTTAGTTAATAGACAATTTAAGAATTATCTTTTTCCTTCTGTTATGAATTTTCTGAATGGATACCTGTGTTGATCCATGGTCATATAAACACATTGAAATAACAAGGAAATAATTTACTCTTCTGTAATGCTTTGTACTTTTCAGAGTGTTTTTGTGTTTGTGTTCTAATTTAACTCTAGGGCAGCCTCATGAGTTATGCAGGACAGGTACCAAGGTTAAAAGACTAGCTAAAGGTCACAAAACTGGTTAGTGTAAGAACCTACACTAGAACTAAGTTCCTTGGCTCCTGGTCCATATCTCTTTCCATAATGTGAAACAGCATATAAGTTTCTGATCCTGAGAACTGATCCTGAGAACTGCCCATATAGTAAAGGAACCAAGACTTGAGATATAATCAAGAACTCATACTCTTTGAAGTTAATGTATATTGTAACCTTAACTAGAACAGAATCATCTAGATCTGTGCAGATTGTTTTTAGGTGATACCCTTATTTGAAGCCTGTTATCTCTCAGTTTATACGTAATTCTTAAAACTTGGGTATTTAATTTTTCTTACTCTAGGAAGATAATCCACAGCAAAATAGGAATGGAAAGTGTGGCAGGTGCTGCTAAAGACAGGCTGCTTTCAATTCTGGGAAATGATAGCTGATGGTTTTATAGCAAGGGAGGAAGAAGAAGATTTATAAATAGCTGGCATAAGAAAAATTTAGCAGTTATGGTAACATACTACTTAATGTAAGGATCAATCTCTCTCTCAAACCTGGTGGTCCCTCAGAGCTACTATTATCTGGTCATAATGATCACCCTGAATAATCATAATATGGCTTCATCTTGTTTTGTCTTCTTTTTAAACAGTCAGGATTGAGTGAATTGTATTTTAAGATAGAAATCCATCCAAGTTTCATGGAAGTTTTGAAGTGTATGATGCACATTTTAATTAACTGGGGAAATTCATTTCCATATATGATGCTGGATAAATAAGATACTATTGAATTATATATGTATTTTATATATATTCAAATATGACCACACCTTTCTCTCAGAGAAAATAAAACCATAGCAAATATGCAATTGATTTGTCTGAAGTATAAATACTTAAAAGTGATGCTTTTTAATTTTTTGAAGACAGCTTTAGAACTTTCTTACACTACAGAAATAATACATGGTCATTGTAGGAAATTTTGGGAAATACGGAAAAGCACAGACAAGAGAATGAAAGGTCTATGCTCTACAGTTGCATGTATATTTTACATAGCTGAAATGCTGCTATCTATATAATTTTGTATATTTGGTTCTTTTAAAGTTACTACATATCATAAATATATATCTATGTGTCATAGCACTTAAATGGCTACATAGAGCACTTATAACTCATCCTAACCATCCCATTATGGTTGAACATCTGGGTTTTTTCCAACTTTTTTTTTTTTTTTTTTTTTTGCTATTATAAATCACATTGCAGTGAACATCATTGGGCATAAATATTTGACTATATTTTGGAACATTTATTAAGATTTCAAGAAATATAATTACTGGATCACAGAGTATAAACAATTTTAAAACTCCTCTTGCATATTTATACTTTCTAGAAAGGTTGTTCCAGTTAACATTTATTTCAACCAGCATAGGGTAAGAATACTATTCTCCTGGCCTTATTAACACTGGATATCCTCATTTCATATTTAATCATTAGTAACTTTCAAGGATAAAGAATAGTACCTCATTGGTCTTATATAAACTTTATTACTAGACAAGTTGAACATTTTTTAGATGGTTAGACATTTCTGTTAACTTTTTAAAAGATAGCTTTATTGAGGTATAGTCTACAAAACCTAAAATAAACCCATTTTCATAATTGTATAATTTAGTGATTTTTAGTAAAACTTACAAAGTTGTGCACCCTTCACTACAATTTTGTATTTCCATTTTAGGTATTTGTTCATTCTTTTCAACTTGTGTATCCTCTTGCTATATTATGATTATTGACTTATTTATTAGAACTAATTGCTTTTTAATTTTTTGTATTGCCCTTAGAATACACTCCAGAGTTTTGCTAGCAAGACTTTTAGTGAGCAAACCTTGCTTTACCTCTTCATCCTCTTCTTTTCCCAAGTTCCTGCCTTGCACACTGCTCAGTCAAGCTGACATGCCATGCTCCCTTTGATCTCTAGGCTTTTGCACATGCTGTTCCCTTTACCTGGAACACTTTTTCTTCATCTCTTTACCTGACTAATTCCTGCTCATCCTTCAGGTCCCAGCTTAAATGTCTCTTCTTCTGGGAAGCTTCCCTGACTCTACTCTCAGACTATGGTAGGTGCTCTTTCTATGCGCACCATAGAACCCTGTATTTACCCATTGTGGCTCTTATCTCCTTATTGCGCTTGATTATTTGATTGCTTATCTCCCAAGCTAACCCTTAAGCAGGGACTAGGTTTGTTTTCATAATTTTGTATCACCAAGGTCAACAATATTGGACATATGGATCAATGGATGATGAATCGATGAATATGGTATTATTTAGCAGACTTTTCCATTTTGAGTTCTTCCATTGTTTTTAAACATTTTTGTTTCCAGAAGCCTGAAGAGTATGAGTATTTAGTAGTACATACTGCTAAACTGTCCTCTAGAAAGATTGACTCAAACTTCGTTGACAAACTGTGCAATATACCAGAGGTCAAATGGATAAAAATATCGGTTCCACTGCATCCTCATCAGCCCCGAGTATCATCATCATCATCTATTTTTTTTTATTATAGTAAGAGCTATTGTTTATTGAACACTTACCATGTACCAGGCACTATGCTGAGTACTTTATGTGCATTATGTTATTTAATTTTTATATCTCTCCTTTGGTTTAGGTATTATTATTATCTCTGTTCTAAAAAAATTGAGACTCAGGGATGCCTGAATGGCTCAATCAGTTAATCATTACCCCTCCTTGCTCAGTCTCTCTCTTACGCACGCACACTCTCTCTCTCTCTCTCACAAATAAATAAATAAATAAATGAATAAAATCTTCAAAAAGAAAAGAAAATTGAGGCTCAGAGAAGTAAAATGAGCTACCCAAGATTATAGGCCTGGTGTCTAACCTCAGAACCCTTTCTCTTAACCACTAGTATTTTATCATTTTAATTTACATTTTTTTCAGAGGTTTAAACATTTTTTTCAAATATTTGCTGCTACATGTTTTATATTCCCTGTTTTGTAAATCATTCATGTGATTAACTCAACTTTCTCCATTGATAGCTGTTTTTGCCCTATTGATTTGTAAATACTTTTTAAAATAATCTCTACACCCCGTGTGGGGCTCAAACTCATGATTCCAAGATCAAGAGTTACATCCTTTACTGACTGAGCCAGAGATTTATCATGACCTGATTTATCATGGCCTGAGCCAGAACGAAGAGTCCAACGCTCAACTGATTGAGCCACCCAGGTTCCCCTTGTAAATATTTTTTATACACTAAGAATATTAACCTTTTTCTGTTATGTTGGACGTTTGCCTTGGTTTTTCAGTTGCCATCTTGTTTTATTTGGTTTGTTTTATTCATGGATATATAAACATTTAAAAGATTTTAATGCCATAAAAAATTTTAATACCATCAATCCAAAGCTGTGTGTGTATGTTTTTCCATTGTTTTTCTACTTAGTTCAGTTTTCCATCAACAGAGATATATTCACCTATATTTTCTTAAGTTTTTTAATAGTTTATTTTTATATTTAACTTCAATCATCTGAAATTGATTTTACTACATGGTATGAGGTAAATATTAAACTTACTTTGTTCCAAAGAGTTAACAACTTTTCTTAGTTTATTTTATGAAACAATCGCTTCTTTTTCTAATGGTGTGTAATTCTACCTATGGGAAATACTAAATTGGAGTCATAAGCTAAAATGTGTTACACTGATGATCCATTGCTAGTCCCACAGGAGTTTAGTTAGTTTAACACATTATTACTTAGTATTCATTTAATTGCACGGACAGACCATAAACTTCAACTAACTTAGGTTTTAAAATTTGACTCAAGAGCCCCTGGAAGTCCAGAGTAAGAGCAGTTCTTTGGTAATCAAAAGGTATCTTCAGGTCTCTTGTCATTTCTATCTGGCTTTAAGTGAGAGGGAGCAGGGGTGCCTGCATGGCTCAGTGGGTTAAGCTACAGACTCTTGATTTCGGCTCAGGTCATGATCTCAGGATCCTGAGATGAACCCTTCTCCCCCAAATCCAGCTCAGCTGGGAGTCTGAGATTCTCTCTCTCCTTCTCTCTCTGCCCCTAACCCCGTCAAATAAATAAGTAAATCTTAAGAAAAAAGGAAAGGGAGTAGATTCTAGATTACGCCGTGAAAAAGGCAATTTGCAGGGCCCATGCTGCCTTCCTATATAGCACCATTAAATACTATTGCTGATATCAGTAACTTGAGGCTTTACTGTTTTCCATTAAATGTCTGCTGTTTTGCTGGCTACACATTGCCAGGCCCATTGTAGGCATTCACATGTCTGTGGTTTTCACTAATTTGTTCATTCATTCAAGAAACTTAACTAAAGTAAGGAAACTCTTTCTAATTTTAAAAACCCCATGTGATTATCTTTTTAAAGTGATTTTTAAAATTTATTTTTTAAAATTTAAAATTTTTTTAAAAATTTATTGTCAGAGAGAGCGCATACAAGCAGGCAGAGTGGCAGGCAGAGGGAGAAGCAGGCTCCCTGCTGAGCAAGGAGCCTGAAGCGGACTCGATTGGGATCATGACCCAAGCTGAAGGCAGCCGCTTAACAGACTGAGCCATCCAGGCCCCCTGACCCCATGTGATTATTGATAAGACCCGTTATCCACTCTGAAATCTGCTAGACCTCAAGTGTACGTGGGAGAGACCCAAAGATTCTTGTTAATCAGCAAATATTTAATGAGTGCTATTTTGTTCAGGTAGCCCCATGCATTCTCTTCCTCTGGTTCTCAGCACTGAGTCCTTTTCAGATACTTTTACAAACTGCCCTGCATTTTCTCGCCTAGCTTGAGCAGCACAGCTGCTGTTCACAGTGCCCTTCCTTTTCCTATTTGTCAAGAGAAAGTCTGGTGAGGTGTTCTTGGCTCTGAACTGTAGTGAGAGGTCCCATGGTTCCCAAGATTTCCTGAAAAATGGGAAATATTTCACTGATTGAGTGGGAGAGAATATGTTTGGAAACAAATGGTAGTATACTCTGTTCTAGCCTAGTTTTTATGGAGCTGTTTGATATAATTTTTTTTTAAAGTAATTTAGTACCTTTTTGTATCCTGTGCTATACCCAGTCCTGGATATATCTATTTATTTATTCATTCATGCCAGGATTGGAGATCCAGCAGCCAGTTAGTCCCTGGCCTCAGGAAGCTTTTAGAGTATAATTGAAAAGATTGGTATTAAAAAAGTAATTAGAGTACAGTGTAGTAGTCACAGATGATATAAACCTTGAGGAAGAGAGAGGAGGCCAGCAAGGATTTCTTAGTTAAGCCTTAAAGAGTGAGTGGGAGTTAGCCAGCAAACAGAGGTCTGGTTAGGGTGAGTAGCAGGAGTGAGGAAAGCATTTTTTTTTTTTTTTAAGATTTTATTTATTATCTCTCTTCAGAGAGAGGGAGTGCAGGAGCAGAGGCAAGGGGCAGAGAGAGGGAGAAGCCAACTTCCTACTGAGCAGGGAGCTTAGTGCAGGGTAGGACTCCATACCAGGACCCTGGGATCATGACCTGAGCCGAAGGCAGACACTTAACCCACTGAACCACCCAGGCACCCAGGAAGGAAGCATTCTTAAGCATGAATTTAAAGCACAGGGATTAGAAATGACAGATGTACACTGAGAACCACAAGCAGTACAGTGCTGATGCCTTGCAAAGTACAGAAAATAGGGCTGGAGAAGTAAACATAATTTTCCTGAATTACAACATCCGTGGTTACTTTTACCTTTCATGTAGTGTATATGTTCTCTTGGCTTTCCTTTAAATTTGTTAAAATTTATGAGTAGGGGCAAGAAACCTTAAAGTATAACTGTCCTAATAGCTACCTAATGTTTTAAGTATTTGCTGTGCTATAGACACTAAGTTCAGTGTTAAATGGGTAACACAACAACCATTTGAAGGAATATTATTATTGTTCCTATTTTACAGATGAAGAAACTGATTTTCAGAGAGCTGTCTAGATTCCCCTAGCTTGGAGTGGCAGAGCTGGTATTTAGGTTTTGATTGTCATACTCAAAGACCAATTATTAGACTAAGTTATCTTCTGGGTGTGAAGAGTTAGTCTCTCTGTCTGGGTGCTGTTTGATCCCCCCCCCTTTTTTTTAAACTCATTTTGTGTCATGTTTGCCCTGCTTTAGTTTGAGTCACTATGATTTGTGTCATTTTGCTACGTGTGCCTTAGTAGTTCATAAACTCATCTGAGAACCTTCTCAAGCACTGTGGGATGATATCAGGCATTATCCTTGTCTTAGAATTTACAGGTATAGTGGGGGAAGGTAGCTATAAACTAAGCATGTATAACCAATAAAAGTAGTATAATGAGTACAATAGGAGTGGCAAAACCAAGTTTGTGTAGGGAAGAAGGTGATCATTTCCAAAGGGGATAATGGATAGGAAATGTGGAACAGAGTAATTGGGAAAGATGGAGGAGCAAAAGATCTTTGCAACTAAAAAAATGAAAGTTATGTTATTTACTTCTAAATCTTAATCCCTTTTGGTCCAATTCATAATTAGAAGCCAATTTTTTTTTTCTACAGGGTTATTATTGTAAGACATTGCTATGTAAGGCATGGTAGCCAGATACTCAAGCTTCTATCTTTGGAAAACTTGTGTTTGTAGTTGTTACCTTGCCCCTCACCTATTCTTCCTCTCCCTGCTCCATACCTTGCCCTAGTTAAGGAAAAAGAAAATCCAGCCTCTTCTTTACAATGCTTCAGACAGATAAGGGAATGTGTGAAATTATATTTATTGCAGTTTAAGGAAAGAAATCTTACTTATTGGAGCAGTGATTCTCCAATTATTGCTGCAGACATTTTTATAGAAACACCAACAACTTGGGAGAGCCCTCTCTTCGTAATTATGTTACTTAGCATACCTCAGGCAGAAATTAAAATATACCACATGTTAGCATCTCATAATGTATCTTAATCTATTAAGGAAGTTTACTGATTCTTTGGGGTTTGAGAAAGCGATTGTGGTTTCAAATAAAAATAGTATCTGCCAGTGATTCTAATATAGACCATATGGTGGGGAAGCCCTAATAGTATTTTCATTTCTCTCTTCTTAGGCTTCAAATACCTATAGCAACATGAAGCAGTCCACTATAGTGGTTAAGAGTGTAGGGTCTGGAAAATAATCTTCCTGAATTTGAATCCTGGCTGTACAATGTACTAGACTTAGACAAGTCATTTAACTGTTCTATGCTTCAGTTTGCCCATCTGTAAAATAAGGATAATAACAGTATTTCTTTCACAGAAATAAGCACTAAATGAAGAACGCCTTAGCATTCTTAGCCCATGTCTGGCACCAAATAAGAATGCACTCGTGGAGTAATTGTTTTTATAATGATAGTGATTTAGGGTTGATATTTGTTTATTAAGCAAATTTTCATTAGAACACACATTTGGTGGGGAAGATACATGCTTTATGACAATATAACTTTAACAAATAGCCTACTTCATAGGCTATTTCATATTTCAGATAGCCTATTTCATAGGCTCTCCACATCTTTTTTCTTTCTTTTTAAAATTTTTTACTCAATAATAGCTTTATTTTTAAAATCAAGGATTCGCAGTCTCCACTGCAAAGTATGTTGTGTATGATTTGTGATGACCCTGGAGCACCATACAGAATGATTAATGCAACTGTAATCTTTAAAAATCTCCTTCCCTTGAGAGCTTATCAATTCACTAGGCCATGCTTAGTAGCATATTAATCTATGGGATGTTCTGCTATATGGTAGGACAGATAATTGCAAGTGGTCGTCTGAGTTTGTGTAGTAAAATAATAGACTGAATGCATTGCTGTTTTTAGTGATTGAGAGTATAAATCATGTGGCAAAGTAGAACAGAAATTTATAGATTTTTTTAAAATATAGAGAATCTGAGGACATTGAATGTATTCATGGGTTTAAATATATCTTTGTACAAAGAAACAATAGGTGAGAAGAATGAACTGTCTAATTCAGCTATACCAAACAGTTGGCAGTTGAAATTGAATGCAGCTTTTAGAAAATGCAATTCTAAACCAACTGAATGAAGTCACATATGATATAACAAGAGATCTTTGGTTCAGACTTGGCTACATTTTGATTATAGTTTTTATTATTGAACCCTGTTAGAAAATACAAACAACCTATTTCTTCCTTGAGAGAGTACTGAAAAAAATTGTCCTAAATTTTTTATGAGCACAATATTTTGATTCGTCTTCTTGATCTGTCATATACAAGCTGCAACTTTCTCAACTCTAAGCATTTTTATGCTGATTCTGTGGTTTTCAATTAAACTTCAAAGGAAACTATACTGACTGTAAAGGAAGTCTGGTTAGGCAAGATGTGGCTGAAAAATCTAGGAACTCCTCCACTTGCTTACAAAACATTTTTGCAGGATATAGAATCTTGAAAATTAAATATTCAGCTTTTAGGAGAAAGAAAATATTAGATTTCTGTTTAAGCACTGCTTTATAGAACTTTAACCCAGAAGATTTTTAAAATTAAAATAATTTTATTAAAACCACGAAGTCTTCTTGTGTTTTTGAAATTGTCTTATAGAAGGTGATAGTTGTCTATAGAGATAGTTGTCTCTATAGGAAGATTTGGACCTCTGTGCTGCATGAACTTGTTCAGAATGCCAGTCAGCCGAAAGTTAGAAATGGAAATGTTGCTCACCACATTAGTCTTTGCTTTGTTTCCAGCTGTCATTTCAGGTGATTCAAGGCACTTATAGGAAGACTGTGTTTTAACAGGTTCCAGACTTATTCTTTCTTTTTCTCAGTAGATTTTTTTTCCATTTTATTGGATTGCACTCATTTGCAAACATTTATCAAGTCCCACTGTGCACAAGACTTTATATCATTTAGCTACTAGTACAGTCTACCCTTTTTAAAACAAGTTGCCTTTTTCTTTTACAAGTTGCCTTATCTTGAACATGTGATTTAGAAAATAAGATGATTGAGGTCCTGTGTTTTATTCTTTCTTCATTCTTCTGATATACTGAAATATCCCATTTGATTTTGTACTTTTTTATTCTGTATTTTATTTGTGGCTCACATTTCTCAAATAACCATATAGTGATTCTCTAATTGGAAATGACTTCTGTAGGGGGCGCCTGGGTGGCTCAGTGGGTTAAAGCCTCTGCCTTTGGCTCTGGTCATGTTACCAGGGTTCTGGGATTGAGCCCCACATCAGGGTCTCTGCTCAACAGGGAGCCTGCTTCCTCCTCTCTCTCTCCCTCTCTCTCTGCCTACCTCTCTGCCTACTTGTGATGTCTATCTGTCAAATAAATAAATAAAATCTTTAAAAAAAAAAAGAAAGAACTTCTGTAGTAGTTGTGTGGACTCCAAAGTGAAACCCCATATAGAATTAAATCATATGTGCTCCTAAATTCAAAGATGAAGGAAAAATTATTGAAATGGACAGTTGCTTTTTGAAAATATTTGAATACACAAAATGTTCTTGGAAAATATATGGGTCAATAGTAGAGAAAAATGGCTTGTAAGATAGTTATTTCTTAACCCTTCCCTAAAATTACTAAGTTCTCTTTCCAAACATTTTGCTTTTTGCCTACTTTACTTCATTTATTACTGACTTTCTGAAATACCATTTTGGAAGTTGAGAGAAGAATTGCTTTAAGATTATTAGGTAATGTGACAGTGATATTGAAATAATGAGCCTTTTTTTTTTTTTTAATGCTGCTAAACCTTTCTTGATTATATATTCCTCTGAAGAAAAACTATTTTATACACTGGCCCTCACTCAGGAAACTTTTCTTTTCTGCCAAATCTGGACCCAAAAGGACAGTTTCCCTCTCTGGCTAATTTAATAATGATTTTATGTTTTACAAACTTTTTCTCAAGGAAGTAGGCTGCATTATGGCATAGTGGCTAAATTGGCTTTAGGTTCTAGACAGATTCTGGAGTTAAAATCCCAGCTCTTCCACTTACTAAGTGTAGACTTCGGGCAAATCACCTTTCTAAGTTTCAGTTCCCTTATCTTACAGAATAATTTGTTGGCTTTTGTGAAATAACTGAATGACTACCTAGCACAGTGTCTAGCACTATAGCATAGTGGATGTTCTGTAACTGCTGGTGATCACTGTTGTTAAGTAGATTTAATTCTTTGCTTTTTGCACAGTGTTACATACATACTTAATTTTAAAAGATTATGATGGGCGCCCCTAGGTGGTGAGTTGGTTAAGCATCTGTCTCTTGATTTTGGCTGAGGTCATGATGTCAGGGTCTTGAGATCGAGCCCTGCATCCAGCTCCATGCTCAGCTGGGAGTCGGCTTGAGATTCTGTCTCTCCCTCTGTCCCTCCCTCTGTGTGCACTCTTTCTCTCAAATAAATAAATCTTAAAAAAAAAAAAAAAAGATTATGATAGTTTGGTTTCCAAAGTGTGTTTATTTTTGGTGATATATTTTCATCTTTACTGTATTGTGTCCAGTATACACTACTCTGAGTTGTGTTACTTTATGAAAAGTTATATACCCTGAATTCAAATGGACGCAATCATCTTTTAATGGTAATAATGTATAATGAAGTACATTTGAAGATAGTGAAAGCTGTAGTTTGTGGTTATCTATAATTACCATTAGAACTATTAAAATTCTTTTCAGATAAAGATACAGTGAATTTTGGACTGAGGGTATGTCTAAATTTAATGCTTGGTGGGCACAAATGATTGATATTTAAGAATTCAGCCTTTGTTTATATTATTTTCCAAAGAATAACTGTCTTTTGGCAGTTGAGATGTGTATCATTTCTTGGAACTGCTTCTAGTGAAAAGCTACATTGTTTAGGTCTCCTAAATGATAGCCATCTTGAAACGTCCCACATCATCATTCCCCCCCTGTGACTTCTGAGACTTTTGTGAGATTCTGGCTTACTTGCTTTGGATGTTGGAACCCTAATGTTTTTTCCCAGTAATGTGCAGTAGTGATGCAAGCTTACCTTGCTATTAAGACTACAAAATCACAACCCCAATTTCTTGTTTGAGGGATCTTGCTACTGCTATAAGAAATGGAGGAAGTTTCTTGGACTTTTGATTACTATCAAAATTTTAGGGTTTATTCATAAATAATGCTCCCTAGGGTTTCACAGAATTCAGAACTGGAAAATTGACTACTCTAACTTCTTATTTTACTGTTAAATAGTTTCTAGAGTTTGACTTCAGGGATAAAGTTTAGAATAACTCATTTCTTGAGCAGCTTCAGGAGAGTTTTTGCTATATTTAAAACCCTGTATTGTATCTTTGGTAGTGATTGATTGGAGGATTTTTAGGATGCTAGGCATTCAAGTGGCTACCTAGGTTCTAGGCTAGATATACATTGAAATGTAATGCAGAAGATCACACATTTAAATGTGACAGTGGGATTAAGCAGATGAACAAAATTAGTGTCACTGGCCACATGGGGCCTGTGGTAATTTAGAGACTGAGAACTCCATCGTTAGGGGCTGCAAGTTGTAACCAAATGAGAGTGTAGACCCAGTGTTTCCAGAAAAGTCTTCTAGTTCAAGAAACACTAGTGATGCAGATTGTTATATGAAATCTCCTGATTTTTATAAATGTTGGCAATTGAATTGGCTAGAAATTATTTTGGCTGCAAGTAACAGAAGACCAAGTTTGAGCCATAAGAATATTTTGGTTTATCTAACAGAAGTCCAAGATACATGGTCCAGGACCAACTCAGTAGCTCAACAATATCATAAGGATCTAAGTCCTTTATAACTTTGTGTTCTGCCATTAATGTAATGATTTCCATTTTTATGTTTGTCTCTCTATAAAGAAATTTCTGTTAGCTCCAGCTAGTATATCCATGTTCAATGCAGGAAGAAGTAAAAGGTACAGTGCCAGGAATTAGCTATACCTTTGAATAGGAGTACATAAGTTTTCCTGGAAACAAACCCCCCATTCCTAGAAGACTTCTCTTTTAGTCTCTGGCCAGACCTAGATTACCTGATTACCCCTTGGTGCAAGAGAACCTAGGAAGGCCAGTATATGACTTTCCATCTTAATCATTGAGTGGCAACGAGGGAGAAGGATCTTTGCAATACCTATTGTCAGACTTTGTCTATCATAACAACTAATGAAGATTTAAAGGAATGTTTCTTGAGGACTAAACAGAGCTTATCTGTGGCCCAAATTTATTTTGTGGGCCACCAGTTTGTGAACACTTTATAACAGTATTTTTCCCCCATTTACTATGCATTTCTGGCTTCTAACAGTTATTTTATTAGGTTTCTAAGAAAACCTGGTAGAAAAGAGACAATTTTTTGTAATGTGGAAAGCATGTTGGACTTAAAATGAGAAAGCTCGAGTTTATGTCTTGGTATAAAGACTTACTCGTAGAGTGATGCTGGACCAGTTTGCTTAAACTTTCTGAGCCTCCCATGCCCCATCTGGAAAATGGGCATATTGCAATATAGCATAGTAGTTGAATGTGGAAACTTTGGATTCAGAAAGACCCAAGTTGGAAACTTACCACTGCAAAGCAAGTTGCATGATCTCTCTACCTGTTAAGTCTTTTATAAAATAGGGTTAATAGTTGTACCTACTTCACAGAGTCTTTATGGACACCAAATGAGACAAAGTTTGGTGCTAACTTAGTAGGGTTCTAAGTTAGCATATAAGGCAAAAATTAAATTATAGTCAAAATTATCTCTGGAAAAAACTCTTAAATCACCCATGAAGGACAATATATATGGTTTGGGGCATCCAATTTGTAACTGAGACTGTCTGAGGGGATGCAGTTTCTTCCATATCATACTCACTTTGTGACATGTTGTTTGTGACACTTTGTTGAATGTAATTGCAAGTAAAATCATGTGCACGATAACGTAACTTACATTTTCATTGACATTTACTCTCTTCTAAACACATATAATCAAATTAGCATAAATGAAATGTACATTTGATGCAACTCCAGAATTATTTATGGGATACTCATCATAGAACCTGGCCCTTTTAAGCCTTCAATAAATGGTAGCTGTTAATTTTACCATTGGTACAGCATATGATGTGTGAGGATGAAGAACTGAATTTGTCCAGGGCTCATCTAGGCTCCTGATGTGCAGCATGGACCAATGATAATTTTTTTTTCCTGTTACACCAGGTAAAACTTAGACAAAGGAATAATGTCACTGTTGAGGATTTAAGACAAAGATTATCAGTTGTATTTCAGGGGAAAACTCTAACATAACTGCCTCCAAATATAGGCCAAAATTAACATGACCTGGAAAAATATGCTAATTTCTTCTTTTATTTAAATTTTGAAGTATATCATTTATACAGAACATTTTAAAAGAATATTTTGGTTTTGCGGACGCTTGGGTGGCTCAATCGGTTAAGTGTCAAGTTCTAGATTTTGGCTCAGGTCATGATCTTAGAGTCCTGTGACTGAGCCCCTCTTTGGGCTCTGTGCTCAGCGGGGAGTCTGCTTGAGATTCTTTCCCTCTCTCTCTGCCTCCCCCTACTCGTGAATTCTCTCTCTCTCTCTCAAATCTTTAAAAAAAAAAAATATATATATATATATATATTTTTTTTTTTTTATCTGGGGGCACCTAGGTGGCTCAGTCAGTTAAGTATCTGACTCTCGGTTTTGGCTTGGACTGTGATCTCAGGATCCTGAGATCGAGCCTTTGTTGGGCTCCCCATTCAATCAGGAATCAGCTTCCCCTCTCCCAGCTTTTGTGCACTCTCTCTCTCTCTCTCAAATAAATAAATCTTTTTTTTTTTAAGAATATTTTGATTTTAATGCAAAATTTTTTTGCTTCCTTTCAAATTTATGATGTAAAGGTTTTCCAAAGACAAAGTGATATTAAGTGGAATGCAAAATGTTAGGAAACCCTAATGGTAAAATTCGTCTAGGAATCGTTCATTAAGATGCTAACCATTTTCAACTAAAGCTACACTGACTCACAAATAGTTACTGGTGATATGTTTTACAGTGTTGACACATATGTCCAATAAGATCTTATATCACTGGCAAAAAGTACTTTTTCGTACTTTCATTTGTTGGCTAAAATACTTTGGGACTTAAGTTGCTTGGGTCAGATTGTAACATTCAAATATATTGAATCATATAGGGTAAGGTATAAATATAGTTTAAGAAATTGCCATATGGGAAGACAAACAGAATCCCCCCTTTCTCTGAAAAAAGTATTTATTTTGCAGGTTACAATGAGCAGCGATGTAACCTCTGAATGTTTTTTTTTGAGGATCCAAAATTATATAGTAAGAATAAGAGTGTTAGGGGCTTCTGGGTGGTGCAATGGTTAGGCATCTGACTCTTGGCTTTGGTTCAGGCGGTGACCTCAGAGTCTGCTGAAGTGAATCTCCCTCTCCCTCTGTCTACCCCTCTCATGCTCTCTCTCTCTCAAATAAATAAATCTTAAAAAAAAAAAAAAAAGAATAGGAATGATAGTAAAACTCTAAGAGCAATAATATGCTTTTTTTCAAGTGCTGTCAAGTGTTTTCTACTGAATGTAAAGTTGTCTAAACTTGTATCTTATCACTTGTTGCTTGGTCTGGGGTTGTCTTGTTTTTAAACAAAGGAGGAAAATCTTGTTTTAAGGTGACTCATATAATGATGTAGTATGTTAGTAACAGGGTGGTGTTTCTTTGCTCAGTATGAGCACTCGTAATAACAGATACTGGCAACTCTCCCATAGAATTTAATTCGTATTTGGGAATTCTTAGGAATCTGTGTATACAGGGTCCAGGTTCCACAAATTCTTAATCGTAAGAATGGTTAGGTATCACTGCTATGTGATCATGGGAATTTAAGGTGTGACATTCATAATAAATGAGCTATAATTAGCTTATGCTTTTAAAACTTTAAATATCTCTCAATCTTTTATCTGTGGTTATTTTTCTCCTACTGTCCTTTGAGACCCATTCATTTATGATTGGATGATTTGTCCATTTACAGTTAATTAAATTCAGCTACCGATTCTTATTCTATTTTTTTTTTTCAAGATTTTACTGTGGTTATGGAACTAGGTCTAATGGAAACTTGATTTTTATATCTTTGTAGTGGTAGAGACATTCCCATGATACCTGGAAATACTGTTTGCTAGTAAAAAGGGAACAAGTATGGATAGCTGGAAAGATATATAGACATTTATTTTCATAGTTACAGAGATTTAGAGATTTTTCTGATTTCCTGTAAGAGAAGTTATGTTGAAACTTAAACTCAAGCCATTTTACAGTACAAAACAATATAGTTTTTAATAATAACCTAAAACTAAGAGAGGTTTGGAGAAACTCTTAATGAAAAACTTTGGGAAAGGATTGAAACATGATTAAGATTTTGGCAAGATTAATGCATTTTGACTGTGATTGATTGGCAGTCTTAGAGAGTTTTTAAAAGTAAGAAAATGTTTAAGAGCAGATATTGATGAAAAATAGCAAATTTGGTTTTGGACCTCAGTTTTTTTTCTCTATTTATTTGGAAGATTTCAATTAATTAAGGAGTTCTAAGATATAGGGTAATAAGACTAGTTCTGTTGATAAACATAACAGAGCTTGTATATTTGAAGCGCTGATGTCTAGTCCCTAAAGAAAGTAGACAACACACTTGTGCAAATGATACAATATTTACTTAGCATTTGGGGAGCTCCTTTTTTTTGGCTTTGCTCTCAGTTCTTTTGAGTATTTCTAAGGGTAGCAATTCTTCCTTTGAAGGTAAATTTGATCTTTGGCAATAACCAGAAAAATTTGTTTCCATATCTGATGATTGATTATTAATTAACCAAACCAAAACGTCTTAATTGAGTGTCTTTTATATTTCTGGTCCTAGGGGTACAAGAATATCTAAAATAATCTGTCCCTGCCTTCAGAGCCGTGGGACAATGTTTGATGCATATCTTGGGGCAGATAGCATATCTGTGCTTGTCTGACTTGTTTAAGGGTTTTGGCCAAGAGAAGCCATGGAACCTAATTCAAAAAATTAATAATTTCAGTAAAAGAAAGAAAGGAAAAAGGGGCGCCTGGGTGCTCAGCCTCTTAGGTGTCCGACTTTTGATTTCTGCTGAGGTCACGCTCTCAGAGTTGTGAAATTGAGCTACTTCCCCTCACCCTTCCATCCCTATTGGGCTTGCATGGATCTCGGCATGGATCCTGCTTAAGATTCTCACTCTCTTCCTCTCCCCGTCTGTCTCTTCCTCTCTAATGAAAGAAAGGAAGGAAGGAAGACAAGAAGGAAATGAAAAATAGTCTTGTCTACAAGATAATAAGATAAATTTTTGTGAATCAGGAACTGACTTAAGCATTGTTTCCAAGCAGATATTCCCAAAATGTGTCAAGTAGTGGGATATTGTAGGACCTCTTGAAATGACTGGAAAGAACTTTCATTTAAAAATATACATTCTGGTTTTCTTGGTTAAAAAAAGAGACTTTCATTAGTCTATTATTTTATTTTATTTTTAAAGATTTGCTTATTTATTTATTTATTTATTTGACACAGAGAGAGAGATCACAAGTAGGCAGAGAGGCAGGCAGAGAGAGAGAGGAGGAAGCAGGTTGTCTGCTGAGCACAGAGCCTGATACAGGGCTCCATCCCAGGACCCTGGGATCATGACCCGAGCTGAAGGCAGAGGCCTTAACCGAGCCACCCAGGCGCTCCAGTTTATTATTTTATATGTTTAAGTTGAATTCTTTATTTTTTACCTTGAGAGACATTCTCAAAAACTATTCACCATGTAAATTAATATAGATTTTTGTCTGTTGTTTCCAACCTCTCCTAGATGCCTCTACCACTTACTTTTTTCTTCTTTTTTAATTTCTAGGCTAAAGAAGACAGTCTTCTTTCTCAGCAAATATGAGGGGGAGGGAGGGAGAATGAGGTAATAAAACTGAAAAATATTTTGAGCTGATCCTCTCAGAGATAGAGTAGTTAAAATTAGATACTTTTTCCCCCTAACAAAGTTAAATGATAGATACATCCTTCAGAATGGAAAGAACAAATTATTGAGGTTGTTTTTAGGGAAACAGGAAGAAGATGATAGATAAGGTGAGCTTATAGTTTATTATTCAACCAGGAAAATAATGAGAGTGAAAGGAGTGCTAATAATCATTTACTGTGTAACATATGTTAACTGGAATGTGCATATGAGGACATGTGATGACCCTAATGATAGAACTAGAATTTACCTTGATATTATTGGGTGAGTTTTCACTGAGCAGGGAAATAGTTTATTTGGAATTTTTTTCCATTATATTATTTTGAAACCACCTCACCTAAGTTAGTTATTTCTTAGTTTTCTCTTAGAAATTTTGCATACATGCATACACACGACACATATATATGGCATTATATTGGGGTTATTGGTTTAAGGGTCAGCCTACCTCAGAGGTCAGAAGCTTTTCTTGCTCATTTTTGTGACCCCTTTAGTATATGGAATATAAAAAAATATATGACAGTGAAGGAATGTTAATTTTATTTAATTATAGACTTCCTAATTACTAAAATAAGACCGTTCAGGGGTGATAATTTTACCTAACCAGGTTGAATGTATTGCTTCTATTTTATAGTATTAAAGAGGTTGAGAATGAATATTTAAATTTATAGGCTGTGTTTTACATTTGTTATAGGGAAAATTTAAAGGCTGGGAATGAAATAACATATAATTAAACTCATGAAAAAGACCATTTGGAACCAGCAGTAAAGTGGATAGGAGTGTGGTTGAACTGACTTTTTGAACAGAAGAATAGCATGTGCAAAGGCAAGACATTATCACCTTTTGTAGAAATAGAGGTGATTTGATTTGACTAGAGTAGAGAGTATGTCAGGTTGGAACATGGAGGGAGATGAGATATAAGATACCAGATCATAAGGAGCCTCACATGATATGTTAGGAGGTTGAATTTTACCCTGAAAACCATGAGGAAATACTGAAGAATTTTAAGCAATGGAGTAATGTGATCAGATTTTGCACTTTAGAAAGGTAGCTATCTGGAAATGTATTGGAGGGAAGTCAGACATAATTAGTAAGTTGGTGGGCAGAGAGATGAATGTGAATGAGTATTGCTTCAGTATTGCAGGTTTGGGCAGCTGGTTGGAGAGTATTGTTCACCAAGCTAGAGAGTAGAGGGACCATTTAGATGGTAGGATTAGAGGTGAACATCTTGAATTGATGGTATATATGAAATAACCAAGGGAAATTCCTAAGGTAGATAGATATATTTGCTGCTCAGCAAGGAGCTCTAGAGCTGGAAACAGAGAAAATGATTGTGACCATTTATTGAACTTTTGTTTAAATGTGTAAATACGGGTGCCTGGGTGGCTCTGTGGGTTAAGCCTCTGCCTGCCACTCAGGTCATGATCTCAGGGTCCTGGAATCGAGCCCCACATCAGGCTCTCTGCTCAGCAGGAAGCCTGCTCCCCCCCCCCCTGCCCCTGCCTGTCCCTCTGCCTATTTGTGATCTCTCTCTGTCAAATAAATAAAATCTTTTTAAAATATAAATAATAAATAAAAAATTAAAAAATATAAATGTGTAAATACTTTGAAATGTTTAAATACCTGTGGTAGATACTTTATGTATATTATGTCATTTAGTCCTTATGGATAGTTATCATTATTTCCATTTTATAGATTAGGAAACCAAGATCCAAGGTTACACAGTAAGTGGCAGAGTCACTTGTTGACTCTAATGCCAGGTTAAAACCACGAGGATGTGACTGAGTGATTACGATGAATTTATAAGGTGGAGATAAGTGGAGGACTGGGAGGTGACTAAGGCATGAAATGAGTGAAGCACTGAAAGTGGAGGACAGAGGAAGAAAAGCTTGCTGATAAGACTGGAAAAGAACATCAAGAGTAATGTTACTCAAATATGTTCCTCAATTAATTTGTCATATAAGATGTTATATGGGAGGGAGGGAAGTGCTCTAGAGTCAAGTAACTTTGGGAAACAATGCAGAACTCCATCTTGTAAGAGTTATAATGAACACCAATATTGATATGAGAAATCTGAGAAATCCTGTAGTTAGGAAATCTGTTTAATTTAATACCACATTTTCCAAACCCAATTGATCATGAGCCTCCTCCCCCCATTTTTATTTGCATACATCCCATTTGCATCCCAAAACTGAAGAATTCAAGTTAGTGTGGCATCACAGACTAAGCAAAGAGGGAGTTTCAGGAAGGAAGTGGTCACTGTTGGATCATATGTCGAATAGAGGTCAACAGCGGAAAAAGAGTAGGCAGTCAGTTGACTTTGGGACGTAGGACCCTAGTGACCCATGTGATAGCAGCTATGGTGGAGTGGATGGTCAGAAGACCGTTGTGTTCCAGCAGGTTAAAAGAGAAATGAGTGGTGAGGAAGGGGAGGAAGCAAGCAGAGAACGTTCTTTCCAAAACCTTGTCTCTGAAGGAAAGGAGAAGAAAGTAGAGGAGAGTGTGGGTGAAAGAAGGGCTCTTTTGTGTTATTTGGGAGAGATTTGAGAATATTCCTCTGCTGAGAGGAAGGAGTCCTTCGGCAAGAAAAGGGTTCCAGATATGGTAGGGAAGAGCAGATGATTCATGGAGCAAGATTACAGAGGAAATGGGAGGAGAGAAGTTCAGCGGACAGATGGAGAGATTAGCTTTGGAGGGGTGGAAGCATTACACTGAGTTCTCATACAGTAATGCCCTTAGGGGCTTCTTTTCCAAGTAGGAATGTGCCCTTGGTGTTTGTGTTCATGTCTATATTTTATAGCTTTAGTGAATCTCCTTCCTTATTGTCAGCTGTCACTTCCTACTGTCACTGTGCGTTCCTCTACAGTAGTTTTTTACTTCCACTAGTTTGCCGCTTTATATCCTCTTTGAACTAGAAAACCAGAAAATCGGGCACCTGGGTGGTTCCACTGGCTAAGCGTCTGCCTTTGGCTCATGCCATGATCCCAGGGAGCCTGCTTCTCCATCTGCCTTTCTCCCCGCCCCCCCAACCATGAATAAGTAAATAAAATCTTAAAAAGAAAAAGAAAACCAGGAGATCAAGCTTTGCAGGGTTATGTAAGAGTAAATAAACTGAAGGTCTAAAAAGCATGCTACTCTCTTCCCCCAGGGGTTGTTATTTTTAAACTTTGGAACATGTCTTTTAGGTGAGGTGTTAGGGTAGAATTGCTTTCAAATTTCACAGATAGATAGAAATACCAGATAAGAACTTCTAGTTTTTTTAAAAATGTAATATATACTTACTATTGAAAATGTCTAGGGGCACCTGGGTGGCTCAGTTGGTTAAGCGACTGCCTTCGGCTTGATTGTAATCCTGGAGTCCTAGGGATCAAGTCCCACACTGGGCTCTCTGCTCAGCAGGAATTCTGCTTCTCCCTCTGACCCTCCCCTTCTTATGCTCTCTCTCATTCTCTCTCTCAAATAAATAAATAAATAAACAAATCTTAAAAAAAAAAAAGATGCCTACTATCTCTTTATTTCTCTATTTTTTAAAATTTTAAAAGGCATTTTTCTCATTTGAAAAAGCTTCTTGATGGTAGATATCTTCAAGCTATATATTGCTCATACAAAATCTCTTCAGTTTAAAGTTTGTTTTTTTTTTTAACTAGAATCTAGATAAGTAATGAGATGAACAGGACAAAAAGTATTGAATTATAACCATTAAAATGTGCAAGAGTAAATATTTTTCAGTTAATACTGCCTGGTATTTATGGTCTATTACTGAAGCCTTTTGATTTAAGTGGGTCACTATATAACAATGCAGTCCTGTTCTGTGCTTTTATGGCTACTTATAGTTCTTTTGTCTACAGCTGGACATGCCTTTCATTCAAATGAGAAGTCTAGAAAATCTGTAGTTAACCTTTGTCAAAAGTCATATGTTTGGAGGCTATTTTTTTTTCCCTATAGCTAGGATACCTGTTCAACATTTTAGAATTTATGCAGAATTGTAGATTAGATCAGCATAATGCAGGGAAGTGTTTGTCTTAATGGGTTTTAGGACTGTGTGTTGTCAGCTCTTGGGTGATTCTGGTAGGCACTAACATATGAAAACTGCTGGTATGGGGGATCCATTGTATGATTAAGTCTGACCCAGCCTGGTTCTTACATTGAATGTGGCAAAAGTCTCCATGGTTAGAACCTAAATCAGATGAGTACATGTCCAGGTGTTTTTCGTAGGATGATCTTTTAAAGTTTTATTAAGACTTATGTGTTGAGGGTGCCTGGGTGGCTCAGTGGGTTAGGCTGCTGCCTTCGGCTCAGGTCATGATCTCAGGGTCCTGGGATCGAGTCCCGCATCGGGCTCTCTGCTTAGCAGGGAGCCTGCTTCCCCCTCTCTCTCTCTCTGCCTGCCTCTCTGCTGCTTGTGATCTCTCTCTGTCAAATAAATAAATAAAAATCTTTGGAAAAAAAAAGACTTATGTGTTGAAATACAATTCACACTGTACAGTTAACACAGTTAAAGTATTCAGTGGTTTGTGGCATATTCATAGATATGTGCACCTATCACCACAGTTAATTTTTGAACAATTTCAAGACCTCAGAAAGAAATCTTGTACCCTTTAGTTGTCACCACCTTCTATTTCCCCTCCCCCAACCTTAAGCGACTGCTAATCTTTCTGTCTCTATAGATTTCCCTATTCTGGACTTTCAAGTGTATGCAATCCCATGCTATGTTGGTTTCTCTGACTGGTTTCTTTCACTTAGCATAATATTTTCAAGATTCATCCATACTGTAGCAGGTATCAGTACTTCATTCCTTTTTATAGCAGAATAATATTTCATTGTATGGATATAACACATTTTATTTATCCTTTCTTCCACTGATGGGACATTTAGTTTGTTTCCATCTTTCAACTATTATGAATAATGCTGCTATAAACATTTATATTTTGGAGATGTATTTTCATTTCTCTTAGGTATTTACTTAAGGAGTAGAATTGCTAGATAGCTCTGTTTAATTGAGGACCTGCCAGACAGCTTCCCAAAGTAGTTGCACCATCTTACATTCCTTGTAAACGAACTTAAGTGTAGAGGGTTCTGATTACTGCATGTCTACATCAGCACTTGTTATCTGACTCTTTAATTCTAGCCATCGTTTTGAATATGAAGTGTTATAGTGGGTTTGATTTGCATTTTTCTGATGGCTAATGATATTGAAAATCTTTTCATGTGCTTCTTGGCCATTTGTATATCCTCTTTGGAGAAATGTCTATTCAGTATTTGAAGATTGGGGTTTTTTTTCATTTTGGACTTGTAAGAGTTCTTTATATATTCTGGACACAAATCCCTCATCAGATACGTGATTTGAAAATGTTTCCTCCCATTTTCTGGGTTACTTTTTCACTCTCTTTAGGGTATCCTTTGAAGCACAAAAATTTTTAATTTTGATGATGTATAATTTCTTCATTCATTGGCATGTGGCTATCCTTTTGTCTCAGCACCATTTCTTTGTTCTTGTTAAAAAACCAGACTCAATTTTTATATAAAAATACTTTTCAGGAAGCCTGGGTGGCTCAGTGGGTGAAGCCTCAGCCTTCGGCTCAGGTCATAGTCTCAGGGTCCTGGGATTGAGCCCCACATCAGGCTCTCTGCTCAGCGGGCAGCCTGCTTACCCCTCTCTATCTGCCTGCCTCTCTGCCTACTTGTGATCTCTCTCTCTCTCTCTCTCTCTCTCAAATAAATAAATAAAATAAAATAAACTTTTCATTCTTTTAAATTAGAAGGATGGAAGTTACCTATGAAAGAATATATATGAATTATTTCAATTTTCTTTCTTTGTAGTCACTTTCTCTACTATTTATGTGGTTAAGATTGTTGCTAAGACTATAGAAGTATAAACTATTAAAATATTTGGTTTGTAAAAATTACTAGATTTTTATTTTGCATTCGTATACCACCCCAGAGTGTTGCCTAATTTCTAAGTTGTCTCTGCCATGGAACTGAATCTCATCTGATGTATAAAGCTCCAACTCTTATTTCTTGGATTTTGGAGGGAGAGGAATACACTTAATGTCTGGTTTTCTCCAGAGTCCTTTCTAATCATTCCATGGGACCATGAACACTTCCCACTCTTGAACTTCAAGGAGGTAGGCTTTTTCTTGCTGCTATCTATCAGTTTCCTTGGTGGAGTCAAGTGCAATCTCTAATCACAGTTTTCTTCATTAACTTCACATATACTAGCCTATAAAGCTATTATGTGTTTTGTAGGATTATCCTAATTTTGAAATTGAAAGATAAGGAAGGAAATGTTTTTTTCATGTTAAATCATAAAGCTGAAAAGACTTCTTTTTTTCCCTAAAATTACTATTTAGTAATAGAATCCCCTAACCTCCAGTATAGATGACCATTTATTTTATTTTATTATTATTATTATTATTATTTAAATTCCATTAGCCAACATATAGTACATTATTAGTTTCAGATGTAGAGTTCAATAATTCATCAGTTGCGGTGGTGGGTGAGGTGATTGGGTAACTGGGTGATGGGCATTAAGGAGGGCATGTGATGGGATGAGCACTGGGTGTTATAGACAACCACTTAAAAATAGGTCTTATTCCCTGTGCTATAATGACCAGAAAGTTTCTCCTCTCCAAAGATAAAGAATTAAGAACAGTGAACATTTACTGAGCACTTTACCAGGCACTGAGCTTTTTATAGGTAAGTTGTCCTTACAAAGAGCCTTCTGAGGATAGATACTGTTATCACACGTATTTTACAAATGAGGAAACTGAGGCACCCATAACAGGTAGACAAGGGTTAGAATCCAAGCATTCTGACTTCAGAGCCTTAACAGCTGATGACAAAAGATTGGCCTCCCTTATCTTTCTTGTCTTAAACTCCAGTCTTGAATTCCATATCATTTTTGGTGGGCCTAGGAAAGAGGATCTAGGAAATACACCTGAAATGCCTTGTATTTGTTTTTCCAGTAAAGCTGAAGCTTATTCTCCATCATTCCTCATTAAACAATTCCATAATGATAATATCCCAAATGTACAAAAGTCTCTATTCTTGTTCCAAGACTTTATGTTAGTAAATGTATTTTATGGTTATAGCTTAATTTTATACTACTATTTAATTACTGATGGTGGGTATTACTTTAAGTTATTATTGGAATATCCATAGGGATATTATCAAGTAAAACAAATGGCCTCAAAGTAACATGAATTGTATGATGTGGAAGAAATAACATTGGCCTGATAGGAGAACCATTCATCTGGCTTTGCTACCATGTAACTCTGTGGCCCTGGCTAGTCTCTTCATCTACCTGGCCCTAGTTTTCTCATCTGAG
This sequence comes from Enhydra lutris kenyoni, assembly GCF_002288905.1. Classification (NCBI taxonomy): domain Eukaryota; kingdom Metazoa; phylum Chordata; class Mammalia; order Carnivora; family Mustelidae; genus Enhydra; species Enhydra lutris. The sequence continues at coordinate 3,644,655 of NW_019154110.1, forward strand.
AAATAGAAGTTGAATGATTCCCTAAGGTCCTGTTCAGTTTTAGCATTCAGAGATACTATATACTCTTGGTAAAGTGTTTTCAGACCCATGGAATAGAAGTTGAAGGAGTACTATAATTGGGTTTTATTCCTTAGTCTTTATGGTAATTATAGGCAGGCATGCGGAATAGGTTGAGAGATAATTCTGTTAATTGACCTCTGGATCCACGGGGTAGAAACTCCTTCCCTGCACAGGAAGTGAGATTTATATGCTATGTCTTAGAAATGTATTTTTAGATGTTCTTAGTGTTTATAAAGGATCTGGCCAAAGATTGTTAAAGGCCTAAATATATTCTCTAATGAGTTAATACATTAGTGACTAAAATTAGAGTTTTTAAAACTTGGTTTTTTAAAATAATTCTTAAAAAACGGACCTTTTGGTACAGTGGTAGGAATAGGAAGAGAGATTTGGGATGAAGGATAATTTAGGATCCAGATTAGTTTTGGCCTGGGAAACTGACAGTGGCTTCTAAAATATGCTTCCTTGTTTATTCGTCAGTATACTATAATCAATAAACCCTTAATAATAACAGTAACTACCATTCTTGCCTACTGTGCATGGCAGCATTGACAAGAAATCTGCAAGACCTATATGAAACCTATTGAAGGATATAAAAGAAAACCCAAGTAGAGGTTTATTCATGTTCCTTAAAAAGAAGACATAATATTACAAAGATGCTGTTTCTAACCAAATTAATTTATATCTTTTTTCAAATTTAATTTTATTTATTTATTTTTAAGTATGCTGTATGCCTTTCATGGGGCTTGAACTCATGACCCTGAGATCAAGAGTTGCATGCTCAACCTACCAGCTGGCTGCCCCTAATTTATATTCAGTGTGATCCCAGTCAGTATCTCTTGGAACTTGATAAGCTGATTCTAAAATTCACGTGGAAGAGAAAATGCTCAAGAATAGCATAATATTTTTAAATAAGAGAGTGAGAGAAGATGTATGCTGGCAGATAATCAAAATGCATTTTATTTTTTTTTTTAAGATTTTATTTATTTATTTGACAGAGAGAGAGCACAAGTAGACAGAGCAACAGGCAGAGGGAGAGGAGAAGCAGGCTCCCTGCAAAGCAGAGAGCCCGATGTGGGGCTCGATCCCAGGACCCTGAGATCATGACCCGAGCCAAAGGCAGAGGCCTAACCCACTGAGCCACCCAGGCGCCCCTCAAAATGTATTTTAAACCATTACTAAAGCAGAATAGATTAATGGAATAGATACAGATCTGCATGTATATTTGGATAGAAATGATGTTTCACATCAGTGGGGATAGGAAGAACTACAACTGGAGTTGGTAATAAGCTTTCTAAAAGGTAAAAAAGTAGAGCCCCACATTACCCCAGTCTCAAAAATAAATTCCAGATGGATGATAGCCTAAACATTTTTTAAATATATAAAGTTAATAGAAGAAAGATAGAAGAAAGATAGAGGAAGGTATGTTTATGATATTGAGAAAGGAAAGATGTTAAGATCCAAAACACACAAACCCTAAAAAAAACTAATAAATTTGACTATATCAAAAAGTAAATTTTAAAATAATGAAAGATAGCACAATTACATTAGAAAAAAGCAGTAATTGAGAAATATTTCTACATATATAGCAGATGCTTTGTATTCGTGATATATAAAGAATTCCTACAAGTAGTTTAAAAATAACTTATAGGAAAAATAAATCATAGAAGAAATAAAAATGACCAATAAGAAAATACATTCAACTTCATTAGTAATTAGAGAAATTTTAAAATAAGATAAAATTTTCACTCTTGGCTTAGGAAAAATACTTAATGTAAAAACATATAGTGTGATGAGGAAATAGGGAAAGACATTTTCATAAACAGTTTGTGGACATTTAAATTGGTATAGGTAAATTGGAGGGCAATTTGGCAGTATCTATTAAAATTTAAAATACCTGTACCTCATGACTCAGCAGTCCCCTTTCTTGGAATCTAGTCTAGAAAAACTTCCTTAAATGTAACACAAGTGTCTGCCACAAGAATGATTGTTGTAGTGTTGTTGGTAATAGCAAAACACAAAACCAAAAAAACTTAAATATCCATTAATAGGCAAATGCTTAAGTAAACTCTTGAACACTATGCAGTGCTTAAGAAGAATTGGATAAATCTACATGTATTCAGATACACTGAATATATAATGAAAAAAAAAGTCCAATCTTATTCATTCTTTAGACTTTTAAGGTTAGTTGATAAATCCTTATTTCAAATTTGTTATATTCATTTGATGGTAATGATAGTAGGAGAAAGAAACATGGCATATCAAAATGGATTTACTGGGAAAAAGGCAGTGAGCTTTTTAAAGGATTCTGGCAAGTGGGCCAAATTGCTTTCTAGGAAGGTTGTATTTACATTTCTACCAGTGGTGGCAGTGAGTATGCTCCAAACATCATTTTCCAAAAATTAAAAACTATATTTTCATTTTAGGAAAAGTTAAGAAAATTGGCATTGTATAGCTATTCAGGTGACAGGCAAAGTTGATAGCTATGTATTAAGCTCTGTATGTCCTGGAAGCCCCCAGCTACTGAGTTCTATAACCAAAGTTCATCCTACACATCTTAAGCCAATTAAATAATCTGTTTCTAAGTGGAAATGTTTAATATTTTTTCCCATTGAAGCCTTTAAAAGTTTGAGTTCCTTTTTCAGTTTTTAGGGAATTTCAAGTTCTAATTTCATTTCCCTGGTATACTTTTCATAATTATTTTGTTATCAACAAAGATATTGAGAAAATAAGAGCTGTAGATGGTTTATGATTTCCTAATTCCATTTAATATAAGAACTTTATTTCTCTTTTTCATTTTAAAACGATCCTACTATATTTTGGTTGCCAATTGACAGTAAACTTACTTTATAGCTATGATAACTAAGGTTTGGAAAATCTTTAGCACTTCACATGTGCGTACATTTTGGCAGTGCATTATTTAATTATAATTTCTAGTTTTAAACTAAAAAAAGTGTTTCAGGTCACCTAGGTGGCTCATTTGGTTGGGCGTCTCACTCTTGATTTTGGCTGAGGTCATGATCTCAGGGTCACGAGATGAGGCCCACTTCAAGCTCCACTCTCAGTGTGGAGCTGGCTTCAGATTCTCTCTTTTTCCCTCTGCCCCTCCCTGCTCTCACTTGCAGTCTCTGAATGAATGAATGAATGAATGAATTTAAAATTCAGATTAATAAAATACTGTGAAGGCTATGCTGAACACTTCTGTAGGCAGGATTCTTTCTGAGAGCCTCTCAGGTAAAGGAAAGAATGCTGGACCCAGAAATGAAGTCCTAGGTCTGCCATTAAGTAGATGAGCAGTCTTGAGCAGTTCATTACAACTCCCTCAACCTCATGACCAACCTGTGTAAGTTGAACTAAATCCATCTTAATGACCCTTCCAGTTTCTGAGAATTACTTTCTTTTATGTTAAGAAGCTTACAGTCTGGGGAGGGGAAAAAAGGAGCTTATAGTCTGGTGGTAGCAAACTAATTCACCTGAGTGTATTTTCTGTCTTACTATTTCACCTCCCAGGAATTTGTTGTGTCTTATCTCTCGCTAGGTTAGTAAGGTTAGGACGTAGATTGGAGGAAGCAAAGAATTCTGTGATACTTGGTGGAATTATCTTAGTTTTATTCATTAGATTAACCAGAGCAATTTTGGCTTATGCAGGACTTAATAAGGAGAAACTAGGAAAGAAAATGTAATGTGTAAATTTATTTTCTGCCTTTTAAAATCCAGGAAAAGAAACTTCCTTTGAGAATATTACTCCTTTGTACATATTAATTACTTCTCACAAAATTCCACTCCGGAAGGAAGGTGATTCTAGCTCTATTTTACAGTTACAAGTGGGAAACTCTCAGCATTTATGAATTAAGTGGGCTGAGTTAATACCAGTATTATGGACTCCACGATGAAGCCTGGATTCCATTTAACCCCTCTACAGTATTCAGCCTGCTGCCTCCACCCAGACAGAATGGACAAGTGCACTCTCCTCACATTTCCATATATATATTTTTGTGTGTGCAGGCCTGGTTCCAGCACTTCTCCTCCACAAAGCCCTCCCCAGTCCTTGAGCAGAAAGTAACCTCTCCTTTGTACCTTCTAATTATTTTTTCCTTCTAGTACTAAACTGAAGGCTACTTAAGAGTGAAATCCATGTTCGATTCATCCTTATATACCATGCAGCAGAGTGTCCTTTGTTTGTTTGTTTTTTTAAAGATTTTATTTATTTATTTGACAGAGATCACGAGTAGGTAGAGAAGCAGGCAGAGAGAGAAAGGAAGGGAAGCAGGCTCCCTGCTGAGCAGAGAGCCCCATAATGTGGGGCTCAATCTCAGGGTCCTGGGATCATGACCTGAGCCAAAGGCAGACTGAGCCACCCAGGCACTCCACAGAGTGTCCTTTGTAACAAGCACTCAGTGATGTGTGATGGCCGGCTAGTCAGGTGGATATTGGACAGATGGATGGATAGATGAATGAATGACTAGTGGGCTTTTTATCCTAGCAAGACGTGCATAAGTGTATTAGTTGTGGCTTTGTACTTGGTTTGCATTTTATTTTTTTGAGTCTCAAGAACAAATTATGTTGTAACATTAAGTTTTTGAAAATACCCTTCATTTTTTTAACATTCTGTTCTCTAATTAGGTGTCAAAATTTGGAATATCCAACATTATATTTATGGCATTGCTTTTACCAGCTTTATTTTCATGGGCCTTGGTTGGGACTTGGAAACAATGCATCTTGTTTTGATAACTTTCTGATGGACCAGAGGCCTCAAATGGATGTCACATGCTGTTGGATCAGATTATAACAAAATGACAGTTGATCCTCTCTGTTTCAAGTAGTGTCTCTCACTCTCCTCTCTCTCTCTTTCTCATTAGGTTTAGTTTAATTCTGGAAGTATTTGTTTGCTTTAAGGACAAGTTGTAATTTCTTTTCTAATACCATTTAATTATAATAGCACATAGTAGATACTCAATTAATATTGACATAAATCAACAGTGGAAAGCATTGTAGCAAAGTGGGAACAGCATGCACCTCTCAGTAAGAAAAGCCCATTTTGAAAATTGATCCTAACTCTTATATTCATCTTGGGTAAATTCCTTGAGACCTGTACCCTTATTTGTAATATGGAAATGATAATAATTATGGATTTTTAATACTCTTAGTTTTAAATATTCATCAATGTGCATTCTGATTTATTTTTGTTTGGAAAGCATAGTCATCATATTTTAATTTTTAGGCTTTTTTTAAACTAGATACTTCTGGAAAAAAAAAAGATACCCCACACATTTGAAAAAATAAAATGTGTAGACATGAAGTTTAGGGGACATTCATGTAATTTAGCCACCACTTTGTACAATTTGTATGACTATGAAAAGTAACACCAAATGTACACATTTCCTTTTCCATAGAAAATCTTAATTCCTATGATTAACATCAGAAAATCAGCCAGTCAGACATTTTCAATTGTTCACTTGCTGCTTTGTGCTTATTTTTCTACGTAATCATAATTTATGTAACTCAGATCATTGAGATCATGAGTATCCTCACCATTAATTTGTTTGCTAGTTATAATCATACAATATACTTAGTAGGATACGGCTAGATTTTATCTCATCTTTTCTTGCCTATGCCTTCTCTGATCCTTATGGTTAGTAATTCATTTAAGATGTAGTATCTACTATAGTAGAAATCTGGAAGAAATAATGAATGCTGAGTAAGGTAGTATGATGTATTGCAGCCCTGATTTTTTTGATCTTCTCCTTGTTTCCATGTATTTCTCCAGCTCCTTTTAAAAAATCTTTACTTGTTTGTTTGCTCTAAAAATATGTATTGAGCATCTACTATAAGTCACATACTATTGCTAGGGCAATAAATATGTATTGACGAATAAATAAAGCAGACATAGTTCCTTCTCTCATGAAGCTTTTTCTACATGGTAGTGAAGATAAAATTAAGCATGTACACAAATGTATAATTACAAACTGGTAATTCTATGACTGAAACAAATAGAAAGTAGTCCTTAGATTGGAGGTTAGGAAGGGCCTCCCTGAGGAAGTCAAACTTAGTGAGGTTGAAGAATGAATAGAAGTCCATAGGAAAACAAGGAAGAGGGTGGTCTAAACAAAGAGAATGACATGTTCAAAGGTTCTGAGGTAGAGAAAGTTTGACATATTTGAGAATCAGGAAGGCCAATGTGGCTGGGTCAACATATAGTGGGGCAGAATGAGGAAACTAGAGAAGTGCACAAGGGCCAGATTATGTAAGAGTTTATAGAACATAGAAGTTTGGTTGTTGATTTCAGTGGTTTTTGGTTTTTTTTTTTTTATTGTTTGTTTTTGTTTTTTTCTGAGCAATATGGAGAAACTATTGAAAGATTTTCATCAGGGTGGGACCATATTTATGCTTTTAAAAGATGGCTTTGGTTCCTGTACAGAGTACAGATTGTAAGAGATAAGGTTGAAATAGATCAGCAGTTAGGGAAGCCATGGTGGGTGAGACAAGCAGTGGATAGATTTGAGGTAGAACCTGTAGAGCTTCCTGATAGGTTGGATAGAGGACTGAGGCAAAAGAATACATCAAACACGACTCCATCTTTCTTTCTTTTTAAGATTTATTTATTTATTTATTTGAGAGAGCTCGTGTGTATGAGTAGGAGGGGCAGAGGGAGAAAAAGTTCAAGCAGGCTCTGCGCTAAGCTTGGAGCCAGACATGGGGCCCCATCTCACCATGCTGAGATCAAATTTCGACCTGAGCTGAAACCAAGAGTGGTTTAACTGACTGCGTCCCCCAAGTGCCCCCTAGCTTTCTGCTTCTAGCTGCTGAGGTGTATGTTTGCACCATTATCCAAGGTAAGGAATTCTAGTCCAGGGTGGATTTGGGAGAGGGAGTGGGAGTTGGACTGGGGAGTTTACAGATGACAGTGAGATCCCCAGTAGAGATGACAAATAATTGAATATAAGAGTCTGGACCTTGGAATAGAGGTTTAGACCTAGAAATACGCATTTGGAAATCTTCAGTGAACAGTTGATATTTAAAGTCCTGTGACTAATGAGATCACTTGGTTGGGGAGAGTTACAGAAAAAGAAAAGAAAGCTCAAGACCAAGTCCTTTATCTTTTGAGAGTTTGTAACATTCTAGTTAACTTAATTTTCTGGCCAAGTTACATGTTGTCTGACAGTGAGAATTCTGCATCTCTGTGTTCTCTTTTCATAACTCATGAAGCCAATGAATAAAACCCAACAATGAATTTTTTTTTAGTTAAAAGTATTGATCTGAAAATTCCTTTTAACTAAATATCTTTCTTTAGTATATTCATAAACTTTTCTGGAAAGCAGCCATTATTTTGAATACTTCTCTTTAGAGGGAGTATAGATGTGGAAAGTGGAAGAAACTGGGCCAAGTATGAAATCCCTGGAGAACTTTTCCTAGAAGCTTGTTTATAAATCAGTCCATTTGTGTTCTTGTTAATAACCTCTTATAAAACCAGAACATAAAGGGCATGGGGTGGAGAGAATCCTTGAGTTGGAGTTTCTAACTGTTTTAAATTTGCTCTATTCAAGTCACATGTCTTATACTAATTGTAGAAGTTGATTGACGTTTGCCTGGGTAGGTAATGATGAAAAAGCGCAGCTTTTCTTCTGAATATGTGACTTTGGTTCTTCTTTCTTTCTTTAAATATATTTCTTGGGATACCTGGGTGTCTCTGTCGGTTAAGCATCTGCCTTCAGCTCAGGTCATGATCATGGTCCCAGGCTCCTGGGATTAACTCCCGCATCGGGTTCCCTGCATCTCCATGACAAATAAATAAAATCTTAGTAAATAAATAAATAAATAAATAAATAAATATATATATATATATATATATATTTCTTATCTCTATGTGTTGGTTCCACATATTTCTTTAGAGGTTTTTGAGCCAGTTACACATTTTAGACTGTTTATTTTAAAGATATGTTAAAAGCCATCCTACTCTATTTCATTTCTCTTGGGTTTTTTTAGGTAGCCATTAGTAAGTATGGATATTTTGTTTTGCTTGCCTGTTGGCTTGCTTGCTTGTTTTTTTTAACCCCGTAGTTCTGAAACTCACCAAAATTATTGAAATTCTTTCAAACATGAAGTATTTCAGAGACTTGTTACTTGCACTTTTCTATGCCAAAAAATGCCTTTTAAGCCACCAAGAATTTTCACATGCCACTGTAAGCCCTCCTGTGCTCCAGTCACTCTGTTAAGAGAACACCAGCCTACCCCCCTTTTTTATCTGGTCCTGTACCCACCTAACCTTGTGTAAATATCATTAAGCATTTTTTTTGGGTAGGAGGGAGATTTGGCTTTTCTTTTTCCATGTAGGATCTAGGGATAAGAATGCACACTGATTTTTATTGTTGCTATTGTATTGCTTATTGGATGGGAGCCAAGACTTGGTGCTAATGTTATACTGTGTGGGTACTAATAGTCACCAATTCTAATTGTGAGTGTTAAAACAAACTTAAAGATATAACTCTCAGTTTTCAAGAATCAGAGCTGGAATTAGTCTAAAACCAACATTTACACAATTCAAAAGAAATAATTTTACCCTTCCATAACTTTAAAAACCAAAAGCAAGCATATCTAATAGACCACTGCTTTCCATCACTGTTTTTCTGTTTTAAAAAATAATTTAGACTTATTAAAGGATTTGGCTGAAATAAGACTCCCTGTGTTTTAATAAGATACTCATTTTAGTGTGTTATAATTTAGCTGTTTACCTATTGGACATTTGGGTTTCGTTATGTATAATTCTGTAGGGAATATTTTGTACATAAATCTTTATATACATCTCTGATTGTCTCTTAACGATGAATTCTGGAATTTACTGAGTTCAAGATAATGAGCATTTTCAAAGTTTTTGATACAATGTCATATTACTTTTCAGAAAAATTTTACCATTTTTCACTCCCAGCCATTCGTGTGCAAATTCCTCTTTTTCTTTTCTTTAATAGCTTTGGAAACATTTATAGTCTCTTATCTTTGCCAGTCTGAAGGATGAAAATTGTATCCTTTTCTGTTTTACATTTTTTAAACTAATGGAGTAAGAAATGTTTATTCTCTGATTTCTTTTTAAAAAATCAAATGAATCAGAACACAGTAGTATAACTAGAATAGTATATCTTTATTCCACACTGGTTTGAAAAAAATTTGCTTACAAATGGCTGTAGGAGAGTATATTTTCAAATCTTATTATCTTGAGAGAATAGATGTATACTTTCAATTCTGCTAGAATATCTCAAGCTCTAACCAGTGTTCAGTAGAACATTAACATTCTGAATCCAGTATTCCAGAACATAAATTTGCCAGTTCTCTGAAAACACTGGAACACAAATGGAAAATTCAATAGCCCTACTTTAGTGACTTGCTTGTGATAGACCAATGGGCAAAATGCAGGCAAGACTGCCAGCTGCTCTACATCTGCAAACATTTGTGCAGAACTAATTTTAATAACAGATGTTGGGAATATTAAAAAAAAAAAAAAAAAAAAAAACAGCTCCCCTCTGAGAAAGTCAGACCTATCCCGTGACTTCTCAGATGCCCCATAACCCTGTTAGCCAGAGTTTCATTCCTAAAATTCCTTATTTTGCTTCCCTTCTTTCTCATGTGAGAAGTTTTAGAAATGCTGAAGGGAATCTCACAACTTCAGAAAGTCTTGATACTGCTTTGGTTGTTGTCTATTTTGTTGTCATGTTTAGAAGCCTGTATATAATTAGGGTTTACCCTTGGGAGATTCTGTTTTGACCTTTGGGGATGACCTTTTGTGTTGAGATAAAAGTTACAGGTAATGAAGAGAAACTTTCAGGGAAAACTATTATTTTTATCAAATGGACAATAGTAATTCCAGTAGGAATTTGCTAAATCAGTGTCTGAATGATGGCTCATACAGATTTTGGGTTTATGATACCAGTATTCCCTGTCATTAAAGAAGCCCATACAGGCCCAGATAGGTGCCTCTGTGACATGTCAGTATCCTCACTCAAATGCTTAATCAAATTTTTTTTTCCTGTGGTTTGCTTATGCTGAAAGGCTAAGTAAATTTTTTTCATTGTTATTATTTGATTTTTAAGTTTTTTAAAAATTTTAATTCCTTAAATGAGATTGTACACTCATAAGATTCAAAATTAGAAAAGTTGTAAAGAGCATGCAGTGGAAAAGTCTCCCTCCTCCTGTTTTCCAGCCATCCAATTCTCCTTTTTACATACAACGAATTAACTACTGTTACTAGTTTTCTGTGACTCTTTTTAGATGTACTCTATGCATAGATAAGCAGTGTGTGTGTGTGTGTGTGTGTGTGTGTGTGTGTGGCTCCTCTTTTACAGTAATAGTACCACATAACACGTAATTTTTTTTTCCACTTAGTCTAGCTTAGAAATATTCCATATTAATACATGAAAACTCCCTTGTTTTTATTCTTCCTAGATAGGACTTTATTGCATAAATGTACTGTGATTAATTAACCAGTGTCTAAACTTTTGTTATTAGAATAAATGCTGCAATAAATAACATAAGAAAAATGTCATTTCACATAATTACAATAAATTTCTAGAAACATACTTGCTGGGCCAAAGGGAAAGTAGTTTTAAGTAAACATAAAGCTTGGATGTGACCCAGGGGTTCACTCTTTTATTTATTTATTTATTTATTTATTTGAGAGAGAGAGAGAGAGCATGAGAGGAGGGAGAGTCAGAGGGAAAAGCCGACTCCGCACAGAGCAGGGAGCCCCATGTGGGACTCGGATCCCGGGACTCTAGGATCATGACCTGAGCCAAAGGCAGTTGCCCAACTAACTGAGCCACCCAGGTGCCCCCAGGGGTTCACTCTTAAAAACCAAACCTGAATAGAAATAGAGATCATATAGTTAGCTGACGAGAGAGAATTTTAAGTATTTTTCTTTATGTGAGTAAAAATGGCAGTGAAAATGCTGAATGATTATTTTCAGTAATGATTGGTTTTCAGTGATGGGCAATAACTAATTCAGCATTTTAAATTATTTCCTTATTTCTGTTGGTAGTTCAAGGCAATTACAGGATTCTAAGGAGTTCATTTATTCAATTTGCTACCATCCTAAATACTACTCCGCATTTTTTAAAACATTAATGTTTGGGATTTTAAATAACTTCGTGATTTTCAACTCTCACAATGTACCAAGTTTAAACATTTATGGGGTTCTTATTCTATATCCTTGTCCTCAAAGAGTTGACTAAATTAGTAGTTTATAATCTGGGCAAAAATTCAGAAAAGATTCTTTTCATCTTTTAATGTTATATAATCTGTGCTTTATTTCTTCATTTTTCCTTCAATATGGTATACCTAGCTGCATCTTTTCATGTACTTGTTTGCTGACTATATCTTTTCTTGGTGAACAGATACACTTGATCTGTTCAAATCTTTTGTCCATTTTTTATTTTTCTTACTTAGTTGTAAGAATTCTTTACATATTCTGTGTACAAATACTTTGTCAGACGTATTTCATAAATATTTCTTCCCAGTCTGTAGCTACTTTTTGTCTTTTTTTCTTAAGATTTTATTTATTTATTTATTTATTTATTTGAGAGAGAGCAAGAGCGAGGTGGGGAGAGAGAGAGAGCGCTTGCACGCATAGAGAGAGAAGAAGCAGACTCCCTGATGAGCAGGGAGACCGACATGGGTCTCAATCCCAGGACCCTGAGATCATGTTCTGAGCTAAAGGCGGATGCTTAACTGACTGAGTCACCCAAGTCCCCTACTTTTTGTATTCTTTTTTAAAGGTTATTTATCTATTTATTTTTATTTGAGACAGAGATAGAGGGAGATAGTGCATGAGCAAGGGGGAGAGGGAGAAGCAGACTCCCCACTGAGCAGGAAGCCTGATGTGGGGCTTGATCCCAGCACCCTGGAATCATGACCTGAGTCAGAGGCAGTCGCTAAACTGACTGAGCCATCCAGGTGCCCTACTTTTTGTATTCTTAAGTGAGTCTCTCAAAGAGTAAGTTTTTAATTTTGTTGAAATCTATCTTACAGATTTTTTCTCTTATGGTTCATGCTTTTTTGTGCTATTAAAAAATCTTTGCTTAACCCATTGCCACAAAGATTTTCCCCTGTATTCTACAAGTTACACCAATTTTTTTAGTAACCATTTATAGTTGTCACAACTGGTCTTGGCAGTTGAGGAAACTAGACTCAGTGAGGTTGAAACAATTCATCAAAGGCCAGTTAGCCTTTGTGTTTTGTGCCACTATGTTTCAATTCCAAATTAAGTGCTTTTCCCACTCTAGAGGTCTGTGCATATTTTGTCAGAGTATGTACATATAGGGGCGCCTGGATGGCTCAGTGGGTTAAAACCTCTGCCTTCAGCTCAGGTCATGATCTCAGGATCCTGGGATTGAGCCCTGCATCCCGCTCTCTGCTCAGCAGGAAGCCTGCTTCCCCTCTCTCTCTGCCTGCCTCTTTGCCTGCTTGCAATCTCTGTCAAGTAAATAAGTAAAATCTTTAAAAAAAAAAAAAAGAATATGTACATATATAATAAGATGATAGGCCTCTGTTGATTTAATATATCCTGGGGGTAATCATTTAATTTGTTGTTTCCCAGGGTCTTGCCTCTCTTATTTCCTGCTGGGATCTACCAGTTGTTGAGCATATCAATTAGAGGGTATGTGAAAGAGGAAGTAAATTTACTAACGAGATGTCATTTTTGTAGTGCCTTCATAAAAGATATTTTCTAATTACTTGGATTCAATCCAAATTTTTATTTATGGAACACAGTATTAATAATATAAGAATGCATATTGAATAGTCAGCCAACAAGTAGTTCTTGAGTGCCTATTGTAAGTGGCAGGCACTGTGTGTAATTGCTGGGTATATAGTAATGAGTGAATTAGATACACTTGATCTTTTTCCTCTTGAAATTTGTGGTGTAGAGGAGTAGGTTTCAGGTTCTTGTGGTGGAGGTCCACATGTAAGAAATATGTTTTATATGATGACTTGTTATGCTTGCGTAGGTGCTTGTTTAGGTACATACATATCTAGAACAGAAGTTTCATGAAACAGTTCTTCCTCTTCCTTTATGCAGTGTACTGATATTTTTCTTTCTATTCAGTTAAAAAAAAGCTATGTTGCTGCAAACCACTAGATATTTCACAAGCTGTTCATGGGTCTTAGCCTGCAGTTTGAAGAAATGAGTGGATGCTGGTTGAATACTGCATTTAGGGGAGACTTTGAAGCACTGTGGTTTGTTGCTGAGGGTCTTGTTGGGAGAACCTGAATATGGTGTCTGCTTTTTGAAATTCCCTGCTGTCCATTGGCCAAGCGGGACAGGGAATATAACTACACATTCCTCCCAAATACACCAAAACTTTCAAAATTTCAAAGGAAATTTTAAGATTCTGTAGTGCTGTAAAGGAAGGACAATGTTTATTTATTCTCAAAATTAGGGTGCCTGGGTGGCTCAGTTGGTTAAGCGTCTGCCCTTGGCTCAGGTCATGATCCCAAGGTGCTGGGATTGAGTCACATCGGGCTCCACCTGCTCAGCCAGGAGCCTTTCTCTCCTGCCTGCCACCCCCCCACCCCCACTTGTGCTCGCGCTCTCTCTCTATTTTGTCAAATAAATAAATAAAATATTTTTTTTTTTTTTTAAGATTTTATTTATTTATTTGAGAGAGAGCATGAGCGAGAAGAAGGTCAGAGAGAGAAGCAGACTCCCCATGGAGCTGGGAGCCCGATGCGGGACTCGATCCCGGGACTCCAGGATCATGACCTGAGCCGAAGGAAATAAAATATTTTTAAAAACAAAACAAAATTATCAGGCCTATTATAGATTTAGAAGTAAATAGGAAATAACTAGCTAAGGACATTTGTCAAACACTAATGCTAAAACGTACACAGAAACCTGCAAAACTGTTTCAGTAAGAAGATTAGAAAGTATCTTCATTTGATTATTTGGTATTGAGGAAACTGGGCATACTAGTGGTATTACTTGACTAGGTGTCAATTATGAGCAGTCTTTGGAGAGAGGACTTTTATGTGGCCTAACCGCAAGTGATCTTTTTGTCAAAATACGAAACTGTTCCTTATCCTTCAAGCAAACAATTTAGAGCTTCAAAACACAAGAAGGGTCTACCCGTTCATCTTAGTTTGCAATTAGTTGAGGATTAATGAAGAAAGGACATTGCTTCAGAAATTGGAAACTAGACACTTTTCATCAGAGGAAGTTTTATTCTGTGGCCCTGTGTAGCTTGATTTCTACTCAATGCGGGTCTTAAATGTTGGGTTTCGATAGTGGAGGTTTTCTAACTCCCAGTGGAAGTGTGACTATTACAGTAGGGTGATTTTTACTTTGAATCTTTCTAACCACCTTCCTTTGACAAATCTACATGAGCCAATGACAGTGATCTGAACTCACAGCAGTAGGTTCCAGATTTAAAGTGTCTGGAGGGTGCAGGGTTCTATTGCACTTCCTGACAGGTTGGTCCCCTTCCTAATGGAATTATCTTGATGTGGCAAAGGGATGAGAGTAAATTATTGTTTGTTTGGTTTTTGTTTTGTTTTGTATTTCTGTGCATGGTGGTGGAGGGCGGGGGAGCACAGGGGAGAGGAGGAGAGAGAATTCTAAGCAGGCTCTATGCCTAGTGCAAACCCCATGCAGGGCTTGATCACATGACCCTCAGATCAGGACCTGAGCCAAAATCTAGAGTTGGATGCCTAACCAGCTGAGCCGTCAGGTGTGCCCTACATTATTGTATTTTAAACGATAATTTCCTGAGATGCACATGGTCTAATTACCAACAAAGAATACCAATGTTGTTCTCATACCAATATTTGTTCTCCATCTAGACAGTGGGAATAGTGAGAATAACAGAATGAGCTAGTACAACTCCCAAGTCAATGGATTTTCAGGTTTTGTTTTCTTCTTTTACCCCAGTTAGAAGAAACTAGTATATTTGGAAAGACTTTTCTAGGTTATGAGAAACAGAGACCATCCACTTCAGAGGATATGTTTACATGAGAAAGATCTAAGATTTGTCTCCATATGTGATGAGCATTTTCTCTCAGAGAAATTATTCTCATGGGAGGGGATTTTCTGCTAGAACATACAATTTCTGACAGTTCTGCTCAGGCTCAGACAGCTTTGCCTCTCAGTACCTGACTGATGTCTGTAGGACATGGCACTTGTCACTGCTTCCTCAGGGGCATTGCTTGGGCCTGGAATGTTTCCTTGTGCTGACTAATGTCATATGCAAGAAATCCATGTGTAAACTCCAGGTTTTTCTCCAGGGTCAGGACAGTAGCAACCATAAACTCCAGTGCTTTAGTGTCTAGCCCTGCTGCTCATGAAAACAATTCTGATTTCTACTGGTCCTGTGTTTTAGGAAGAGACTGACATGGATTTTGATTTCTGCAGAGGAACTTCCTGCATTTTGCTGTTGTTCTAGAGAAAAAGCCGCTGTCAAAAGCAATTTATCATTCTCTGAAAGTTTTTTTTTCAGAGGAACTCCTCTCTGTGACAGTCATCAGTTTGTTCACAAGGGTCTCTACTGACCCTGGCCTGACAGAGTGGCTCTTCCCTTGCAAGTTCCAGGATTCTGCATCCTCCTTGATCCTCTCCTCTTTTGGGTCTCTAATATCCTTGCTCTTGTTAGTTGGGAATACCGTTGACCCATGACCAATATTTGATAGGGAACCTTCTTAAAATTCTCTGGTGGAAATTGAATTTTATGTGATCACCCTGTCTCCTACCAGCATGAACGTTTCCCCAAGGAGTTTAGCAATCTCACCATCATGTCAGCCCCTGAATTATGGGTGACTGTGGAAAAGAAGTCAGACTCGGGCAGATTCTGTAATTGGACTTTCTCACCTTTAACAGTTTTATGAATTAAAGGATTTTGAGGAGGAAGCCCTACCCCCACCAGACCCAAAACTGACTGTGATTTTTAGTACATGTTGAAAGTGGAATCAGGGAAGGAGATCTCCAGAGAGGTGTTCAGATGATATTCCCCTCAGATAGTTTTAACGATATTCCCCTCAGATAGTTTCTCTTTCTCCAGAGAACAGGGAGTGAATTTTCTGGAAAGATTATTCCTCAGGTTTACAACCTTTTAGCTCCTACTGGGCAGTTTCTCTCGTCATAGTCCAGGCAATTAAATCAGAAAGCAAAAATGACCTTTCTGCAGTATGAAGAGATCATGTAGTCAAAATAGGGAATTAATTACAAGTACAAAATCATCACTCACTTTATGCCCCATACAGTTTGTTAGTCCTTAATTTTAAGTGTCTCCAGCCCTCCTTGCTAATCAACCTGAACTCTTCCTGTGGTAGTAGAGCTCAGTCTTTCAGTTCTCTTATTGAAGAAGGAATCAAGCTCTTTAACTACTGAGAAATAGGTCTAATCTTTGGTTCTAAGTAAAAACTTCTTTTCACAATTATCTGAAACCTGACTTGGTAATGCCTCAGGACTCTATCTCAGTAACAGCAATCTTTCTGCACTTGTCTTTCTTTCCTGGCACACATACCCAGACAATTGTCCAAGAGTCTTTTCTCTTCTTTCTTACTCAGTGTCTTCTTGTCTTCAAATTCTTGTTTTCTGAATCCAGTTTCTCTAAATAGCCTTCTCTTTGCCCTTCAAACCTGCATTCCCTGAAGGAATAACAGAACTTCAGTTCTTTGCACATTCTACAGAAGCATACAGTGGTCATATTACATGGTATACACATTAGTATCTCTAAAACCCAGTTTACTTCAGAGCCCAGATTCCAAACAAAGCTACACTAAAAACATTTTTTAAAGGTGTTTGTGTGTCAGGGTTTGGGGCTGATTGGTGGCCACAGTTAGCTCTCATACATTAGTCTGAAAAGGGAAACTAGAAGAATTAGAAGTCTAAGATTTTAATGACCATAAAGATAACATGTAAGATGATTTACTGCATAAATGGGGGTCAACCAGAATTGTATGTTTTCAACAAACATTAAACTTTCTGTATCTCCTTGTTTAGCTAGCCTGCTGTCAGCTCTTGAAGTTGACAGAACAGCTGTGCTTTTTGTATTTTTTTTAAACTCCTACACAGAACAGGAGGGAAGTAAGCAGCTAACTTGTTAATAGCAGAAGCCTAACCCCCAAATGGAAAATAATAGATTATTTGGTTTGCCTAAAATGAGACAAACAGATAATCTCTCTATGGATTATCAGTTTTGAGCCACTTAATTAGCAACTAAAGAGAAATCCAAAGTTTTCTTTTGTATTTCAAGATTCCAGATCTAGAAGTTCTGAGTTGCTGCTGCTATTTTATTCTTTCTTTTTGTGAGAGTTCAGTGAGGGTTGAACACCTACCACTGGCTTCTTTGCTTCTTCATGTGTTTATGAACTTGCTTGTTACTTGTTTATTATTTTTTTTTTCTTCTGTGGATGATTACTTTTCAGAATCCACATTGGTATCTTAGTTACCTATGTAGGCAT
Organism: Enhydra lutris kenyoni; assembly: GCF_002288905.1. NCBI lineage: Eukaryota > Metazoa > Chordata > Mammalia > Carnivora > Mustelidae > Enhydra > Enhydra lutris. Next base: position 3,662,148 of record NW_019154110.1, read on the forward strand.
TCATTAAATACAGGTAATGCCTCTTTATGTAAACTGAATAATCCATGTATATGAATGACTGTTTTTACATCTTACTGGCAATTCACCACTTTCCTTTTGTTGGTTTTGCTACAGAAAGCTAGTCTAGGACTGATATGATCTCACCGTTCTGGTTCTAAAGCCATGATTTAAGTGTTATCTATAGATGCAAATACTTCAGACCAGTGTATCTCAATCCTCAGTGTTTATCAGAATCACCTGTTGAGCTTGCTAAAAACACAATTCTGGGCCATACTCCCATCCCCAATTTTCTGATTTGGTAGATCCAGGTTGGAGCCTTAGTATTTCTAGTAAGTTCCCAGATGATGCTGTTGCTGGTAGTATGGGGACCACATTTTTAAGAATCATTGCTTAGGGATATTTCTCCTATTTCAGAAACATGCCTTTGTAGACAGATGGTTGTATCAAAAAAAGAGAAGGGGGGAAAAAAAAACCCAAACCTCAAGGAGATGACAGGGTTTGGTGGGCTTTTAAAAAAAATATTCAAATGATCTCTGGGTGAGGGTGTGAATTTGCTATTACAAGTAATATAGCATTTGTATAGGCTCTGAGATACTATCATAAGTGAATATTCAAAGAATTATGAAGTAAAATCTCCAAAGCAACAAATACTCTTATATCAAGTCATTATGTTGTATACTTTAATATAATGTTATATATCAATTATATCTCAATAAAATTAGGGGAGAACTTCTAAATCTTATCACTGTTGTTTGGGATGAAAGACTTAGAAGAGGAGGGGAGGTGAAAGAATAGGGATGTTGGTATCTAGGAGGTCTCAGTTAAAATCCTTGTTTTGCCACTTATAGTTAGTGAATGATTTTACAGTGTGTAACTTCACTAGGTTGTTTTAGTATTAAATGAGATAACATGTGTGAAATGCTCTGATTATTGTATTATTTGTCCATGGGTGATTTTCATAGAAGCTGGTCTCCTCTGTTGCTTTATACACTCAAGAATCTTTTCTAACTCCATGGGTGGTAAGTTTTATCCAAAGTCATTATTAAATAATCAGATCCCAACATTTGCAGCCCTGTAGATGCTATAGAAATATAGACAAGATATGGACCCGGTTCTCTAACTGTATAAAATCTACTTAGAGAGTAAGGGTCCTTTTCCTTACCATTGAAAGTACCAAACTACTATGTTAAAAATGGGATAAACTGTGATCTTTTAAACATAAAAAGCCCAGATGTGGCCAACTGGGTGGCTCAGATGGTTGGACATCTGCCTTTGGCTCAGGTCATGATCTTGGGGTCCTGGGATCGAGTCCTGCATCGGGCTCCCTGCTGCTTGGTGGGCCTGCTTCTCCCTCTTTTCTGCCTCTCTCTCTATCGCTCATGAATTAAAAAAAAAAAAAAAAAAAAAAAAGCCCAGAGAGGTAAGGCAGAGGCTCAATGCAGTTCTCAAGATTCTGGATTCATCTTTTCTGCTCTGCCATACTTAGCATGTTGCTTTTTGTTTTTGAGCCTCTCCTCTCAAGGTCACAAAATGGCTGTCACAGCTGTAGACCTCATATCTTCGCACCACTATAGCCAAAGGCAGAGAAAGAGCAGGGTTTTTGTTGTTGTTTTTCTCAATTCCCCTTTATCAGGGCAGAAAATCTTTCCCTGGAGCAGACTTGCCCTTAGGGCAAGGTCTTAGGCCCTTAGACAGGACCTAAGACCTCATCTTAGGTCCTGTTAACCAGGATTAGGATATATGACTGTGTGCTGGTCTGCAGGAAGGCTAAAAAGGCAGACGTGGCTTTTCAGCTTCAGTGGTGGGACTGGTAGGTAGATGAGAGAGTTGAGAGATGACTGTTGGTAGACAACAGGGAGAGTCTACCAAGGGGAGCTAAGACTATGATCCTTAAAGATTAGAGACAATTCTAGGCAATTTCTCATTAGGCAGAATTGTGTGCTCTAAGGCAGGCATTGGCAACCTTTTTCTGTTAAAAACCTGATAGTAAATATTTTAGGTTTTGCTGGCCACAAATGGTCTCTGTTACATCTTCTTCCTTTTCTTTCTTTAAAAAAAAAAAAAAACCCTTTAAAAATGTGAAAATCATCCTTAGTTTGCTGGCCATATGAAAAGAGGCCATATAGTTTGCCAACCCTGCCAAGGCCATTAAGGCTCAGAGGAAAGGGAGATGAGTAAGGCTGAAGTCATGATTTTTTGAAGCTTCCTGAAATCCTGGAATTTGAGTGGTGTTTGAAGGATTGATAAGATTTACACTGAGAAATCCTATTCCTTCTGAAGGGAAGCAGTGAGTGTAGAAACATGCCTGTGATGCTTACTATAAAATAGCTACGTGATACCTGCAGAGCGTGAAAAGCAGCAATACCCCTGCAGGTGAGATGGGCTAAATTGCAAGCCAAAGTTAGAGAGTACTGTGCTATGAGTACCTGGACCGCGTCAGCCACTGACAAGCCAGCTTTCTAAGTAGCTCTAAGAAATGAAGATGCCCTTTTGGCTTAAAGCCTCCATGCTGACTTGGGGCCTAAGGCAGACGGTGTCTCATGTAACAGTTGGCCCTTCAGTAGGAGCTGTTGCTGCTGTGACTAATTCAAGGACAGACATCATGTGTTTGGAGAAGACTATTGGTCTCTTAACCATAGCTATACACAAAGATTATAACTCATCTTCAATTTGTGTGATTTTTATTGACAATAGGGAAGAATTGCACCAACTAGTAGTAAGTTACTCATTCACTGAACATTTATTGAATGCTTAGTGTGTGCCAGGCCCTAGAGATACAAGTTGAGAAACTCACAGTCTCGAGGGAGGGAAACATATATAGAAATAATTACGATAGAGTGAGATAAGGGTTAGAAAATATGCATACAAGGAACTGTGGATGCTGAGAAGAAGGAACCACCAATTCATCCTGATTAAAGCTTTCTAGGTGACTCAGTCTAATTATTGCTGTCCTTCAGTGGCTATCCTTATTGCTGTCCTTAATACTGGCCTATTATCTTGTGGATCTATACCATTGGTGACAAAGAGTCCTGTGTGAGATACTGTGGTTGAATCAAATCCAAATAATCATCCAGAAAAAGCAATTTCAAACATTCTACTGCTGCTACCAAGTTTTTAGGATCCTCTTTCTGTGGAAAGTATATAGCTTGTAGTGTTTGTGCTTCTCACTATATTGGTATGAATATTGGGATCTATAGAACAATTGTTTTCCCCAGTAAAATTTACAGAAAAGAAGATTCTGTGGTAGGCAGAATCATGTCCCAAAGAGTCCTCATCTTAATCAGATACGAACCTGGAAATATATTATGTTACATGATAAGGGGGGAGTTAATGTTGCAGATGGAATTAAGGTTTCCAATTAGATAGCTTTAAAATAGGCAGATTATTCTGGATTGTTAGAATGGGTGGCAGTGTAATTACCAGGGCCTTTGAAAGTAGAAGAGGGAGACAAAGAAGAGGTTGAATTGATAAAATATGAGAAAGACTCAACCCATCTTTACTGACTTTAAAATGGTGGAAGGGAGTCCACAAGCCAAGGAATGCGGGTGGTCTCTAGTTGCTGGAAAAGGCAGGGAAACAGATTCTCCCTGTATTAGTTTGTCAGGGCTGCCAAAACAAGTACCATAGACTAGTGGCTTAAACCACAGAAGTTAATTTTCTCATAGTCCTGGAAGCTAGAAGTCAGAATTTAAGGTTTGGCAGGGTTGATTTTTTTTTTTTTTTCCTGACATCTCTCTCCTTGGCTGGTAGATGTCTGTCTTATCTCTGTCTTTACATGGTCTTTCCTCTCTATGTGTCTGTGCCCTGATCTCCTCTTATAAGGATACCAGTCATATTGTATAGGAATTAGGACCTACCCCAATAAATGTTATTTTAATTTAATCTCCTCTCTAAAGACCATATCTCAAGATACATTCACATTATGAAATTCTAGGGATTAGTGTGGGGGGAGGGAGACTGTCAAACTCACCTAGATCCCCCAGAAGGAACACGGGTCTGCCACCACTTTGATTTTAGGACTCCTGACCTCTAGACTATAAAGATAATAAATTTGTGTTAAGTCCTCAAGTTTGTGGTATTTTGTTACAGCAAGTTAGAAAATGAATACAATTACAAGTAATCTAAGTCTGCTAATAGGAGAGTGATTGGAATAACAGTAATCAAAAATATTAAAATAAATATCTATTGACCAATGAATAGATAAACAAAATGTGGTGTGTATGTATACAATGGAATATTATTCAGTCTTAAAAGGGAAAGAATTCTGACACATACTATGATATGTCTGAACCTTAAAGACATGCTAATTGAAATAAACCAGTCACAAAAAGACAAATACTGTGTAATATCACTTACATGAAGTATTTAGGGTAATCAAACTCATAAAATAGAAAACAGTTTTTTAATGGACATGGAGTTTTAGTTTGCAAGATGAAAAAGTTCTGGTGATTGAACAACAATGTGAATATACTTAATACAAATGAACTCTATACTTGAAAATGGTTAAGGTGGTAAATTTTGTATTATATTATTTTAAAATACTGAAACAAAGATAGTTTTACAAGGCAATGACAGAAAAATAAGTGTAGGGTGTGTTCATTGTATATATTGAGAGAAAGGATAGGTATATATCCTTGTATATACACACAATATCTCTGAAAAGATACCCAAGAAACTCACATAGTGATCATTTCTGGGAATGGGGTTGTGGAGAATCAGGAGATGGGAGGGCAGGGATGGGAGGAAAACTTAAATACTCCTTGACACCTTCTGAATTTTGTTTGCCACATGCATATATTATGTATTGAAATCATGGTCAAGCTCATAGACACAGAGAACAGATTGGAGGCTGCCAGAGGTGGAGGAAAGCATGGGTAAAATGGGTAAAGGGAGTCAAAAAGCAAAAACTTCTAGTTATAAAAGTAAGTCAGTCATGGGGATGTAATGGAAGGAAGGGAGGGAAAAGGTTTTTAAATGTGTAATTGGGGTTAGGGACTGCAGAGAAGGTTATTTCACTTAGGTCATCATTAGGCTGTGAAATCACTTTGTCAATCCAGGTACATGTAAGTGTCAGGATAAGTAAGACCTGCTTCTTGCCTTGGCCTTTAAGGGGTTAAAAGCTTAGTCCCAGAGAGTTCACTAGGCTTTAAGATACACACGTATTTTTTGGTTTGGTGTCTATTAGTTTATTGTCAAATTCTCTAGTTTTGTTTTGTTTTAAGAACAGTTGAAGTGTGTTCACTTAGAACCCCCCCAAAAAAAAAAGTTGGGGGAGAAAATATAAATGAAAAAATAGGGAGATGCAACATAGGGGGGTTTGGGGGGTAGGAAAAGAATAAATGAATCAAGATGGGATCGGGAGGGAGACAAGCCATAAGAGACTCTTAATGTCACAAAACAAATTGAGGGTGGTGGAGGGGAGGAGGGGAGGGAGAAGGTGGTGGGGTTATGGACATTGGGGAGGGTATGTGCTATGGTGAGTGCTGTGAAGTGTGTAAACCTGGCAATTCACAGACCTGTACCCCTGGGGCTAATAACACATTATATGTTTATAAAATTTTTTTTTAATTAAAAAAAAAGACATGTAACAGTGTTTTCTGCTTCTTAAAATCATATAAACTATAACAAGAATAAAAGACACGTAACAGTAGCAACAGGTTTTGACACTTGCAAGATTATTTCTTAAGACTTCTACTTGCAAATTGTTAGGTAACTGCACAAGTTAGATTTTAACACTCTTCAAAACATCCTTCTTAGCACATGAGTCCTTGCATCACATACCATATAAAGATTGCAACATTTTATTACTATAATTGTTGCTTAGATGCTGTTCTGGATTGAGACTTCTTTTATATATGGATGTGTTTTCCTTAGCAGCAATTTTAGCCCCTGTTTTTCTCCAAGCAATACTTAGCCAAAGGAGCCTATTTCCACAGAGCTATAACCTTATTTTTGTGGCTTTTGCATCCATAAAAAACAAAAACAATTCTGGAACCTGTTTGGTTTTCTTTCCCTTTTTGTTTAGAGTTTTACTGTAGCTAATTCAGCACCCAGAAAGTTGCTTAATTCATATTAAGGGTACGATAAATTTTAACAAATGACTCATCATGAGCTCAATATTTCAGGGTTATATAGGGAATACAAAGTTGTCTCTAGAAGTGAAACACAATTTTATAGAAGCAAAATTTCCCTAGATAGCAGAAGTTTCTTTGAAAGAGAATTTAATGCAAATTTATAAGCCTTTCACATCTAGTTGAGAGATTATTATTACTATCATATTACTAAGAACAGCAGCAGCAGCAGTAGTAACGTCAGTAGGCAAGTCATGCTAAGTGCTTTTCCCAGATTATCTCGAATGTAATCTTTCCATTGACCCTATTAGATAGATGCCATTATTGTGCCTATATTTATGGGTCAGGAAATTCAGCTTAGAGAGATTAAGTAATATGTTCAATATCACATGGCTGGTAGGTGGCAGAACCAGGATATGAACTTAATTAAGATTTGGACTTGGCACTTCTAAAGCAAAAATATGACTTTGACATTATCCTCTTCAAAATTCCTACTGAAATGGCTAAAGGGACATTTAAGAAGGGAGGAAGGAGGGAAAGAAGCAAAAGAAAAGAGAATTGGTATCTGCATTACAAAGTGGGATCCTCAGGCTAGAAGAAATACTGGAAGGTTTAGTTCAATATGAAATTCAGTTAAGGCCAAGTTGAGCTGAGGGCCTACCAACTTGAGTACTACGTATATATTAAAGCCCACCTAAGGAGTGAATAAAAGAAGCATCTTATATTCCTACTTTACTAAAAACATTAATTTGATCAAATACTTTTTAGCATCCATTTAGATAATCTTAGAGTTTTTCTCATTTGACTTAATGTGCTAAGTTATATTAATAGAATTCCTACATATTCGTTCATTCTTGGAATAAGTTCTTCATAGGTAAGCAGGACAGTTCACGCTGCAGAACCCTGGAACAATTCAGGAACTGGAATTACCAAATACCCCAGAAAGCAGAGAAAAGAACTTGAAATATCTTTTGTCTTCCTTTGGATTAGAGTTTAATTTGGAACTAAATATGTTGTTTGCAAGTAAATACTTGTTCCATGAACCAATTATTTTTAATGCTATGAGCACACGTAAATTGATACCTTATATCTTAATGAATTAAATTGCAATTAATAAGTATGCAATAAAATCTTAAAATAACTTTAGGAGTGCAAGTCATTACAGGACCTCCTTTTTAGAAGCTATTTTAAAAGAACTCAGGTAGACGTGCTGAAATATTTACTGGAATGAAAATTTTAAAATCTTAACTAGTATAATTTGGATTAATTGTATACACTGTGGCAGTGACAAGCCACTTTTTTTTTTTTAAAGATTTTATTTATTTATTTGTCAGAGAGAAAGAGAGCGAGAGTGAGCACAGGCAGATAGAGTGGCAGGCAGAGGCAGAGGCAGAGGGAGAAGCAGGCTCCCTGCTGAGCAAGGAGCCCGATGTGGGACTCGATCCCAGGACTCTGGGATCATGACCTGAGCCGAAGGCAGCCGCTTAACCAACTGAGCCACCCAGGCGTCCCACAAGCCACTTTTGATATGCTTAATATTACCTATGTTATCATCTGTTGTGATATGAGAATTTGGGAGAATTGAAAGCAGTTTTTATCTCTGCCTTATTAATTCCTTCAGATATTTAATTTATTTTTTATTATGCCTTTAGCTTTTCTGATAAGACTTTTAGAACTAAGTCTTCAACTATTTTGTATACTTTTGAATACTTTTTAAATTTTGAATACTTTTAAAAAACACAAATGGAAAGTAAATGTTTTTTCCCAGGTCTGTGTGTCTCAGTTGGCTAAGGGTCTGACCCTTGATTTTGGCTCAGGTCATGATCACAGGGTCATGAAATTGCACACTGGGCTCCATGCTCAGTGAGGAGTCAGCTTGAGATTCTCTCCCATCCCCACACTAAAATAAATAAATCTTTTTAAAAAGACGTTCTTATTTTCTCTCCCCTCCAAAACACAAGGGTATAAGAAATAAAGAGATTTTGCATATATAGGATTTAAAAAGTGATTTTAAATATTTGGTTTTTCTGTTTATTTTCTAAAAGAGGAAGAGGGAGGGATAATGGAAGATGAGAGTTGGTTGTGAGAAGGAGAAACCAAAGTAGGCAAAGGATCAGGGTAGGAAAAAAGAAGGAAATAAACCAGGAGAAGGCAGTTATCAGGAATAGTAACTCTGAGCTTTACTTTCATTTATTTGTACTCTAAAACTCTTAATCTCTGCAGGTATTCAATGGGTTGAGACATAGTTTTAGCTTTGAGAAATCAAAGTAGGAGTCAACTAGGATAGCCAGAGTAGATATATATAATTAAGTTTCAGCCAGTAGTAGTGAGAAGTTTTTTCTGTCATTAAGAGCTTTATTGAGATATAATTGATAAACAAAAAACTGCACATAGTTTATATATACAGTTTGATGAGTTTGGACATATGCACACACCTGTGAAACCATCACTATAACCAACACTAAACCTATGTTTAGTTCATTTTGAACCTCCAGAAATTTCCTTGTGCCTCTTTGCATTTTTGTTGTTGTTGTCTATTTGTTTTGTGGTAAGAATATTTAACATGAGATCTGCCCTCCTAACAAATTTTAAATGCACAATAGAGTATTATTGTTAACAGTAGACACTGTGTGGCACAGCGGATCTCCATAACTTTTTCATCTTACAATACTGAACCTTTATATCCATTAAACAAAAATCTCCCTTAGCGGCCCCCCCACCCCCACCCCGACAACTGCCTTTCTACTCTCTGCTACTGTGAGTTTGATTATTTTGGACACCTCAAATAAGTGGAATCATGTAGTATTCATCCTTCTGTGACTGGCTTATTTCACTTAGGACTTCCTTTTTCAGGCTGAATAATATTCCATTGTATGTATATATCACTTTTTCTTTAACCATTTGTTTATTGTTGGACATCTGGGTTGATTCCATTATCTTGGCTATTGTAAATAATGCTGCAACAAACATGAGAGTACAAACACTTCTTCTAGATCCTGATTTCAGTTCTTTTGGATTTATACCCAGAAGTGGGATTGCTAGATAATATGATAGTGAGAAGTTTTGATGACATAAACATCTACATCTCTATGCAGGGACAGCTCAGTTTCCAGCAGCTGTTACTCAAATAGCAGACATTTGGATGGGACTTAATGGGTCAGAGTTAGAGCTTTTTTCCTTCTCTTTTGTGGTGGTGTTAGTCATAAGGGAAAAATACTCTTGTGTTACCAGCTAATTGTTTCACTTCTTTGTCTCCTTTTCCTTATCGGTCTTCTAGACAGATTTTGAAAAAGAGATTGGATAGTGGAAGAAAGGTTTTAAATTGTTTTCTGGCATCTGTCAGGGGGACTTGGGCAGGGCATATCTTTTGGCTGTTCTTATAAACACTTGTTAGCAGAGGGCTAATGAGGCTAGTGGTTAGATACCCCAGTCGTGTCCTGTGTTATATTCTAAAGCCTGACTCTAAACAATCAAATCAAATATGTACCTTTGGATCTGAGGATAAATGAGCACAAACCTACCCCATTCTGAGAAGTATACAGAGTACATACCATACAGGGTTAGTAGCACCATCTTTACAGAAAAGGGACACCCCATTGCCCAAATTGGAAATCATGGAAGATGCTTCAGCTAATCAAACATTTCTCAATCAATTTTCCAGTCACCTAACCAATCAACTTGTTGGCTGTATTCTCTCCAACATAGCCGTCACTAATCGGAATCGCAACTTCTCACCTCTGAGCTAACATGACTCAGTGATTTTTGCTGGCTTTTCCCTCATGCTCATGGCCCCCGTTCATTTGGATCTCTGAAATGATGTTGTTTATATTACAGAGCTCTCATTTGGAAGACAGTGAATCAGCAGTGTTACTTTGCTGTGAATGTGAAGAATCAGATATCTTTAGTGGTTCCAATGTACGTAGGTATATGTTTTTATACAGCCTTTGGTATTTCAAGTGAGCTTTTTGGGTAAATTTGGCTCTTAAATGCAACTGAGATAGTGCCTATTATTTCATCTATTTGGCATCACTCAGTCAAATACATAGTTTGTGAAAGCAAATATAAATATAAGTGACTTGGAATGAACGTCTTTATAAATAATATGACATATATGGATGCATAATCATCTCCACTCAAGAGGTACCTATGAAATAGAGAAATGTTGTGTCCTGGAACTTTAGAGTGCATTCTCCCTCAATAAAAAATGATTGTTTTGTGGGTTTGTACATTTTTAAATTGTCAGTAGTTTCCCTTTCTTCATAGCAAATGCTTGGTATTGGTGCTGCCACTAGACCTTTATTCTCCATGTACATAGACCTAACACATCCTGGCTGTTGATATTTTAAGCTAAATAATGTTATAATTACCAGGTCATTTCAAATGTGGAGCTATCTAACTACTATGTTATAAGTATGTTATAAATTTGTTTATCTTACCTGATCCCCAACATAATTTCTTAATATCTTTTCCAACAGGATAACTGCATTTACTCTAGCCATGGCTAAAACTAGGTTTTGCAAACCTTGATGATAAAATCTGGATTCTATTTTGGGATGTTTACTGTACATAGTAGGCACTCTGTAAATATTGTTAAAGTTTCACCAGTTGAAACTCTGTCTCTGGAAGTAAGCTGTGCCTCTTAAGTATATCACTATAGTACTGCCAACTCGTAAACTGTCTTCTTTACTTCACCTTCATTGAACAAAGAAAGTGATCACTGTTTCAGGACCTCATTCAACTATTACATTGACTTGCCTGGTTGCACTTCATTCATCATTGACGATGAGTATGGAATGGCAGGAAGTTCGTTATTGTGACTCACTCACTAATAGCTGGAGCTATGCTCCTTTCCTAGTGCTTGAGAACATTAACTGAGGAATTCACATGAATACTCATTTATTATCAACATTTTGCCGATGACAGACTGAGGGTGAAAAGGCTATATTCTTCCCGATATTGTGTGATAAGCAGGAGCAGTGCTGACGTCAGATCTCCGCTGCCACCCATCAGTGATCTCATTATCAGCAGACAGCATCATCATTGATGACATACATACAAAGCCTCTTTATATAGTTTCCTCAAGATTTATTATTTTGTTCAGTGTGCATTGGCATCTTCTGGATTAGACTGGCTTATTTTTTTGACTGATTTTGTCTTAAAGAGGCCAGTGCATGACAATCTGTATGAAGAATATTTTTATGAAGTTGTACACACGGGGAGGAAAGATGACTCTAGTTTTAATGGTTTCTGAGAAACAATTAGTAGGGTATATGCATTTGCAGATTATTCTGGATTGCTTTATTTTATTGCCAGAGCTTTTATTCATTTAAGTCAGGTTTGTTGTCTTTTCCTCTTCATAAGACAAAAATGGTTACATATACTGGCTGGCTTCTAAAAAGTATTGGATTCTCCTCCTGTTTTGTTGCTTGGGGAGTACTTCCTATATGTTTTTTTCCCTTAGCTCCCCCATCCCCACCCTCAAAAGAGTTTGAAGAGCTCCTTCCCAGTGTGAAGGCTTAAACTTGAAAACAAAACTGTTTGGAGAGTAAACTAATAGAAATCCCCAGTTTGAATTTTCTTCAAAGGAAATGGTATGATAACTATTTGAGGAAGGAAATGTATCCAAAGGAATGGATCTTGATAACTATTTGATAATAGAAGTTCACTATTGTAAAAAAAGAGTAGGAGACAAAGTCAGTCACTGAAGAATTTTCTCTTCAATCTGAGGATAGAAAAATTATGAACTTCGGTTGGCTATATTTATTAATTCACTCACTCATTCATTCATTCATTCATTCATTCATTATCCAAGCATTGATTGACTGTCATGTACCAATTGCTGGTCCCAGGGCTATGGAAATTAGGTGTAAAGTATAGACTCTACCGTAACAGCAAACTTTCAGCTATACGATGAATGAAGTCTGAAGATATAACATAAAACATGGTGGCTATAGTTGATAACATTGCATTTTATAATTGATATTGCTAAAAAAGCAGAACTTAAATGTTCTCATACACAAAGAAGATAAATATGAGAAGTAATGAATATATTAAGTAACCAGATGGGGGGAATGTTTTCATAATGTATATGGATGTCAAATCACCATGATGTACACTTTAAAATCTTAACAATTTCATTTGTCAGTTATACCTCAATAAAGCTGATTTTTTTTGGTAATTTACCCTTAGGAGAATTGTATACTCTATGCTTAAACAAGTTCATTTTATGGATATTCATGGAAAGCCATGAAAAGGAGAGGAGAAAATAATTTATCTGCCGTATTTGGGGAGAAGAAATATGTGGATGAGTGGAAGGAAACTTGGCTAGAGGCAAAGAAGGGGTAGCTCTCTCTGGAAGAGGGCTAACTCCCTTAGATCTCCTGGGGCTTTCTTGGAAGAGGGGGAGGAGTGTAGAAAGGCTTCTGCCTCTTCTCTGGTCCTGTTCAGCTTCCATGGAAACCAGATAAAGGATAGAAGCAGTTTCTTGTTCCCTTTGCTGTGCACAGGGTTGTTGGATGCCTCCATAATGAGAAAAGGGACTGGTCTGCCTCAGAGTAGGATGACTGGCAAAGGTCACAGAGGAAGAAGATACTGGCTCTAGTTACAGGAGTTTCAATTCGGCTTCAGATAGGAAAGAATGGAGGCATTCCTGACTAAAGCAGGTTGGGGTACTGGTGGCTGCAGTAGCCACTGGCACTCCTGAGCGTCCTCTCCACTACCCATCCCCATACCTGTTGCTGTCCTGCCTTAGAGGAGAAAAAGTTCTGTGTGAGCTGGAGTTCCAATTATCATGTTTGTGGGAGTTCAACTAGAAACAAGTGGATTCATTACTATTGCAGGGTTATATCTTCCCCAGCCTGGAGGTCAGGAAATTCTTGTTACATTAGTTTATTGCCTATAAATACAGCAATTTCTTTCTCTCCTTTCCCTGCTTATCTGACCCCACTCCCACCCTACCAAACAGGAGGGACACATGTAGGTGGTCATACTATTTTTGTGGTCTGTTTCATTCCTTTGCTTGGATATTAAATCCTTGCAGGGAATGCATTTTCCTTCCATGTAATCAAAACATTTTGTTGATTAGCCCAGTGAAAGGAAGGAGTGTTAGCCTTTTGTTATTAAAGAAAGAAAAAAAGAAAAGCCTACCCTTTAATCAAATATGGAGAAAGCAGACAGAAAGGAAAACCGAAAATGTAAGAATTATTTGGTTTAGCATACTTTACATTTTTAATTTTTTTATTAATTTCACTTAGCCAGTATATAGTACATCATCAGTTTTTGATGTAGGGTTCAGTGATTCATTAGTTGCGTATAACACCCAGTGCTCTTTACATTTTTTTAAAGATTTTTTTTTATTTAGTTGACAGAGATCAAAAGTAGGCAGAGCAGCAGGCGGGGGTGGGGGGGGGGGAGCAGGCTCCCCGCCCAGCAGAGAGCCAGATGCAGGGCTCAATCCCAGGACCTCGAGACCATGACCTGAGCCAGAGGCAGAGGCTTTAACCCACTGAGCCACGCAGGCACCCCCTTTACATTTTTGACTGTAGATTCTTTTCTAGGGCAGGACAGGTGTCTCAGAACATAGCAGTATCCTTCTAGATGGTAACTTCTGTGGAAGTTTTCAGGTGTAGTCATTTTGTGGAGTGGGAGAATGGCTTTGGAGAGAGAGAATGTTTAACCTCACTTAGTTTAAGATAAAGGATTTAAGAATTGTAAAAAGTTATTAGTGTTAAGATAAGCAAGCCCTAATTCAAGGCCTGCTGTTGAATAGCCAGCCTATCTATGGGTTCAAAATAGAAGGGACTTTAATCTTTAGAATTCTTCTGAAGTAACTTGTTTTTCTTGTATATTTTAAGTCTTGGAATGTGGTATATGGGATGATCAAAACAATGATTTATTAGCTCAGAAAATAAAACTATATATTTTTTTAAAGATTTTTTTTATTTATTCGACAGACAGAGATCACAAGTATGCAGAGAGGCAGGCAGAGAGAGATGAGGAAACAGGCTCCCTGGCTGAGCAGAGAGCCCGATGCGGGGCTCGATCCCAGGACCCTGGGTTCAAGACCAGAGCTGAAGGCAGAGGCTTTAACCCACTGAGCCATCCAGGTGCCCCGTAAAACTATATTTAAAAGGAAAAACTGCTATTGTCGTTAAATCTCCTTCTGTAAGACTCTAGAGATTGTGAACAGACGCACTGAACTGGGTGTTGTGGATCAACCTACCGATACAATGATAACCAGAGTAGCAGGCAAGAAGGTGGTGATGGTATGGAGGCCGACAGTATGCGCATCTGGTCATTTCTGATTATTTGTATTTACCTTCTTTCATTCAGCTCTTAGCACTGTATTTTTTCCCTTTTTTTCAGGCTCATTTGCAGAGATATCATTTCACTGGACAACATACACAAATAAAAAGGGAAAAAATGAAAATTTGTTGCTAAGAAGATGTGAGTTTTATTATGCGTTCCAAATGACCAGTTAGCCAGCAGGAAACAGCTGTCCACCAGAGCTGAGGATTATTTGAATTCTTCTGCGTCACCTCTGCTGCACAGCAGAGCAATTTCTGATTAGGGCACCTGGTCAGAGAGTGGGATAAAAGTGTTGCCGGTGGCAAAAACATAGTTATTTTTCCCTTGGAAGGAGTCTGATTTAAATGAATAAATTGAGTTTGGTTTGGTTTGGGGTTTTTTTTGGGGGGGGGTTGTTTTTTTGCAAGTGAAACTGCGGGTAAAATTTAAAACAGATTAGATATAGATGTATAGATTATAGATATTTCAGAGCTGACCAAAAGAAGGTAAACACTGCATTGGAGTATAAGATATTTCTATTTTTCATTAACTAAGTTTATAATGAATGAGTTTCTACAAAATATGAAATTACAAAGGACAATGTAGCAAGTGATCATGAAACAGCTTGCAAGTACAGAATATAAAACTGTAATGAAATATTTTCCAAAGGTGACCCACCTACAAAACAATTACATTAAAATGATGTACACATTTAAACAGATATCCACTACCACCTCCCATGAATAGCTTAATTAATCATTATAAAAAGAAAAAACTCACTGCTTTCTCTGGAAAAGGAGAGTCACACCCTAAGCAGAAGAAATTCGAACAAGAATTCGCAAAAGATTATCATGGGTATGAGTAAATGAATGACTTGGAATGACCTCTATTGTGGTCACCATTACTGAAGAAATGACACAGAGATCTACCTCCTATGATGTCAAACTTATTTTTCTTCGTTCCAGAGTAAGATATAATCAGAAAGCAAAGCTTAACTGTTTTATCTTAGAATAACAACTGAAAAACAATTTTCAACTTTTCTTTTAAAAAATCTTACCCTCGGGGCGCCTGGGTGGCTCAGTGGATTAAAGCCTCTGCCTTCTGCTCGGGTCATGATCCCAGGATCCTGGGATCGAGCCCCGAATCGGGCTCTGCTCAGCAGGGAGCCTGCTTCCTCTCTCTCTGCCTGCCTCTCTGCCTACTTGTGATCTCTGTCTGTCAAATAAATAAAATCTTTAAAAATAAAAAATAAAAAAATCTTACCCTCTTGAGCGACTTATCTGCGGAAAAATGAGATTTGTAGTAATCTTGGGTATACAAAGGCTATTTTACGAATTACCCTTATCATTTAACCCACTAGTTCTCATTAATTTCTCTGCAATTAGAATCACCTGGTGAACTTTTAAAATAATTTAATGAGAGTCTCACCTAGTCCAGTTAAACCAGGATCTCTGTGAGTGGGACCCAGGTATAGGTATTTTTTTAAGTGGTCTCAGGATTATTCTAATGTGAGTGAGGGATTAAGAACGACTGTTTTAACTAGCTATGCTAATTTTTACACCACCTGAAGCAGAGCTCCAGTTTGCAATGTCTGTAACATGTTTCCTTGAAGAATGGACAAAATAAGACATCGACCAGAATCCTAAGAGTTGACTTTGCATTTGATAACTCAGTTACAATGCATTTAACTTTTTTTATTCAGTGAAATTCCTTGGCTAGGCTTCTGTTAAAAGAGGAGCGAGATACTGAAATTTGGTGATCCAAATCCTCAGTGAACCTGTGTCAATTAAGGACCAGGTTTTCCATGAAGTTATGAAGACTTGTTCTTCCTGTGTCAGTAACGCTGGGAGCTAGCATAAACACAAAATATTAAAGATCACCTTTAGACTTTGTATATTGTATTTTTTTGAAATAAAATATACATATAGAGAAGCACATTTATCTTGCACTTTTATGTATATCTTAAAGAATTTTCACATACATCAAAAAACTGTATAACCCATACCTAGATCAAGAAATTGACTCCCCTCCACCAATTCCCCCTTTTGCCAACACCCCCCTTCCTCCCTTTTAATCACTATTCACCTTCCCAGCCATCATCACCCTCATCCCACAAGGTAACCACTATCATGAATTCTTGACCATATGATTTTGATGTGAGCATGTGCCTGTGCTCTTTAGATGACCCTCTTTGGCCCCCAGAATCAGGGCTTAGCATCATGAAATAAAGAGCTCAGGTGCAAGGTTCAGACAACCTGGGTCCGAGTCCCAGCTCCACTACTTCCTGGCTTTGTGACTTCACTTCTCTAAGCCTCACTTCCCAATCTGTAAAATGGGGATAATCATAATACCTGTCTCAGAGAGTTGTTAGAATTAAATGAGATGACTTATGTAAGGTACTTAGAGGGCCTGGCACATTTTCTGTGCTACATAGAGAGCAGGGGCAGATGTAGGATTCCCTGGTGTCACCAGCTCTTCCATAGAGCTAGGACAGTGCCACTGTTGTCCATGGGCACAATTTAAGTTTATTGTCCAACTCTGTAGGGGAGGAGGAGGAAAAAATGGACATCTTGACCATCTTTTCTTTACTATCCTTTATTTGCCTTGTGGCATGAGTAACTTGCGGCCACTTCTAAAATATATTATTTAGGGGTGCCCGGGTGGCACACGTGGTTAAGCCTCTGACTCTTGGTTTCAGTTCAGGGCATGATCACAGGGTCATGAGATCAAACCCAGCGTTGGGCTCCATGCTCAGCATGGATTCTTTTTTTTTTTTTTTTTTTTTTAAGATTTTATTTATTTATTTGACAGAGATCACAGGTAGGCAGAGAGGCAGGCAGAGAGAAGAAGGGAAGCAGGCTCCCTGCTGAGCAGAGAGCCTCATGTGGGGCTTGATCCCAGGACCCTGGGATCATGACCTGAGCCGAAGGCAGAGGCTTTAACCCGCTGAGCCACCCTGGCGCCCCTCAGCATGGATTCTAATTAAGACTCTCTCTGCCTCTCCCTGCTGCACACGCTCTCTCTCTCTCCAATAAATATTTTAAAAATAAATAAAATATATCATTTAAATTTGTAAAATGGTCATTGAAGGGCCAGAAATGTTTTCTTATACATTCTTGTATTCTCCACAGTGCCTAGCGTAGTGATTTGCAAGTTGCAGATATTTAATGCCTTGGGTAGCAGAATCTAAAAATGATGCTTCGGGCACACCATGCTTTCCCCTGTGCTAGATTTATATTGGTTCAACTTCTGGTCCTTCTTTTGACCAGAGACATATTTTGGAGATACCTGGCACAAGGATACAGAATGTAGCAGTGAAACGATCGCAGGCAAACACCAAGAGGTTGGCCTGATTTATAAAATGAACCAAATAAAAGCTCCGACAAGCTGAGTTATCCTGCTTTCATAATCTGAGGCAGGACCTGTTCAGGTGTAATTGTCCCTTATTTTGGTTTAGGAAAGCAAGAAAATAAGAAGATGGCATGACTTACAGTTTTTTTTTTTTTAATTAATAAAATTATACAGACTACAATTTTTTTTTTTTTAAGATTTTGTTTATTTATTTGATTGAGAGAGGGCACAAGTAGGCAGAGGAGCAGGCAGAGGGAGAGGGAGAAGCAGACTTCCCGCTGAGCAGGGAGCCTGATGCAGGGCTCGATCCCAGGACCCTGGGATCATGACCTCAGCCGAAGGCAGATGCTTAATGACTGAGCTACCCAGGCACCCCCAGACTTTTTTTTAGATTGTAGTTTGGAAATAATTTACCCTTTGAAAGGTGAGCAAGGCAGTCTATTTAGCACTTATTATTTGCCAGACATTCTAGGTGATTTTCATACAAGTTAGTGTTGGATCCAAGTCTTTGAGGTTAAATACTTTTAGTATTTACCATTTAAAGCTGAAGAAACAGAGGCTTGCCAGAGGTATGTGACCATGCTGGTAGTGACAGCTGAGTCTGCCTGACACTCTGAGCTTTTATCCTTATGCTGTATTGCCTTTGTCCTTGAATGGAATTATTGTTATTCTGGTGCTAGGAGATTGGGGGCAAATGGAATAGTGGTTCTCATTATTTGGTTTTTGCAACCAAATAATCTTTTTGAACATAGAGAGACTCAAATCTCACCTTAGCAACTTTCCCATTCAGTGGGTCTTGGACATCTTTATTCTTTACAGAGGTCCATAGGTGGTACTTCATGCAGCCAATGTTGAGAATCATGGTTCTTAGAAATTCTCTAGGGAGGAATTATAAGATTACAGATCTGGGGGCACCTGAAGACTGAATTTAGGATATTATAAAGACACACTGTTGACAGAAGTTTAGGGAAAGAGGAGGTAGCTTAGTAACAATCAAGTTATGTTTCAACAGGTTAGATAGTACATATCACCAGCAATTGGATATATCACTGGAGTATTTTATAGCCAGATTAATTCTTCATTCTTTCTATAAATTTCTGGAGTGCTGCCACTGTTGTACTCAAGCACAATCCTTCACAACCCTAATTTGCTTTCCCAAGTATCTTCTTACTTGGTGGTTGGGGTGAAGTCCTAGTGAATTTGCAATTTCAGACTATTAGGCAAGAACTGCTAACCCTGGAGAGAGCAGTGGGTGGTTCTGATTGAGACAAATGTCATGGGAGAGTTGTAAATTTAACAAACTCTTAATCTTAATGGATCCTATCTTCTGAATTCCTCCTAATGCCTTTTGTTTGTTTTGTGTAATTTTACAGCATACTTTGGCAGTAGAGAAGGGTTAGTAACTTTTCCTTTCACTTTACAGTTAGGAAAATTGAGCTAGAAAGGTCATGCTAAGAACTATAACTAGAATAATGGCTAACATTTGTTGAACCCTAACCATGTTCCTGATTCTGTAGGAAATGTTTCTACATGTATTATCTCATATTACATTTCTGATGTGAATAATGTTTTAGGGATAATGAAAGTGAGCTCATTTATTCTAGTTATTTGAGTCTACTCTTTGGCAGGTACCATGCTAGACAATGAGTATCCGGTGGTGAACAAGTCAAACCCCATCCTTAATGGAACTTACAGGGGAACATACTTAATAAAAAATAAGTATTCAATTGTAAAATGTGACAGTGCAATGAAAAATACAAATGAGGAAATAATAATAATAATAATAACAAGGCAGAATAGCCATTTAGATAAAGGATGGTCAAAGGGCCTCTCTAAGGGTGATATTTTAGTTCAGAATAGTTCAGGGATTTGCTTAGTGTCACACATCTATTAAGTAGTGAAGTTCAAGTCTGATTTCCAAGGCTCTGCTCAATAAGCTATACTGCCTGTCAGATATGTGCTTGGAATCTACCCCAGGCTTGTGACTCTCCTGTTTGGTTTGACAAGCATTCCTATCATGGCACTGTACCAAATTTCCAGAAGCATCATAAAATTTATGATTATGAAATTATAATAATAATTCTTTCCTCCTAAAATGCCCTAGAAGGCAGCAAGGAGAAGGGGTATTAAAAATATTGCAAGCAGTATATGAATTTCAGCAAATGAGAGAGAGACATAGCCCCAAAGATCTGGAAATCTCTGCTATAACTGTACTAGGTACATTTGCATGAGGAAGTGCTCTCTTGGCATGCATGGGCTGGAACTGGAATTTCCACTTTGGATCAACATCGTATTTTCCGGCCTTATGTGAACTTAAAGAACTTGAAGGGCTGATCCTGGAGCCAAGCAGAAGACATCTAAAGGAAGAAGCTGACTGAGAAATGTTACATGGTGGCTAGAACCTCAAGATACTTGGGGAAAATGTTGGAAGGAAGGGACACTCTGCTCTTGGGAAGGGAAGGAATGAAGTAAACAGTGAAATACAGCCTTGAATTTAAATGCTGCTGTCTTCTTTTCACTCTACTGCGATGCTTTATTTGCCAAGTTACTTTCTCAGAATTTTCCAGCAGAGTCCTCTTAATTCCCCCTTTGCTCCAGAAGAATTTGTCCACTTACTCTTTTTCCTCCCAGGAAATAACCAATTCTTAGGCTTGTCAGATTCTGTAGAAGTGTGATGCAAATTCTTAAACCCTGGATTATGAGCCTAACTGTAGATTTGAATAGTGCTAGTATAAATTTATGTTTGCAAAACATCTGTGCATGATATTCATGTATATATCTTAACTTGCTGATTATATTGGTGAAGATTATAAATCCTGGCCATCTAACAGTTCAGTCAAAAGTTATAATAATGTCCAAACTCTTTGACATAGAAATCTAATTCTTGAAAACTTCTTCTAAAGAAATTATTTTAAAAGAATAGTACTAAAATTTTAATGAATATATTTGATAATAGGAGAAAAAGAATGGTTAAGTAAACTATGGTAATATTAACTCTGAAGCCTTTAGACACAAAACCCAGAGACCATAAAAGAAAACATTAATAAATTCAAATACATAAAGCCAAAAATTCTACTTTAAAAGATCCTATAAACAAAGTCACAAGACAACACGTTGGAAAAAGCTTTTCAACACATGTGATAAAGAGCTAATTTCTATAATACATAATGTGCTCTACATTTTTTTTTTTAAAGATCAGAAACCTAACAGAACAATGTGCAAAAGAAATTAACAGACTTTCACAGAAAGAATACAAGTGGCTCTTCACCATGTGCAAAAACATTCCGTAGTCCTCTTAACCAATACCATTATTTACCCAGCAGATTGGCAAAGATCAAAAAAATGTGATCTTATGTTGTACTGGCAGGGACAGAGGGGAAGCAGCAATGCTATATATTGTTGGTGGACTGTAAATTAGAATGACCTCTTTGGAGGACGTTTTGGAAATATCTTTCAAAATTCTGTATGTCCATAGCATTTGCTCAAGAAATTTCATTAGGAATTTATCCTCCAGAAATTTTCCTATATATGTGAAATTTCATATATTCAAGGATATTCATTACAAAATCATTTGTAATAGTGAAAAATTCAGAATATCCTAGATGTCCCATCAGGGTGTTTCCATATGAATTACTATGGAATTATCTCCTGTTGTTAAAATACCAAGCACATGACTCTTGATTTCTGCTCAGGTCATGATCTCAGGGTCCTGGGATCAAGCCCTGAGTCAGGCTCCATGTTCAATGGGGAGTCTCCTTAAGGATTCGCTCTCTCTCCCTCTCCCTATACCCCTCCCCATCTCTATCCCTCTTTCAAATAAATAAATCTTAAAAAAAAAAAAAAACCATGATGCAAATCAGTATGTGTGTATCATTTGTATGAAAAAAAAAATTAGAGGGAAAAGAATATATTTAGATCTTTAAATATGCCTAGATTGTATCTGGTAATATATATAAAAATTAGAAAGAACAGTTGTCTTTAGGGAGACGCACTTGTTGGCTCAGGGAACAGATGTGAGATGGAGACTTATTTAATGTTTATCATATTACCCTTTTTTGAATTGTGTATCATATGCATGTGTGTACCTCCTTTAAAAAAAATACTAAAATAAGGCACCTGGGTGGCTCAATTGGTTAAGGGACTGCCTTCAGCTCAAGTCATGATCCTGGAGTCCCAGGATTGAGTCCCGCACTGGGCTCCCTGCCCAGCAGGGAGTCTGCTTCACCCTCTTACCCTTCCCCCTCTCATCCTTTCTCTATCTCATATAAATAAATAAAATCTATAAAAGATTAAAAAAATTAGGGCGCCTGGGTGGCTCAGTGGGTTAAGCCACTGCCTTCGGCTCAGGTCATGATCTCAGGGTCCTGGGATCAAGTCCCGAATCGGGCTCTCTGCTCAGCAGGGAGCCTGCTTCCCTCTCTCTCTCTCTCTGCCTGCCTCTCTGCCTACTTGTGATCTCTGTCAAATAAATAAATAATTAAAAAATTAAAAAAAAAAAGATTAAAAAAATTAAAAATACTAAAATAATTAAAAAGAGGGGTGGAACAGAATTTCATAGTCACCATTCATTCATTCCACAATTGTCTTAAAAGAAAGAAGAGGGAGTGTGCCTGGGTGGCTCATTCGTTAAGTGTTTGCCTTCAGCTCAGCTCATGATCCCAGGTTTCTCGGATCAAGCCCCGCATCAGGCTCCCTGCTCCTCGGGAAGCCTTCTTCTCCTTCTCCCACTCCCTCTGCTTGTGTTCCCTCTCTCACTGTGTTTCTCTCTGTCAAGTAAATAAATAAAATCTTAAAAAAAAAATAAAGAAGACAATCACTTTCCTTAAATTGCCCACAGCCTAGAAAAGGAGACATATCTAAATAAGATTATTGGGGTGCCTGGGTGGCTCCGTGGGTTAAAGCCTCTGTCTTCAGCTCAGGTCATGATTCCAGGGTCCTAGGAGCGAGCCCCTCATCAGGCTCTCTGCTCAGCAGGGATCCTGCTTCCTCCTCTCTCTCTGCCTGCCTCTCTGCCTACTTATAGATAAATAAATAATAATCTGTCTGTCAAATAAATAAATAATCTTAAATTAAAAAATTAAAAATTTAAATAAGATTATTAAAATGTAGTGTAACTGGAATAATGGAGATGGGTGTGCTAGGTACAATGTGGCCCAAGGAGAGAATAATTCTTTCCTTTGCTTGATATGACAAGTTTAAAAATGAACAAAATTTGGGGTGCCTGGCTGGCTCAGTCAATGAATCATGTGACTTGATCTCAGGGTTATAAGTTCAAACCCCATGTTGGGGGTAGAGATTACTTAAAAATAAAACAATCTTTTAAAATAAAAATTAACAAAATTTACATGTATACTCTGTAACTATGTAAAAACTATATAAGTAAATACCAAAAAGAGGAATTAAAACACACAGAAAAAGCCTTAAATATAAGGAGTTTCATTCAAATGGTGAGGATATGAAGGGCTTTTGGAATATCACAATTGTCTTATCCATATTTTAAAGACAGTGGGTTTTTTTAAATTTACTTTAGATTTTTAAAAATCAAGTAATCCAGTACCTAGCTAAGCTAGGGTCTCTAGAGTCTTTTACTTGTAGTCTTAAAGATGAGAGGATAGGAAATACTCTATTTGCCCTAAATTAATATGTGGGATAAAAAGACTCTTTATCACATGCACCTTTTACCTTTCTGCTCCATTTAAGCCTGAATCTCTCCAGGCTAATGTGAGGAGCCTTGGAACTGATTAGTGTACAGTTTATATCAGTGAAAGTTCTCAGTGATCTTCATGGGGGGTGGGGGTGTCTTTTCAATTTTTGGTATATAACTTTTTTTTTTTTTTCCCTTCTCAAAGAGCTTCTTTAACACTAGCAGACCTCCACCAGGGCCATTTTAGATGTCTTAAAAGTGAACTACAGAGCAGTCAGGACTATATTAAGCAATTCTGGATCTCAGAATTTATGGCCCTTCCTGTTATGAGCTACATATAACAAGTAAATACCAATTAAAAGCCACATAATCAAATATGATGTTGCAGTGTCATAATAATTTAAATTCTACCATGTGAGTTAGGTCCAGGTCTTATGATCAGCTCCATCTCTCATTAAGTATATTTTAAAGCACTACTGCTTCATTTTCTTCTTCATTCATTTCCTTCTTCATTTCCACTGGTCTGGTTCTATGGCTCGACCTTGAACTATTTAAACTGGCTTAACCTGGAACAGCGCTAGGCACAATACCAAAAGTGGAGCAGAACTGGCCTTGGTACTTCCTTCTCTTGACTATAGTCACACTTATTTGCCTGACCCCTGTACCTTAAAGGCATGACCTTAGTTTCCATTTCTTGTGTATATGGTTACCTTTCTCTCATTATTCTTTCAGCCAACAAATATGTACAGAATACTTCCTATATGCTAGACAGTATGCTGGTTGTGGAGCTATAGTGATGCTTAAGACAAACATGGTTCCTCCCTTTGAAACTTACATTCTAGTAGAAAAAGTGGCATTAAACAGCTAATTAGGCACTGAATTTTTAAATTATAATTGTGATGGATTCTGAACAGAGGAAAATACTGTGAGAATCTAGCAGGCTGGGACCTGACCTCGTTAAGGGTTAGTGGTCAAAAGAGGGCTTCCTCGGGGAACTAGTGTTTTGAGTTGTGCTCTAAAAGATGAGTAAAGTCAGCTAGAGAGTTGGGTGGGGAAGGAAATACTTAACAGATGAGGAAACCTATGGCATATTCAAGGAACCAAAAGAAGGCCAGTAAAGTTGGAACACAGAAGATAAGGGAGGAAATAATTCAAGATGATGCTAGTGAAGTCAGCAAAGGCCAGCTGGTAAAGACTCTTGTTAGCTAAGTTAAGGATCTCGGTATTTATTCCCTGGACAGTAGGAAGCCATTGGAAAGTTCAGCTGGGGAGTGAACCAGTTAACGTTTTAAAAAGATCTGCCTGGCTGTACTCTTGAGAATGTACAGAAAAACAAAGTCCCAGCTGTCTATGGCATTTTGTTTTTCTGTGATGTGATTTGATTAACTCGTTTGTTGGGGGATGGAACTCTTAATAAGAAGAAAGTTGATAAAAAGTCAGTATGGTGTAGTGGTGAAGAGTGTCTGACCCTGGATAAGTGGCTTTCCATCTCAAAGTCTCAATTTTCTCATCCGAAGAATGGAGATAATAAATAGTATACCTGCCTTGTGGGGTTATTGTAAAGATTAAATGAGATGATGTCTGCTAACACTTAGATTAAGGCCTGGCATATTGTAAACCCGTAATAAATGTTAGCCACTGTTATAATTTAGCAGCCTTGCAAAAAGGTTCATCTGTTCCTCTGAGAACCACCCACTCTTGGTGGTCCATGAAGCAGCTTTCCATCCAAAAGTCACATGTGAGGGGCGCCTGGGTGGCTCAGTGGGTTAAGCCGCTGCCTTCGGCTCAGGTCATGATCTCAGGGTCCTGGGATCGAGCCCCACATCGGGCTCTCTGCTCAGCAGGGAGCCTGCTTCCTCCTCTCTCTCTGCCTGCCTCTCTGCCTGCTTGTGATCTCTCTCTGTCAAATAAATAAATAAAATCTTAAAAAAACAAAACAAAACAAAACAACAAAAGTCACATGTGGATTTGCCTATTCATCACCACTGGACTGTAGGAATCTGGCCTAGTCAACTGGTAAGGAAACATCACGCTTATGGTTTGCTTTTACAAATATCATTTGAAGATGATGGAAATGGAGGCTGAGGAATGGTTGTTTGCTTTAATCCTAGCTATGGTTTTGCTTTGAAGCTGGCTTTTCCACAAATACCAGTGATAGGGTCTGACACAGGAAACTCAACAGAATGTAGTTAGTTGCTTGGAAACATCTGTATTTCTTTGTTTCCCACAATGCTAGGTAACCAGTGTGTGTAATTAGACTGCTGAGCAAAGCTTCAGGTTGATCAAGGTTAATTGTTGACAGTATTTGAGATGTTAATAATGTCTCCCCCAAAACTGTTTTTCCAAAATAGATTGTTCCAGCACCACAAAAGAATTAAATGCCATTGATTTCTTCATTCAGTGAGGTGTAATTCTAGGCCTGGAAACTGGAATCTTCCAATTTAATATTTTCTAAGAAATTAGTACACAAGAAAATGTGTTTTCTCTTTCACTTTAAAGTTTGCTGTTCTCACTGCCTGACTTTTGCTATCTTTAGCCTGTTCTCTAAAATTATACATTTCTGCCTATGATCCATTTTGTGAAACTAGGGAGAGTGGCTAAAGCATGTCATTTTTCCTAAGAATCTTGGGGCGTTTGGGGTAGATGGGAATCTATTCTAATTGTTTACAGTGAATCCAGACCCTGCCCAGAAAGTCTTTGTTTTATGTCTAAATTTGCCTTCTAGCTTGAGAACATAGGAGGGCAAGATTTTTGAAGGGAGTTTTGTTGCCAAGTGCTACAAAAGAAAAAAATTGAACATTTCTTATGCAGTCAATGAGAGTTCACTGCAATCAAGTTTACTTACTGAATTTGTCAAAGACTTCCTGTGGCGAGATGGTTCACAGATGGTGAATAATTCCATTTTTAAAATGAAAGTGAGCTTTGTTTCTCATTCCTTCTCTTGTCCAATGTGGTGGCTCTACCTGCATAGCTTTTTTTTTTTTTTTCCTGTCCCTCTGTTGGGTCATAAAGACAGACCCAAAAGCACCATCTATATCGTTCTGGCAGTGAAGAGGTGTTGAGTGAGAAGGGACTGGCCAAAAACAGGGCTTTACCAGCTATTGCAGGAAGATAACCAGAGGTTTTGCCATATGTAACTACCTTCTTTAAAATTATTAAACAATGCATCATATAGCATTACTGCTAAAACCTAAAACAGTGTGGACTTATGTTGATCTAGAAAAATGTTCATATACAGATGCTGTAACAATGTTGATTTTTTTTAAATTTTCTCTTTCATTCTGTTTTGTATTCCTTGTCCTTGTTTTGAGTTTGTCTGGCTCAACTTCAAGAAGCTACATTGAGGAATGTACCAAGTTGCAAATGTGTATTACCTGGAACTTCCTGGAAGATGAGCATTTGATTTCTGTAGAAATTTGTTTACCCAGATTTTAGAAGAATAACAATGAGAAAACTAAATTTATTTTATTTCTATTGACTATTACTTAAAATAAGAAAAGGAACTTAATCCTCACACTTCTTATCAACCACTTAGTATATGCCACATATTGTTCTGGATGCTCTAGATCTATCTGTGAACCAAACCAAAAAGCACTGCCCTATAAAGCTTATAGTCTAATTCCTGACCATTTCCCCTTCTGCCTCTGCCAAGAGAAATGCTGAGTTCAAATCCAGTACAACTAGGTTATCTGTGACCTTGGGAAGTCAGTTCCCTTCTTTCACCCTTTAACTTGTAAACGTAGTAATCATGTTGTCATGTTATTCATTTGGGTATCTCAAAAATCATCCATTGCATTCGTTGAATAAGAGGAAATTTTCTTGTTAATTGCTTGGATTTACATACACTCAAAAAAGCCTTATGCAAAATAACCTAAAGAAATTTTGTCCCAGGATTTACCAGTATGTGTTTCCTGGTATGTTTTTGCAATGGATCTGGCTTAACATCAGCAATAATTTATAGTATGAAAGCCAAGACCACATGAGTTTATGTTTATAGAATTTAATCTCGCGTATGTCATCACGGTTTAGGGGAATGACGAAGGAAATGAAATAACAGAGTTCTCTCACGAGATAGCTGCTGCTTATTTGGTATGGTCTGCTTTTCTTTTGGGAGCTTGTCTGTTCTACTCTGTATGATTCCATGGTGCTGACAACCCCTTGGCCCTGCTTTTCTACCACTAGGTATGTCAGGCTGGTCAAGGTACCCACTTTGCCTAGATTCCATGGTGGATTCAGAGTAGCATGTGAACCAAGCGGGGCCAGTCAGGGTCATGTTAAGAGATAGATACAGATGCTTGCGGCAAAAAGGATTAAGTTCTTTTTTCTGGACTCTCTGATTAAGAGGATGATAATGTGCTTGGCGTGGTTGGTAGTCATCTTAACTACCACATGGAGACAGTCTGCCTAAGATTAAGAAGGAAACAGAGTCCAAAAAGAGAGAGGGGAAGATAAAGACCTAATGACACCATTGCATTTCTGAATCTCCCACCCTCCTCAGATTTACCAGTTATGTGCACCACTACCTAATATATTTTTCTTATCTACAATCTACAGATTGCTTGTAACCAAAAGCTTCTTGTATAATACAGTATCCTTACCTATTATGATAGTCATTTGTGTTTGCTAATATTTCTGGTTCTCCTTATTCTAGATAATGGTGGGATTATACTTCCCTTGGGAGTTGGGAATGCTTACGTAACTACTTTGGCAAATGAAATTTGTGACTTTTGCCACTTCTAAGTGGAAGGCTTAAGAGCTGATGCATGATTCTTTATATTCCATTCTCCTTGCCATAGTAACCAGTCATGTCCTTGGTGAGTGAAGATAACATGGAGTAAAATCTCCACTAATCTAAGATGGACATGTAGTATAAATGAGAAACTGTTACTATTTTAAGCCACTAAGACTTTGATGCTATGTGTTATTACAGCCCATCTGATTTGATATTTGTATGAAATACATTTTTCTATGTTAAAATTTTCTAAATATTTCAGGTGAAGAAATATTTTAGTACAACATCTAAAAACACTAATGTCCACAGAATGAGGTTATTAAAATATTTAGTATACATAGTTATTCTAGTTCGGTAGTAACATTACAGGCTAGAAGTAAACAGCAGTGTTTCCTGGTTTACCATACAGGAGTTAAATCTGCTTTTAAGGCTGTGACCTCTGACCAAATTATAGTTGCCTTGTTTCATATTATATGGCAGGACAAAGTCTATAATGACAGATGTTTAAAACTCAGACACTATGTAAGCACTCTGGCCTTGCCCGTGACAACTTCTCTTATGTGGCCTGAACAGTAGGGTATATCCCTTAACCAGGCCTTGCTCTCTGAAAATAGAGAAACCAGACAAGTAGGAGGAAATGGTTTAAGGACAGATTGAACAAAGGCTTGATTTGCAGGCTTGTAGGATCAGTATGAAACCCTTGAAATTAACAGAGGCCTTGGTTATAACCAACAGGGAAGCTACAGTAGTTGCAAAATGTATAATATAGGTAGCTATGAGCTCTGTAAACATGAACATTTTGAGTCATGCCTTTTTGAGGCAATGCCGTTTGTTCATGCTACATAAAACATGCTGGTGGTGGGTATTAAGGAGGGCACGTATTGCATGGAGCACTGGGTGTGGTGCATAAACAATGAATTGTGGGACACTAAAAAAAAAAAAAAGCCGCAGTCCTAGACTTTAAAGACAATTATATAACATTTTTTCACCAAAATATTGGGGAATATTTTGCTATTAAGAAAAAAATTATACACACACACATGCACACATATTAATTTATTTATTGTAATCTTCAGTATCTGTGTTGGACTCTCCATCTTGTGTGAAGAATGAAATATTCTCACAGGCAGAGCACATTGAGTTATTTTTCTACCTGTAAAATGGAAATAATTTTTTTTTTCCCTTTCGGGATATCTTGGTGGCTCAATGGTTAAGCGGCGAACACTTGATTTCTGCTCAGGTCATGATCTTAGAGTTGTGAGATCAAGCCCTGTGTCAGGCTCCCCGCTAGGCATGGTGCCTGCTTAAGACTGTCTCTTTGCCTCTTCCCCTGCTCCTCCCCCTCCAAAATAATAATAATAGTTCTTTTTTTTTTCCTTTTCTTACCTCTCCTTGATTGTGCACATGGGGAAATGTGGTAAATAATGGTATATGGTAAATAATGTATTTGAGGTAGCAGCATCTTTGAATTCAGAGGACAAGATGCATTGAATGAAAGGGCATTGGTGATTCTGGTTCTATCTGTGATCTTTCCATTTACTTAGCTACAAATTTGACCCAGGTTATTATTTAGCTCTTGTTTCCAGTTTCTTATCACCATGAATTCCAAAGTTTATTAGGTATAACACATTTAGGTATTCTTGGGTTATTATTGCCTTGGTCGGCTAATTATTTGCTTTATGTCCTTATTGCTATGTAATAGACCAGAATGTTACCCTTCCATGGTTTTTTCATTTTTGTGAAGTCCATCTTATTCATTTTCCCCTTCCTTACCTAGAAGCTTTTTTTCATAATTTGCTTTCATATTTTACTCAGTAAATATTTAGAGTATGTATTAGGTCCTTTAGTCTTAATTAATAAGGATAAGTTGTGAATATATGTAATTATAATTGAAGAAAAGATAAATGCAAGAAGAAAGAATAGGACTTTAGGAAAGGAGAGCTCATACCCAATCGAAGGAGATCAGAGACTTTAGGATTTTGTATGATTTTTCTTCCTAAAAAGCAGGAACATAGTACTTGATGTAAGAAGGTCAAAGCAAAATATGTTTTTGACTAAAGCATATCCCTAGGGTAACTTGAAGTGGTTTGAATTCTGAATGGACTCTTTCAGATGCTTGTAGATGGTATAGGAGAAGAGAAAAATGAAAGTGCCTGGAGTTCTTATAGTTGATGGTTCCCCCAATAGCAGAGGCAGAAACTGCTGCATAGTCCAAGGACCAGTTGGAAGAGAGAGGTGGCAATGGGCTGAATTCAGTCTAATCTGAATTTCATATCTGTTGTAATTTTTTTAAAAATTTCTAGCTAGTTTTCCATAGGCTTCTTTATGATTTAAAATCCAAAGTCTACATTAATAGCCTGTGAGGTAGTCTCCATGACAGCACTCATATCAGAAATTCGATGGAAATGTTTTATTTAAATTTGTTTTATTCTGTAAATGAATGATGAGGAATGGAAGAAGCCTTGAGGAATAAGTGTTAGAAGAGAGTTAGGATTTTTACTGCAAACAGCATAAATGCTGGGACCTAGGATGTGCAGTCAGTATGTATACATGATGAACACCATTAATATTATTTTATTTCCCAAATACTTGTAGTTATAGTTTATTTTTGCTTATTTGCTTCTGATTATTTGATTGATTATCAGACTGAAGCAGGGACTGTATCTGTTTTATCCTCAACACCTGTACTTGGAGACTAGAGTGGCTTATGAGACAATTCTTAAATAAATGGGCATGTATGTCTGAAGCATCATGTCCTGTATTTCTGTGGTGGGTTCATTTAGAAGAATCTAAGAATGTCAAGAGTATATAGAAACAGATTTTGCTTTTCTCACACAAGCTTTCTGAAGTATGGAAATAAAGTTGAATATTTACAACCTTGGCCTCTCTACATTATAAATGTAACTGTTATTGGCATTGGTGTTTATATTAATCAATATAAGGAAAAGAACCATAACTTTTGAATTAGTTTGCCTAACCAATCCCCTGATGTGAAAATGTCATGGGACTAGTTCATATAAAATAGAATAGTTTAAGAAGTGGAAATATGGGACGCCTGGGTGGCTCAGTTGGTTAAGCAGCTGCCTTCGGCTCAGGTCATGATCCCAGCGTCCTGGGATCGAGTCCCACATCGGGCTCCTTGCTCGTCAGGGAGCCTGCTTCTCCCTCTGCCTCTGCCTGCCATTCTGTCTGCCTGTGCTCACTCTCTCTCCCTCTCTCTCTCTCTCTCTCTGACAAATAAATAAATAAAATCGTTAAAAAAAAAAAAGAAGTGGAAATATGTTTAATATTTCTTATATTTTACTTATGTGAAATTGTGTTAAACCCTTGACTTATGCAGGCCAAGAAATAAGTATTTATGAACCCACCATTGATTACTTATTAAGTTATCTATGCAGTGCAGTTGTTCTGCAAGCTGAGGATCAGATCTGAATATATTACATAGCTTTCATAATTGTCACAGGTAACTATTAATAACTGTTTACTTGCCATTGGATTGTGCATACTGAGTATTCAATTATGTGACTCCTCAAAACTATGAAAATTGGAACACCTGGGTGGCTCAGTGGGTTAAGCCTCTGCCTTCGGCTCAGGTCATGATCTCAGGGTCCTGGGATAGAGCCCCACATCGGGCTCCCTGCTTAGCAGGGAGCCTGCTTCCCCCTCTCTCTGCCTACTTGTGATCTCTGTCTGTCCAATGAATAAATAAAATCTTTAAAAATAAATAAATAAATAAAAATCTGTGAAAATTGAAAATGATCTCTTTATAAAATTTCAGTTTCATGGTCCAGTCTGTGGAAGCACTTATTTGAGATTGGCGATGACTATGTACATGTGTTCATATAATATACATAGATAAAACTGTAAGCCACCATTGATTTTCTTCAAGACCTAGTTTTTCTTATGGTTGGTCTCTTAAATCTTGCAGAATATATAGCATGGACACTTTTTTTTTTTAAAGATTTATTTATTTTTTCGAGAGAGAAAAAGAGTGTGCATATGTGAGTGGGGGATGAGGGCTGGGCAGAGGGAAAGCATTTTCAAGCAGACTTCCCACCGAACGTGGAGCCCAACTTAGGGCTCATCTCACAATGCATGAGCTCATGACCTGAGCTGAATGAAACCAGGAGTCTGATGTTCAACTGTTGAAGCCACCCAGGCACCCCAGCATGAATGCATTTCTGTCTGCCATCTCAATTTACTTTGATAGCTTGAGAATTTTTTTAATCTGCAGTATACTTTATAGCTACTATTTTATTCCATATTTTATTGCATAGTTTTGGTTGACTCTAAGTTATATGAAATAGTAGCTTGCAATATTTCATCTTACCAGACCTTACTCAGTAGTCTTGGGTACCTTTTTCATGGGATGTTCAAGGAAAGTTATGTTTCCAGGAAATTAGGGAAGTAATAAATATTTTTTGGTGGTTGCTTCAGAGTGTTTACTGACCAGGATACTCTCTGGGGACTGTCTTTTTAAAACTGCTTTTGCTTCCATGAGTTGTATTCTTATGGCATTGCTGGTGCTTTTTACTGGTTTCTTGAATTTTCACATATAGCTAAATCCTTGTTGGGGCTGTACTAGTTTCTCAAGAAGAAATATATAATGACAGTGAGGATAGATGTTTTCAGTTAAGCTTTTTTCTACTAGAATCTGTAAATAAGGGAAGGAGCTTCCTATCAGGTATGCCCATCTTGCCTTTTATGGTTTGCCTTTTTAATCTCCTGTTTCCTCCCCACTACTATTCAGTTCTGAGGGGAAAATCTAGATCGAAGAATACATTACTAATAGATAACAGGATAATTTGTTGATGATTTGACTATATCATCACAGACTTCCTGTAGTTACTTGTCTTCAATTGTCAGAATTCTATTGAGCCAAAACATTACTGATGAGGTTTATCCCTAACTCCCTGTAGATGGAAGAAGAAAAGGATTATATTGAAAAGTTGGTTTTAACTTAAGTTTCTTCAGTCTTAGACTGTTAACTGGTGAAGGGATGGTGGAAGAGGTGCATCAATAATATTTTCCCAGAGTTTAGAATATAAGTATTTTCTAAAGTTATCTCAAGGTATAAAATTCAAGTACCAAAGAGAAAACTTCTTGAGGTTTATGCAAAATGGAAGGGAAAAATAGATAGGAGTCTTAGGGAAGTAAAAATGAGACTAGAAGGGAAAATGCAGAGACATTTTTAATGAAATGAAAGACACATTTAATGAAAAACAATAGACACATAAGAATGAGTAACCAAGAAGCTTCTGAGGTGGGTTAGATAATCTAAAAATTGACAATACATGATTCTGATGTTTAACAAATTAGAGGGGAAATTCATATGACTGAATAGTTCTCTCTCATAAGATTTTACCTTTCTCTTAAACAGTGTTTTGTAATTATGCAGTTCTAGTTAGACTTACATTAGTGGGGGAGGTGTTCTTATTATAGTTGAGTTGGTGGGTTGTCAAGGTTAATGGGGTCTGTGAGTGTAATTAAAAGCTTCCTGCAATAAGTTGCCAATTTTTTTCCCTCTGTCATTTATTTCCATTAATAAAATAAAGCCAGGGATGCTTTTAACTGTGGAAGACTATTAATTAATAATTGGATTCCTTATGATACTCACTATATTAGCAAGGATCACTAGGTAGGCCTCACTTATCTTGGGAAATAGATCACATTCTGATTTATAACTTCATATTTTTTTCTTCACTTTAGTACCTCTGTTTTACTTCAAGTAAGCTTGGAGGCTTTTGGGTAGTTTAAGTACTCAGTCAGCTTTTTTACCACTTTCGTTTTTCAGTCTTTTGTTTTTGGACACCAAATGAAGTTAAGTGGTGTGCCCTGTAGTCTTAGAGGTCGAATCAGGAATTAGAATAAGGAGTCATTAGCATCTGATCTTCTCTTCATATTTATTAACTGACTATACTCCCCAGAATTTAATTTATATGTTAATTACTCAATATTAGGCACAAGCCTTATTTTATTTTTTAAATATTTATTTATTAGAGAGAGAGAGAGAGAGCACAAGCAGGGGGAGGACAGGCAGAGGGAGAAGAGGCTTCCTGCTGAGCAAGGAGCCCACACAGGACTCCATCCCAAGACGTCCCACACAAGCTTTATTTTAAAGTTACACACAGCAAGGGGTGCCTGGCTGGCTCAGTTGGTAGAACATATGACTCTTGATCTCAAGGCTGTGAATTCAAATGCCACATTGGGTGTAGGGCCTATGTAAAATACATACATGCATGTATGCACACATACATACATAGATACATACATAAGTAAATAAAGTTGCACACGGCAGTCCTCTGTAGTACTCCTCAAATCTTTCCACCATA
The DNA here is from genome assembly GCF_002288905.1 of Enhydra lutris kenyoni. Taxonomy (NCBI): domain Eukaryota; kingdom Metazoa; phylum Chordata; class Mammalia; order Carnivora; family Mustelidae; genus Enhydra; species Enhydra lutris. Next base: position 3,696,564 of record NW_019154110.1, read on the forward strand.
AGTTTCTCTAACAGCAGAAGAGAGTGAATAGGAAATCTCTGACAGTCTGGGTATACAGAGTTTAAAGGAGTCTATTATAAACCCGAGATTCATTTGAATTTTCATGGTTTACTTCAGATTTCTTGCTTATATATCTGTATCTCTGTTGCTACAAAAATATTAATTACCATTGGGTTCCCTGGGTGGCTCTGTTGATTAAGCATCGGACTCTTGATTTTGGCTCAGGTCATGATCTCAGGGTTGTGGTATTGAGCCCCACCGGTAGACCCTGCTCTGGGTGTAGAGCCTGATTAAGATTCTCTCTCTTCCCCTCCCTGCCCCCACGCTTAAAAAAGAAAAAAGATTTAAAAATATTACTTCCAATCAAGTAAAACTGATGCCCTGAGAATGTGATTTATATTCATCCTTTGATTTCAGTTAATTCCTACCACACTGAGGCATGACCCTGGAGTACTTGTATCCCAGTTTAAAAAGCATGGCTCTAGAGAAAAAGAACGTTGAATAGGAAGAGTTGTGAACTCGAGCTGAGTTCACATGGCTATAGCAGGAGAAGCTGCTGTTCAAAGAGGAAGAAAAGAGCATGTCATTTACTCAGGTAGCCACCTGCCAATAGAGGCTTTTACTGGTTGATCTTCCAACTTATTAATTATGTCTCTTTTAAAACATTGGTTTGATGATATGTGTAATCTTCCACCTAATATATCAGAAGACATCTAATTAAGAAAAGAAAAAGAATAAGAATCTGTTCATTTCTCCCATGCCCTTACTCCACATTTTTAAAGTTTTTTTCTGATTATAATACATGATCATTGTAGAAAGTTTAGAAAATATAAATGATTATAAAGAAGAAAGTTACCACATATAACCCACATCCCATTAGAAATCTTTTTTTTTTTTTTTTTCAGTAATTCTCACATGCTGATCATGTTCTCATTTTAAGTAAACAGTATGAATTTAGGTCTTAATAAAATTCTCTTGTTTAGTAATTTCTTAATTTACCCAACTTCTCCTGTCTTTGTACATTTAAGGTGGCTTACAACTTGTTTGCTATTATGAATACTCTGCATTTGGTATCCTTGTATACAAATCTTTGGGGATATTTCTGTTTTATTTTTGGTTTTGGTAGAATACATTTCTAGACATGAAACTATAAGGTCAAAAATAGAAACAATTTTAAAGCTCTTGATAGAAAGTGCCCCAAAAACCCTGCCCATTTTCATGACCTCTTGACAATATTGCACATTATTAGTTTTATCTTAAATAATTTAGTAGAGAAAATACGGTACATTTTATTTGAATTTTTGTGTGTGTGTTTTTTTTTAATTTCAAGCTAACCATATTTTTACTTCCTTTTCAGTCCATTTGTATCTCTTTTGTGAATTCTCTTTGCCCTATTTTCTGTGGGGATTTTTGCCCTTTTTTGTTGATTCTTTGGAATTCTTTGTTTATTGAAACTATTAATCCATTTTTTTATATAGTGAAACTATTTTTCTCAGTTTGTTAGACTTTTTAAAAATTTTACTATTTTCCTCTCTGTGAATATCCTTTTATATTTGAATATATGGCATGGTTTTAAAATGTGTGCCACATACTTAAGAACATACTCAACCATGTGAAGATACTGAAAAATAAATAGGTGAATTGTATGATATGTGAATTATATTTCAATAAGGATGTTTACAACAACAACAAAAACAAGACTATGTTCCAGGTATTTAGATATAAATAAAAAACATGGTCCCTGTCTTCAAAAAGTTCACAGTTTAATGAGCCTTTTTATCCTTTTATTTTCTGTAAGGATTAGAGATAGGTATTACCACTCCCAGAAAATAAAATAAGTGGAATGCATTCCTAAAAGAAGGGAATGATCATTAGTTCACTAATTCCTGTTATTGAGACATTGCCCCATTCATTCTTGTTTCTATCAGAATTGTTATGCAAGCCTCTGAAATGATTGACCCTGTGAAAATATGCAACAGGTACGGCTATGAATATTCTTGTGCTAAGAATTTTTACTACATTATTGTATTTAAATTATATATAGTAAATAATGTTTGAAGAGTGAATCTACAACATGGAAGATGGGACATCTTCGTTGAAGGATCTGTTCCACTGTACTTGAGTAGAAGTAAGCAAGGGAAGAGGAGAATGAAGGGAATTATAGGCAGAGAGAACAGTATACAAAGTCTAACATACACAGTGGCCTGGCTTGTTGAAGATACTACCAGAATTTCATGATAGCAAAATTTACCTGCGGCTGAAATACCTAATATCTGAAACCAAATGTTATCGTTTTCAAGACACTAACTGCTGTCATTTTCCAAGGAAAAAGAAAATACTTGTGATACTAGCATTGATCATGAGTGGAAAAAAACTACTTCCAATTAATGACAGAAAGTCAACCTACTACTGCCCTTGCATCTTTAATGACAGACATTTTGCAAGAGCTCAAAACAGAAGAAGTGTTGAGGTACTTTGTAAAATCGAGTCTTAGCATCTAAAAAGTTTGATGGCTTCTCATCCCTTTTATTTGGAAGTTAATATTGATGCTATGTTAGTGAGACCTGAGGACTCCCACCAACACCCCCATATGACAACCCTTCAGCCTAATAAGTCAAATGTACATATAAAAACCTCTGTCTGGTTAACTCACCTCACTCTGACTTTAAAGGGATGAGTCCTTAAGACCAAGCACATCTTAAGTTGACCAAAAGGAGAACCTAGATTGAAGTCATGGTCCAGCTGATATATACATTGTTAGTCATTGGATGAGTGGTGGTTAGGATGTGCCTAAGATGGGAGGGGAAGCTTGAGGTAAGCTAGCCATTGATGATTGCTGCTGTTGGCATCCCAGCTATGTTTGTGATGAATAAGCACATGTCCCTGACAGCTAAGCCACGTTCCTAATGTATAACTTCTCTTGGTCCATTTTGCAATTAAGAAGCATTTTATAGGGGCGCCTGGGTGGCTCAGTGGGTTAAGCCGCTGCCTTCGGCTCAGGTCATGATCCCAGGTCCTGGGTTCAAGCCCCACATCGGGCTTTCTGCTCAGCAGGGAGCCTGCTTCCTCCTCTCTCTCTCTGCCTGCCTCTCTGCCTACTTGTGATTTCTCTCTGTCAAATAAATAAATAAAATCTTTAAAAAAAAAAAAAAAAAAAAAAGAAGCATTTTATACCACAGAAGGCTATTCTGTGAAAGATTTATATACTAGCTAAAGGCTCTGTTCAGGTTTGAAAGCACTGAAAATGGTCTTTAAACAACACAAGATGTTTTCTCAGTATTTTCTGTGGATGCAGTGTCTCTGGTTCAACCACAGAATAAGCCTTGACTTGTCTGCCCTCTAGTGGAGATCTGTGGTTATACTGAGCAATGTCTTTTGGCTTTAGGAAGAGTAGTACCTCATTTCTCTTGATTGGCTTTCCAAATTTTGACCTCTGCTTCCTTAAAGAATTTTTATTACCACCAAAGCAACATATTTATAATTTTGTTCTATTTTCTAAGACGCTGATAAATACCTTCCCTAGCGTCCCCATGGGATCAGGCCTAGATCACTGCCTTTTGCAACTCACATCAAGGCAAGCCCTGGGTTTCAACTCAGCTGGTCTGCTCACCACTACTCCCAACAGTGCTAAATGTAGTTCTGTTCTCCTTCCTTTTGCTCATGTCTCAAATGCCCTGTCTGTCTCTGTGCCTCTTCAGATCTTATGCTTCTGTCAAGATTGGACTCCTAGCTCAGTTCCTATGAACACTGTACCCACCATGAGATCTCTCTTCTGAACTTCTGAAATATACTTCCTGTGCCATGCATTTACATTGTACTTGTTGTATACACTTATCAAATATAATAGCCAGATTAACTACTTGACTATGGTACTGTCTCACATTTCTTTTTGTCCCCTGTGGACTCTAGCAGCTTTTAGTGAATATATTGATTATTTATTTGCCAAAGATATCCCATATCCTGACTCTGTCTTTTCCCCTGTTAATGACTGAATAGCTAATTGTCTAGACTTAAATATGAGTACAAACAAAATGGCAGTGCATTTCCCACTAACCAAACTAGTCTTAGCAGTACATCTGTGTCTTAAATATTCTAATTTCTTTTTGATCAGAGTCCTGACTGTATCAGGACTTGGTTTATCAACTTGGTTTGAAAATGACTTTGGAAAACTTGAAAAAATTATGCTGTTAGCTCAGTAATATTTGGTAGGCAATCAGTGTTCATTACCCTTCTGCATGTGTTCTTTGGCTGGCTGGCTTGCTTGCTTGCTTGCTTTTTGAAGTATAGTTGGCATATTATATTGCTTTCAGGTGTATAACTAATGATTCTCCGGTTATATACATTATGAAATGCTCACCAGATAACTGTAATTACCATCTGTCACCATACAAAGTTATTACAATGTTATTTGTACTTTTCTTCCCCACTACTTATTTATTTTATAACTAGAAGTTTGTACTTCTTAATCCTCTTCACCTATTTCACCTGTCACCCCACCCCCCTTCCCTCTGGCAACTTCTAGTTTTTTCTCTATATTTATAAGTTTGTTTCTCTTTGTTGTTGTTGTTGTTGTTGCTCATTTGTCTGTTTTGTTATCTCTAACTTATTTTATTCAGCAAAATACCCTCTAGGACCATCCATGTTGTTGCAAATGGCAAGATCTTTTTTTTTTTTTTACAGCTCAGTAGTATTCCATTTTACATCTGTATCACATTTTCTTTATCTGTTTGTCTACTGATAGACACTAGGTTACTTACATATCTTGGCCATTATAAATAACACTGCAATAAACATAAGTCTGTATTTATCTTTTCAAATTACCACTTTTATTTTCTTTGGAAAAATGCCCAGAAGTGGGATTACTGGATCATATAGGACTTCTATTTGTAGTTTTTTGAGGAACCTCAATACTGTTTTTTCAGAGTGGTTGCATTACTTGACATTCCTACCAACAGTACACGAGGAGGATTCCCTTTTCTACACATCCTTGCTAACATTTATTTCTTATCTTTTTGATACTAGCCATTCTGACTGGTGTGAGGTTATGATCTCATTGTGGCTTTGATTTGCATTTCCCTGATGATCAGTGATGTTGAGCAAGTTTTCATGTATCTGTTGGCCATCTGTAAATCTTTTTTGGAAAAATGTCTATTTAGGTCCTCTGCCCAGTTTTTAATTGTATTATTTTGGGGTGTTGAGTTCTGTGAGTTATTTATATATCTTGGATATTAACCCCTTATTGGTTATGTCATTTGCAAATATCTTCTTCCATTCAATAGGTTGCCTTTTCATTTTGTTGATGATTTTCTTTGCTCTGCAAAAGCTTTTTGTTTTATGTAGTCCCAATTGTGTATTTTTGTTTGTTTCCCTGGCCTTGGGTGACATATCCAGAAAAATATTGCTAAGGTTGATGTCCAAAAGATTACTACTCTCTGTTTTAAGAGTTTTATGGTTTCAGGTCTCACATTTAGTTCTTTAATCCATTTTGAATTTATTTTTCTGTATAGTGCAAGACAAGCCTGGTTTCAATTTTTTGCATGTAGTTGTTGAGTTTTCCCAACGACATTTATTGAAGAAACTTCAATATCGTATTGTATATTGTTGCCTCCTTTGTTGTAGGAGCACATTGACATTTTAAGAGTAGGTTTATTTCTGGGCTCTCAGGTCTATTCCAGTGATCTATGTCTCTGTTTTTAATGCCACTGCCTTACTGCTTTGGTTACTATAGATTTGTAGTATAGTTTGAACTCTGGGATTGTGATACCTCCAGCTTTGTTCTTCTTTCTCAAGATTTCTTTGGCTTTTAGTGTTTTTGTCTGAATAATGTTTCAGGTTGTAACTTTGGTTAATTGTATTCTAATTATTTATATCCATAAACAATTCAAATGTGTAATATTAAGAGAAACTTTAATAATCAGATTTTACCTAGCCTCCCCCAGACGTTATCAGTGCCTTTTCTATTTTTAAATTCCTTGGGGAGGCATGGTAATCATATGTCACAGAGGACTGAAACTAAAACCAGAAGGCAGTCTAAGCAATTAGAATGTGGCTAGCAGGATGCGCGCGCACACACACACACACACACACACACAGAGATGATATGGGTGAAAGGGGCATGCAGGCATTATTTCCAGGGTGAATCTAAGACAGAGCTAGGAGTTTTAAATCAAAGTTTAGAGCACAGAAAAGATTTGCTGTAGGTGAGATGATATTCAAAATATTTAGCAACTAGTATGGTACATTTATAAACCAATCAGAATAGGCAGGAGGAAGACCCCGAAATCCTCTGCTGTGCCAGCCATCATCGTGTTTGTTATTGGATCTTGAAACATTCTGAGAGGTGATAAAAATCTACTATTTATCATCTGGTATAGAAGTATTTCAACATTTAAACAATACAGTTGTACCACTATATCCTGGCTGAACATAAGACCATGTGTCCATATGCAGGGCTCAGGCTACAAAGAAGGAAATGGACCAGTGGTGGTGAGTGAGATGTGGATTTTCATTTGAGTAGGAGGGAACAGGATTTGGACAGGAAGAAAACTTAAAGACAAGGTCTTAGGATCAGGCCCCTATCAGTGCGCCCAGAGTATTCTTTTGAAACAAGAGAAGCAGCTTGTTCTAGCAGAAGATAGATTTGACCTTATCGGACAGAATCTTGACTCTGCTGCTTACTCTTAGGTTACTTTGAACAAATTATCACACTTTCATGAGGTAGTTTCTTCAGATGAAAAGTCTCTAATCACACCTGCATAGCATTTACCCCAGGGCAGCTCAAATGAATAATAGTCATGAAAAAAACATTAAATTATGGAGACCCAAAAGATGGTGGAGAGGCATAGTCTTATTACCTTATGGTGGATGCTGCTCACTCTCCACCCCATTTTAAGAAATCATCTTGGACTGACAGACCAAGGGGATATGGCCAATAATTTAATGGAGATGAGGCATATACTGAAATTAGCCTAAGGTTTATTGATATATGGAAATTAGCCTAAAGTTTATTCCTAATTCTGCCACTTACTAGGTTGTGATACCTAGTTGTGATACCAAGGTTATGATACCTTTGACAATATTTATTAATGCATCTAATATCTCCTGAGCTTGACTGTCACTATGGAAACATAGTGCTCCCCTTATAGGCCTTACAGTTTAGGAAGAGGGACAATAGATGCTTTCGGAGAGCTGAGTTCCCATCATCACTGATCTCCCTGGTACCTAGCACTGTTACATTGAGGGAGTCGTAGCTATGTGTACCACAGGCATTTTAATGTTTTTTCCCAACATGTAAGATAAAAGATATATAAATAAATAAATATATATATATATATATATATATATATATATATATATGGGCGCCTGGGTGTCTCAGTGGGTTAAGCCTCTGCCTTCGGCTCAGGTCATGATCTCATGGTCCTGGGATCGAGTCCCGCATCGGGCTCTCTGCTAGGCAGGGAGCCTGCTTCCTCCTCTCTCTCTCTCTCTCTCTCTCTGCCTGCCTCTCTGCCTGCTTGTGATCTCTCTCTGTCAAATAAATAAAATCTTTAAAAAAAAAAAGATAAAGGTTTTCAATCTTTGTTAGTTATGTATGAAGCTTTTTAAATGTACACATTCTTGAACTACATGCCTCATGGTGTACTGGTAAATGTTTAAAGACCTGTTCTCTGGGTGGGAACTGTTTGTAGTATTTTCTGGTTTTCCTGCTAAATATTCCCACCATGGCCAATTTCAAGTTACCAATGTGTGAATGTCACAAGATTCCATAACAATTGGCTCTCATGAGCCTACCAACCAGCCCCAGCACACTACTGGCCCCACCTCAAAGCTAAGGAATAAAAATTGGTAAGCTTGAGATCTGGAGATTATTGTTATTAAAAAAAATTGTAAAGGGAGCCAGAGTTAAGAACCCTATAAAATTTTCATATAGTGTGCTTGGCAGATATAACAGCTTCAGAACACAGGAAGACTTGTTGCTTTTTAAAACCAAGTAGCCTCAAGTGTATGGATAATATATTTCAGGAGTCTGTATTTAAAAGCATACCTGTGGCGCCTGTGTGGCTCAGTGGGTTAAGCCGCTGCCTTCGGCTCAGGTCATGATCTCAGGGTCGTGGGATCGAGCCCCGCACCGGGCTCTCTGCTCAGCGGGGAGCCTGCTTCCTCCTCTCTCTCTACCTGCCTCTCTGCCTGCTTGTGATCTCTCTCTGTCAAATAAATAAATAAAATCTTTAAAAAAAAAAAAGCATACCTATACTACCAAAGTAATACATACTTCATTTTACTGTTTATGTAAATACTTTTTATTGTTAAGCAATTTTTTTTTTTTGCTTTCTGGTTAATACATCTTGGAGATCTTCCTCAACACATTGAGTTCTTCAGTCTTTTGAACTGCTGCATATATAGTATCCATAGATGAATGTCGTGTAATTTATTTAGCCAGGTCCGTGTGTATAGATGTTAGTTGACTTCAGAAATATTTCCTCTTCCTTTGGTTATTATTGACCACATTGTAGGGATATTCTTTATATGCATATTGTGCCCATAGTTGAATATTTCTTAAAGGTGATACGTGTAAATGTGATTTTGATATGAAATAATAGGTATATATTTAATATTAATATTTCCACATCTCCCACCAAAGTACCTCTCTACCAATTTATACTTTCGGTAGCTGTGTGTAAGATGACTATTTTCCTGCAAATTTCAAAACAACTAATCTTTAAAAATGTGACTTGCTAATTAAATGTATGAGATATATATTAAAAAAATAAAACCAAATAACCTCAAAGAGTTGAATCTCTGATGATAGAAAAGACAGTGTAGCAATTCTGAAATTTTCACAAGTGGGTGAGTTATTAAATAAATTTTGGGGTGCCTGAGTGGCTCAGTTGGTTAAATGTCTGCATGTTCTAGGTCATGATCCCAGGGTCCTGGGATTGAGTCCCACATCAGGCTCACTCCCCCTGCCTGTGCTTTCCCTCTCTATCCCTCTCTCTCTGACAAAATCTTAAAAAAAAATTTTTTTTAAAGGACTGTAGATAAACAAAAGACACCCAGCAACAGCTCCCGATGGTAACCCAAAAACAGAACTGGGTGGTACCACAAGAAAGATGCACAGTGGGTACCTGAGTGGCTCTGTGGGTTGGGCCACTGCCTTCAACTTGGGTCATGATCTCAGGGTCCTGGGATGGAGGCCCATGTTGGGCTCTCTGCTTGGCGGGGAGCTTGCTTCCCCCTTTCTCTGTCTGCCTCTCTGCCTACTTGTGATCTCTGTCAAATAAATAAATAAAATCTTTAAAAAAAATAAGAAAGAAAGATGCACTGTCAAGTTTGGAGGGAGACAGACAGCCCATCAGGTGATTTAAAAAAATGTCATGAACTTCAGGCATTTGAAACCATCTTTCAAAGCTGGGGAGGGATGTTGGGGGGGGAGGGGGGCTTTCCGCGTTCATGAAACCATGTGGACAAAGGAAGTTAATAGGTACCTTTGAAGTATAATGAATGAGTCCACTTGGATTGGAGAATATGGAAAGTGTAAAAACATCTTAAACAATAAGGTTTGAGAAGGCACTTAACACCATCTAGTGCAGTGTTTTTCAAGGCTAGCAGTACTTACCTCTCATCAACCTACTCATCAGCGAATATCACTTGGGTGCTTACATTTTTCCAAACATCTTTTACTTAGCAACCTACTTTTATGCTGAGGTAGTAGATTCATAAGAATGCATTAATCTTTCAGTTCATACTTAATGGTTCCTGAATACCTAAGATTGAATGCACATTTAGAATCTCATACCATATTGCTTGTAAGTTGAATTTTTCTTAAGAGCATCAAGTACTGGGTGCCTGGGTGGCTCAGTGGGTTAAGCCTCTGCCCTCAGCTCAGGTTGTGATCTCAGGGTCCTGGGATCAAGCCCCACATTGGGCTCTCTGCTTGGCAGGGAGCCTGCTTTCCCCCCTCCCTCTCTCTACCTGCCTCTCTGCCTACTTGTGATCTCTGTCAAAAAAATAAATAAAATCTTAAAAAAAAGAGCATCAAGAACTAATTATTTAACAATAGGACTGTGCAATATAAAAAGAGCAACAAACATGTATTTAGTCATTTAATTAATTAGATCTCTTCCTTACACATTAGAAATGATTCCGTTCACTAAGAAGAAACTAAGAGCTATCCCTGTACTTTTCTCCTGGTTTTTCTAATGTTCTGAGCAGGTTGACTATTTGGCTTTTTTTCTTTTTCTTGACAGTGTGTGAAGTTATTTGACAGGTAGTTTGTTATATCTGTCATATGAACTTGTTAGAATAGAATAGTAAGCATTCTACCTTTAGCTACCATTTAAATGCCACTATTCAAGATAACTGCATGACTTATTGAATAAGCAGTGTTTTATTTTTGCTTTTGTGGCAGTGAATTCTACTGGAAGAAACATAATTGAGCATTTTCTTCATTCCTTTTAAAACCATTTTACTCTAGGCCTATATATATATATATATATATATATATATATATATATATATATATACTAATATATACTAAGTTGGTTTTTTTTCTTTTTCCAAGTAATAGCAGTGAAAAACAAATTGTTCATTACCCTTACTGTTGTAATAGTAATCTAAGAAAGGAAGACAAAGTTGAGGATCTTGTATTAGAAACACTATTTTGACTTGCTTTTTTTGTGAGTGCCAAAGGAATTTTCCATTCCTTTGGCATTATTTTAAAGTATAGAAGTCATAGAGGAAAGATGACAAAGGGTATTATTTTATTTTATTTTGTTTTATAAGCCATGAAAAAAAGAAATGGCTTTCTTTTGTGGCTACCTCCCTACCTGCTATCTTTGGATATAGGTATCTTAGTTTAGAGGAAGCTAGTTATAACAGAAAAATAGACCTGAATTCAAATCCTAACCATACCACCATTGTGTCCTTGAACAAGTCTAATTAAGGTGCATATGCCTCTGTAGATATAACTGATTGGCTGTCTGTGCCCATTAAGGAAGCATCATGGGTGTTTTTGCTTTTTACTTCCCCATATACTCTCATCACAATTCTCAAAGGTATAAAAATCCATGGGTGTCTCAGTTGGGTGTCTCAGTTGGTTAAGCATCAAACTCTTGATTTTGGCTCAGATGATGATCTCAGGGTCGTGGGATTGAGCCTCATGTCAGGCTCTATGCTCACCAGGGAGTCTGCTTTGGATTCTCTCTGTCCCTCTCCCTTTGCCCCCCACCACACACACATTTTCTCTCTCTCTCTCACTAAAATAAATAAATAAATAATTAAATAATTAAAAAGAGAAGAAAAATCTACCAAAGAGCTGAAAATAATTTGAATTATCCCCCTTTTGGTCTGTTCCTTTTAGATACAAGGGGAAGGGCATGAAGTTAGTAATAGGCCATAAACATAAAAGGTTGCTCAACCTTATTAGTAATCAAGGCAAAGCAAATTGAGACCATTGCTAAAAATTAAAAATATGATGATTCCAAATGTTGGCTAGAATTTAGATCAACTGAAAGAAACACTTTTTCCTGGTGGATGTATAAATCAGCACAGCCTCCTTGGAAAATAATTTGGCACTATCTTGTAAATGTTAAACTTTATTTGTGACCCTGCAGTTCCACTGCTTGGTATATATCCTGTGTTGACACTCTTATACGTGTAGACCAAAAGACACATACAAGAATGTTTATAGTGGTATGGTTGATGTCACCAAAAATCAGGAACAATCTATATAAGTAGAATGAATAAACTTTTTTTTTAAAAAGATTTTATTTATTTATTTGACAGACAGAGATCACAAGTAGGCAGAGAGACAGGCAGAGAGAGAGGAAGAAGCAGGCCCCCTACTGAGCAGAGAGCCCAATGCGGGGCTCCATCCCAGGACCCTGGGATCATGATCTGAGCTGAAGGCAGAGGCTTTAACCCACTGAGTCACCCAGGCACCCCAATAAACTTTGATATATTCATATAATGTAGTCTTTTACCTCATTAAATGGATGTAATAAGTGGATGAATCTTGTTTGCATAATACTACTATTAAAAAAGCATATTGTGGGGCGCCTGGGTGGCTCAGTGGGTTAAAGCCTCTTCCTTCAGCTCAGGTCATGATCCCAGGGACCTGGGATCGAGCCTCCCATCGGGCTCCCTGCTCAGAGGAGAGCCTGCTTACCCCCTTCTCTCTTCCTGCTTCTCTGCCTACTTGTGATCTCTGTCAAATAAATAAATAAAATCTTTTAAAAAAAGCATATTGGGAAGACTACATACATATGGTACAATTTTTAAAGGTCTTAAACAATCAAAGCTGTTGGGTCCATGGTCAAAGGAGCAAGACTGATACAAAGTGAAGGTCAAGCAAAGCTTTATTTCGCGCCAAGCATCGAGAATCAAACTGACCGGCCAGCGACGTCTCTTGCAAAGAGCCGACGACCCTCTGCCTTACAGACTAGCTTTTAAGGGCAAAGGCCATGTGGTTGGGCCTGGCCAGGCACAGGTGGCCAATGAGATTGTAATACAGAGAAAGCTGCACGGCCCTGCTAGGTCACACATAAGTGACGAATTGAATTACAATTTACCCTATAGTAGATATTTGAACTAGCCTATCACCTTGGTCAAAATGAGCGCCCAAAAGACACCCAAAGGGCGGGGCCCATACTCCTTGGTAGCTAGGGAGACAGTATGCGCCCCCACTGATTGGATACCTCCACCTGGCCTGACCCACCCTTGTATTTGGGCTTTGTTACCTGGGACTGGTTTCTGGGACTTGTTTTTAAGTAAGTTCCCTGAAGGGAGAGTGGGCGTGTAGGGTCAGGATAGAGTTGCTCTGGCTAAATAGGCCCTTACAAAAACTAAATGATATATTGTTTAAGAATATAGATGTCATCAAAAAGATAATGGAATTTAAAAATAATGAAAACCGGTAGAACCAGTAAATAAAAATGAAATTCTAAAAAATATTCAAATAATACAAAAGAATACAGAAAAGGAAGAATAGGGGAGTAAAAATAGAGGTGACAAACAGAAAATAAATAGTGACATTATTGACCAAATCTGTTTCAAATTACATTAAATGTTTATGAACTAAACACTACAATTAAAAGGCAACAATTGTCACAATAGATAAAGCAAGATGCAACTTTATTTTTTTAAAGATATATTTATTTATTTCAGAGAGAGAGAGAGTGTGGGAGGGTGGAGAGGCGCAGAGGGAGAGAGAATCTCAAGGAGACTCTGCACTGAATACAGAACCCAGTGTAGGGCTGGATCTCACAATCCCGAGACCATGACCTGAGCTGAAACCGAGTCAGACACTCAACCAACTGTGCCACCCAGGCTCCCCAAGATGCATCTATATTTTGTTTATAAGAGACAGTCTTTAAAATATAAAGAGATTGAAAAATGTGTCTTGTAAGCCGCATAAGTAAGTCTGTAGTAGATATATTAATATCAGATAAAGTAGGTTTAAAGACAGAAAGTCTTACTAGAAGATAAAGCAATCTTGAAAAAGAAGAATCAAGTTAGAGGATTTATAGTTCCTTCAAAACTTACTATAAAGTACAGTAGTCAAGATAGTGTAGTCCTGGCATAGAGACTGACAAATAGATCAATGGAACAGAATAAAGAACCCAGAAGTAGACCTCACCTATACAATCATTTGATTTTTTACAAAGGAGCCAAGTAACCCAATGGGGAAAAGAAAGTCTTCAACAAATGGTTCTTGAAACTAGATATCCATGTGGAAAAAAATGAACCTCCTACTCACACCATACACAAATATTTTTTAAGGATGGTTCATAGACCTTATATATAAAACCATAAAGCTTTTATTAAAAAATATGGTAGAGTAGGGGTGCCTGGGTGGCTCAGTCAGTTGAGCGCCTGACTCTTGGTTTCGGCTCAGGTCATGATCTCAGAGTCTTGGGATTGAGCCCCGATTCTGGCTCAGTGCTCTCTAGGGAGTATGCTTCTCTTCCTCTCTCTCTGCTTCTGCCCCCATTCATGCACGCACTCTCACTCTCTTTCTGTAGCTCAGATAAATAAAATCTTTAAAAGAAGAAGAAGAAGAAAACACCTTGTACAACATTTTAAAAATACAGCATTTTTGTGACTAAAGGGTAAGTGAAAGTTTCTGAGAACATGGAAAACAATAACCATTGGAGAAGAAAATTGCTAATTAAACTGTTGATAAGAATAAAGTGTTACAAGCACTTTGGAAAAAGGCCTGGCAATTTCCTATGAAACTTTTCATGCATCTATCCCATTACCCCAAGAGAAACAAAAACATTTCCACCAAAAAAACACAAAAGAGGGCTCCTTGGTGGCTCAGTCAGTTAAGCCTCCAGCTTTTGGTTTCGGCTCAGGTCATTATGTTAGGTCCTGGTATCAAGCCCTGCATCAGGCTCTGCTCTCAGCAAGGGGGTCTGCTTGAGTTTCTCTCCCTCTTCTTCTGCCCCTCCCCCCTGCTCTGTGCACTCTCTCCCTTTAAAATAATTTTTTTTTAAATGAAGGATTGCCCATATAACAGCTTTACTCATAATAGACAAAAATTCAAACACCTGTGTATCAGTAGGAGATGAATAAACAAACTGTGGTGTATTCATACAATGGAATCCTCAGGAATAAAAAGGAATGAGCTCCTGTTAAATGCAACAACATGAATGAATCTCAAAACATAATGCTGAGTAAAAGAAGCCTCGCACAAGAGTACATACTATATGATTCCAGTTATATGAACAGTGGAATCATATGCTATGTGCTAACTTGGGGGAAAAAGTTGTGGTAGAAACATCAGAACAATGGTTGTCTCTAGGGAGTGGGTGGTGCCAGGTATTGACTGAGAAGAGGTACACGAAAAATTTCTGAAGTGATAGAAATGTTTTGCTTCTTGATAGAAGTTTTAGTTACACAGATATATACATTTTCAAAACTCACTGAATGGTGCACTTAAGATTTGTGCATTTCATTATATGTAAATTTTACTATAAGAGGGAAAACTGTAATACTGAATTCTAATTAATTATACACACTTAATGGCATGTGTACTGATGTCTGTAACCTAGTTTAAAATGCATCAAAAATATGATGGATTGATGGAAAGGCAAACAGATAAATTAATATGCAATACAGTAAGTATATAAATATTAATGGTAGAATACATATGGTGAATATACAGATTCACTATATGGTTTTCCAACCTTTTTATGTTTGAAATTTTTTTATAGTAGAGTGAGAACAAGAAAATTATAAACTTAAAATTCAAAATAGTAGTCACATCTTGGGAGAAGGATAAGAATGGGAGATAGGTAATAAGCACACAGGTACAAAGGTTTCAGTACTAGTCTGGCTCTTTTTATTTTAAGGTGTTTTTTTTTTTTTTTAAAGATTTTATTTCTTTACTTTAGAGTAAGAATGCGAGCAGGGTGAGGCGCAGAGGGGGAAGGAGTATGAAGGGGAAAGAATCTCCAGCAGACTCCACGCTGAGCAGAGCCCAACATGGGGCTTGATCTCACAACCCTGAGATCATGACTGAGCCAAAGCCAAGAGTCAGATGCTTAACCAACTGAGCTACCCAGCTGCCCCAGTACTAGTCTAGCTTTTCAGTACTAGTCTATCTGTTCAGTGTTCACAGATACTGTATTATTGTATTATTGTGCCTCTTAACTTAAATTTATCTTAAATATACCCTTTATATGGTTTTTCATACAATTAAAAAATACTAAAATACATCAGAAGTTGAGTTCAGTTAACCAGTGATAACAATAATGAAGCACTACTTGTTAAATGACATTCCAAGAAATCATTTCTCTATATTATAGTTCCCCTGGACCTCAAAATCTAACATTCACATTTGCTTATCTGAATCTGTTCATTTTCTTTCTTGCAAACTTTCCAGGTTCTGACTCTAGAGACAATCAGTTCTTTTCCTTTTAACACCTTTCTTTTCAATCTCTAAAGGGGGTACTTCTAAACCTAAAATCTCCCCTATAGGCAAATAGTTTAGCGCACTATGACATTCAACCTGTCTTCTCTCTGTGGGTAGAATCTTTGCTGCGTTCTTCCCTTTATGGAAAATAATACGCATGCCTGAAATCAATAACAAAAATAAAAGCATAGAAGTTGTAGAGTTTAAAGTAATAGTAGCTGCCAGGAATGGAGACAGAATGATATAGAGGTGAATGGTTTTGGTTCAATAAACTAAAAAATGTAGGTGGCTCAGTGGCAAATAGTACACATACTGTTTGAAATTATTTTTGTCCTCCAGTTTTTATGTTCGCCCAATAGAGCGAAGTGACCAAAAGCAAATATAAAATATCAGGGAACAAACTTAAGGAAAAACTTAGCACCTTAGTATTATTAATTCTCACACCTTTTCTCACTTTTCCTTTATGTCAGTATTCTTGTGTACATGAAAATCTGTGTAATAACTTACAAGACCTAACCTAGGACAGGAAGGAGTAAATGGTGGGTTCTTCCATGTGCTGGGAGGCAGTATTTTATCAGTTTTAATTATAGCTTCACCATATGAGTTTCCTTGGGAAACTTACTTAGATCCTCTGTGAATTTCATCTGTAAAATCCATATTTCATTGAATCTAAATTGCCATGTTATAACACCCTCAATTATCTTATGTGCCACTAAGAAAAAAGAGATACTGCAATTAAACTATGATTCAATGCTTTTTTATTGATTGAATATATTTATGCTTAGCTCTGTGTATGTGTGTGAGAGAGAGAATCAGTGAGAAATACAGTACTATCAGCCTTCTGAATTATTTTTTAAGATTTTATTTATTTATTTATTTATTTATCTGTTTATTTTAGAGAGCACACAAGCATGGGCAGAGGGAGGAGAGAGAGAATCCCAAGCAGACTGTGCGTTAAGCTTGCAGCCCACTGCTGGGCTCAATCTCACGACCCCAAAATCATCACCCAAGCGGAAACCAAGAGTCAGATGCTTAACGAGCTCAGCCACCCAGGCATCCCTCAACCTTCTGAACTTATAAGTAATAAGTAGAACAATGTACTCGAAGTGTTGAGCAAGGAGCCTGGCACATTATAAACACTCAATAACTAGTAGCCTTTGTGTTGAGGGCGATATTATTTGTGATTTGATCATGAGTGCTTTGTGAAGTGGTTCATTGTTTAGGTTGTTCTTTGGGGACCAGAATTATTAATACAACATCTTGGTGAGATTTGTTGGTGGCAATCAGAATGCCCACTGATTTTGAATCTGAAGTAGCATAACAGTAGCACAACATCTTTAGTTGGTTTTCAGAGGTAATTCTTTTAACCATTAGCAGTTGGTTATCAATGAAATTTGTTGGCTATTGTTGACGTTTCCTCCAGAAATAAATTCTACTGATACATATCAACCTTCCCGGTTGGTTGAAGTTGCTATTTATAGAGAGAATTTGTTCAAGTGCACAAGATGAGGGGCGCCTGTGTGGCTCAGTCAAGTTAAGCATCTGCCTTCGGCTCAGATCAGGATCCCAGGGTCCTGGGATCAAGCCCTTCATCAGGCTTCCTGCTCAGCAGGGAGTCTGCTTTTCCCTCTCCATTCCCCGTGCCCATGTTCCCTCTTGCTGTCTCTCTGTCAAATAAATAAAATCTTTTAAAAAGCTTAGTAAAATTGCTTTGTTGACACTATATGAGACCTCAGGTTTTAAATTATTTTTTTTATCATTTTCCTTTCTATGCAGGAGGCAGACAGTGGGGAGGAGGAATGCCGGTCACAGCCCCGGAGGTATGTTTGTTCATTGTATTCTATAGCATTTCTGTAGTTAATGTTTTTTCTCTAATTCTTAGTCTTGTCAGATTAGCTTACCTTGGTTCTCCAGGAAGATTAATTGGTTTCTCAAAAAGGGCTTGTTTTAAGAATCCAGTTACTGACTCAGATTTAAAATGGTTAATTGCATTATGTTGTACACATGACACTAAGATAATGTTGTATGTCAATTATTCGTCCATACATACATACATATAATGGTAGATTGCTTTAAGAAAGTGCAGATATGCCAATACTGGCCCAATTTTTACCCAAATCTGGAGAACTATCTTGAGTATTAAAAAAGTAAATTTTCATTACCTTTTAGGAAAATATCAACTGAACATTTCAGCCTTCAGTTTTGTACTTAGATTTGTCATTCATTTTGATAGATATTTAAATTCTTCTAGATGGGTCAATATTTCACTTCCTAAATACAAAAGATATAGTAAGTAACTTACCCAATCCTTTATATACAATGACTACTCACAGAGTGGTGGGCATATTGTTAAAAGGGTACCAATACTTGCTGCTGTTAAAAGAAAAAGATTATGAGAGATATTTAAGAAGTATATAAATATTTTTGTTATCTCATTTAAATGGCTTTATAAATCAACTTTTTTCCCCAAGAAACAGTACTGGTAAGTTCAGGATGGTCATTTAAATGCTACCAAACTTTTGTCCTCCAAACTCAATCACATGAGCCATTCTGTATGATACAGAGGAAGTATACAGTAAGCATGCTCAAAGTGGAGAACCTGGCTAGAAGGAATGTTCCTTAATGATAAATTATCAAGTGTTTGTTGCTGTATACCACTCTTGCAAACTATACGTTTTTATAAAAATCATTCCTTTTCATCATAACGGAGGCTTATTGACAGTATTTTTTTCCTGTCTTCGTTAGCATGAAAATTTGACTTGAAACTTTATTTCTCACTATCTATTGGGGAAGATCTGAGAGTGAAGTGTCATCTTTTGCATAGAGCTAAGAGAAAGAAACCCAGAAAAAATTTTAGCCGAATGATTACCAGAGACATCATAACCTTATTCCCATTAGAATGAAAAGAGGATTCCAAAGGATTCTGAATTTTTTACTAGGCCAGATGTAAAGATCGTTGGGTTAATTTCGAGCTTTACATATTGACTTGGTATCTACTGGGATGATTGTTGTTCCAAATATTACATAATGAGGCAATGCAGGTTTACTCTCATTAACAGTCCTGAATTGTCGAGCCATTAAGAACCATTGAGACCACCGTTTTTAAAATTGTTGACAATAAATTATTAATATGACTAGCAGAGGGTTTTTGTAGGCTTCTTCTGTTTACAAGAAAAGGATCATTTATGCAAAGAAGGAATGAAGAAAAACCTGGTGGTACCCCTTTTTAAAAATCAAACTTTACTTGCCTGTTGTAATTTCTTACATTCGATATGTTTCCCAGGCTATTTCTAAATCTAATTGCTTTAGTCTGACTCAAAGCAAAGAAACTTCTCTTAAGTCCAGTTGAATACCCCTTGTTGCTAGATGGTATGTAAGAGGTTGATTTTTTGTGTGCTTGACTACTACAGATTATTCTGGGGTTCCCTATCACTTACCACAGAATAAACCAGCACTGAGTTAGCATCATTTCACTGAGCATGCCTGAACTCATCTTTTCAGTTTGAGGGTTCAGTTGTGGTTTGTAGTAGAGAATTGAGTAGAATAGAGTAAACAGCATATTATTAAAACTAATACCAATTCCACATAATAAAAAAGATGTTTTATTAATTATCTCTTATTTTAACCAAATGTCATTTATTGGGAAAGTCTTAAAAGTAATCATTTAATATAATTAGCCCAAACTATGAAGTCTTTAAAAACCGATGTTCACAGGCAACAACAAAAATAGATAAATTAGTCTACATCAAAATTTTTGTAAATCATATAGCTGATTAGGGGTCAATGTCCAGAATACATAAAGAACTCTTACAACTCAAGTACAATAGAAAAAGAACAACCTGTCTTATTCAGCTCAGACTTCTATAAAAAATACCCATAGACCGATTAGCTTAAAAAACAGGTGTTTATTTCTTACAATTCTGGAGGCAGGGAAATCCAAGATCCATGTGCTGGCAGATTTGGTTCCTGGTGAGAGCTTTCTTCCTGGCTTTCAGACAGCTGTGTTCTTGCTGTGGCCTCATGTGTCTGTGTGAGAGAGGATGCGCTGGTTTCTTCCTCATACGTAGATATGAATCCTGTCATGGGAGCCCCGTAACATCATCATGACATCATCTAACCCTTATTTCCTCCCAAAGGCTCCCATCTCTAAATACCATCACATCAGGGGTTAGGGCTTCAAGATATGGATTAGCGAGGTACACAAACATTCAGTTCATAACATTCCACCCTGTGCCTCCAACTCATATCCTTCTCACACAAAAAATATATTCATTCCATCCCAGTAGCCCCAAAAGTCTTAACTCATTTGAGCATGAAGTCCAAAGTCTCATCCAAATGTCTCATCGAAATCATGGGGCACCTGGGTGGCTCAGTCAGTTAAGCATCTGCCTTTAGCTCAGAACATGATCCCAGGGTCCTGGGATCGAGCCCCATATCAGGCTTCCTGCTCAGTGGGGAGTCTGTTTCTCCCTCTCCCACTTTACCTCCCCCTGCTTGTGCTCTCCCACCTCTCTCTCAAATAAATAAAATCTTTTTTAAAAATCTCATCTAAATCAGATACAGGTGAGATTAGAGACAGAATTTCTCTCCAGCTATGAACCTCTGAAACCAGATAAGTTATGCACTTCAAGACACGGTGGTAAGATAAGCTTAGGAAAACATTCCCATTCCAAAAGGGAAATTAGAAAGAAAGAAGAGGTGACAGTTAATCCAAAACTTAGCAAGGTAAATTCCATTAGATCTTAAGGCTCAATAATAATGCTCTTTGGTTTGATACTCTGCACTGGGGACCCACTGGGATGGTTGTCATGCCACCACTGGATTGGTAGTGTCATCTCCGCAGCTCATCAAGGCAGCCCTGCACCTTTGGCTCCCGTAAGTGCCACCCATCTGGCATTCTGCAAGGGCCCATCTACCTGGCATTCTGCTGGGCAGGAGAACCAGTGTAAAGGTAGACTTGCCCTCAGCCCTTGCACTCTGGGTCTATAGTTGGAGTAGCAGTCCTAATGATCTCTGAATCTCCTTTGGGGTCCTTCTTTCCTTTTCTTGAATGATAATGTATGTTCACAGCCTTCCTTCATTCTGTCTTATTTTCTTTGGTTCCTCCAATTCCCCCTGGCAGTGTTTCTGCTAGTATAAATCCCATCTCTATTCCTAGCTTCTGTGGAGATGGCTGTAGAGAGGTCTATGGTTCACACCCACTTTAATCACCACACCCTTGGTGTTTTCTTCTGAGCATGCTTTCTTATTTTTTACAGTATAGACCCGAGAATTTTCCACATCTCTAAGTTCTGTTTCATTTTGTTTAACAGGTACTTCTTCAATTCATTTCTCTCTTCTCATGTTTTACTATTTACAGTTGGAAGGAAGTAAGCTGTTCCTTCAATGCTTTGCTTAAAAATCTAAGTTATATATCTAATTTCCTCACTCACAATTTATGCTTTTCACAAGACATTAGAACATGAACCTAATTTAGCTAAGTTCTTTCCTACTTTATAACCAGTATTGCCTTTTCTCTATTATCCAATAACATGTTTCTTATTTCTGAGACCTCACTGGAATGGACTTTACTGCCCATATTTCTGTCAACATTCTGTTCATGATTATGATGTATTCTTTAAGAAGATGGAGGGCTTTTTCTCCAGCCCTCCTCTTTTCTTTCTGAGCTCTCACCAGAATTGCCAATTAACACTCCCTTCATGACAGTCTTACCTTTCTGAGCTCTCACCAGAATTGCCAATTAACACTCCCTCCATGACAGTCTTACCTTTTTCAAGCATGTTCCTCAAAATTCTTCCAGCTTCTAGTCATTACCCAATTCCAAAACCACTGCCACATTTTTAGGTATTCAATATAGCAACACCCCACTTCTCAGTACCAAAATCTACAGTTGAGTTTTCCAGAGAAAATAGGAAATATATAGATAGATTTAGTATAAGGAGTTGGTTCACCCAATTATGGAAGCTGGGCAGTCCCCAAGATCTACAAGTTGGAGACCCTGGAGAGCTGATGGTCTAACTTCCAGTCTGAGCCTGAGTCTGATCAGGAAAAGACTGATGTCATAGCTCAAAGACAGGCAGAAGGAGCAAATTCTTCCTTGCTCAGCCTTTTGTACTATTCAGGCCTTCACTGGAATGGTGAAGCCTACGTACATTGGGAAGGGCCATCTGTTTTACTCAGTTTACTGATTTAAATGTTAATCTCATCCAGAGACACCCCCAGAATAATGTTTAACCAAATTTCTGGGCCCAGAAATCTGTGGCCCCGTCAAGTTGACACATAAAATTAACCTTTGAACAACTCAATTTAAAAAAAATGAGTAAAGAACATTTCTCCAAAGAAGGTACACAAATGACCAATAAGTATATGAAAAGATGTTCAGTATCACTAATCATTAGGGAAATACAAATCAAAACTACAATGAGATATATCACCACACTCATCAGGATGGCCACTGTCCAGAAAACAGAAAATAAGTATTGGTGAGGATGTGGAGAAAGTGAAACCCTTGTGCATTGTTGGTGAGAATGTAAAATGGTACAGTATAGCAGGTCCTCAAAAAACTAAAATTACTATATGCTCCAGCAATTCCACTTCTGGCTATATACCCAAAAGAATCAAAAGCAGGGTCTTGAGAAATTTGTACATGAATGTACATAGCAACATTATTAACAATAACCAAAAGATGGAAGCAACCCAAGTGTCCACTGGCAAATAAATGGATGAATAAATATGATATAGCCATATAATGGAATATTACTCAGCCTTAAAAAAGGAAAGAAATTATGGCAAATGTTGCATGGATAAATCTTGAGGACATTATGCTAAGTGAAATAAGCCAGTCACCGAATAATACATATTGTATGTTTCCACTTACATGAGATACCTACTATAGTCAGAGTCTCAGAGACAGAAAATAGAATGTTGATTGCCAGGGCTGGGGGAAGAAGAGAGTGGAGTTATTGTTTAATGGATACAGAGTTAAAGTTTTGGAAGAGAAAAAAGTTCTAGAGATGCATGGTGGTGATAGTTGCTCAACAGTGGGAATGTACTTAATGTACACTTACAAATAATTAAGATGGCAAATTTTATTTTATGTGCATCTTACTATAGTTAAAAAATGATGTAGGGGCTCCTGGGTGGCTTAGTTGTTAGGCATCTGCCTTTGCCTCAGGTCATGATCCCAGGGTCCTGGGATTGAGCCCTGCATCGGGCTCCCTGGTCAGCGAGGAATCTGCTTCTCCCGCTCCCACTCCCCCTGCTTACATTCCCCGTCTCACTGTCTCTCTCTCTCTCTCTCTGTCAAATAAATAACAAAATCTTAAAAAAAAAAATACAATGTATTCACGCTACACTGGCCCCTTTTTATAACAATTCTGGCAATACTTTGTCTTTCTCAAAAGATAAGCATGAAAAGATAACATGATCACAGAGCTAAAAACCAGGTTGTATATTATTTTTGGTAAAAAAGATAAACAGATGACACTCAATGCCAGTCTTCCTTGTGCATGTTTATGAAGGCACTGCTTTGCTGATTGTGTGATGACCCACCTTGCTTAATTGGGAACAACCAGGAAGGTGAGTATAAAACTAAACCATACAGCAACCAATAATCAACAATTTGACCTATAAATGGCTCTCTCATATGAGTTAACTAATAAAATTATAAGACCATAAATAAAAATGAACAAAAGAAATATCATTGAAATCTTTGAAATCCCAAAACAGTAGTTGTGGACTTTAGATCTAAATTTAGAAAATAAGTATTTTAATTATAGTAGAGCTCTTCCATTCCTGTTTGTACCAACTTAAGCTAAAAATTGTATAAAGTAAAGAGTAAAGAAATGACTTTTAGGAAATTATTTGTAAGGTCAGAAATTTGTAGTATTGTACAATAATATGGCTTCAGAGATCCAGAAATTGTGTTATTTTTTAAAAAGGCAAATGAATATTTAAGCCATTCAGGATAGTTTTTATATTTTCCCCAGCCAAGTCAAGGAATACATATAATATTTGTTACCAATTTTTGTTTATTTGTTTCAAAAATTTTTGTCTTTTTTTCCCCAAGAATTCTGTTTTATTGGCGTTAGAAGTGTAAACACCATGAGTGAATTCTACAGGTTGACTTTAATGGAATAGAATGGTGGTCTGTAAAAAAGGTGACTTTTTAAATTTTATTGTAGTTGACATACAATATTATATTACTTTCAGCTGTACAACATAGGATTGAACATTTATATATATTACAAAGTAATGACCATGATAATTCTATGTACTATCTGTCACCATACAAGTTGTCGCAGTATTATTATCTCTTTTCCCTGTACTGTCTGTACATTGCATTCTGTAACTTACTTATTTTATAACTGGAAGTCCGTTTCCCTTATTTCACCCATCCCTGCAGTCCCTCCCCTTTGGCAACCAACAGATTGTTCCCTGTATCTATGAGTCTGTTTCTCTTTTGTTGTTTGGTCATTTTGTTTTTTAGATTCCACATATAAGTGAAATCATACAGTATTTATCTTGCTCCAGCTTTTGTTACTCAGCGTAATACTCCCTGGGTTCATCCATAACACGGAAAGCAAGATTTCGTTCTTCTTTATGGCTGAGTAATAGTTTACATATTCCACTGTGTGTGTGTGTGTGTGTGTGTGTGTGTGCGTGTGTGTGTGTATACATATATCCGTGCATACTTATATGTAGACTTACATCTTCTTTACCCAGTCATCTGTTGTCGGACACCTAGTTTCGTTCCATATCTTGGCTATTTTAAATAATGCTGCAATAAACATAGGGATGTATGTATCTTTTTGAATTCATGTTTTTGTATTTTTTCAGATAAATACCCAGAAGTGGAATTGCTGGATCATATGGTAGTTCTATTTTCAATTTTTTGAGGAATCTCTGTACTATTTTCCATAGTGGCTGCACTGCTTTGCATTCCCACCAACACTGCACAAGTCCCTTTCCTGCACATCTTTACTAATACCTGTTATTCCTTGTCTTTGGGTACTAGCCATTCTCACAGGTGTGAGGTGATACCTCATTATGATTTTGATTTGCATTTCCCTGATGATGAGTGATGTTGAGTATCTTTTCATACATCTGTTGTTTGTTAGCCATCTATGTGTCTTCTTTGGAAAAATGTCTATTCAGGTCCTTTGCCCATTTTTAAATTGAATTGTTTATTTTTTTATGTATATTGGATATTAACCCCTTATTGGTTATATCATTTGCAAATATCTTCTCCCATTCAGTAAGTTGCCTTTTATTTTGTTAATGTTTTCCTTCCCTGTGCAAAAATTTTTTGGTTTGATATAGTCTCGTTTGTTTATTTTTGCTTTTGTTGCCCCGTTTATTTTTGCTTTTGTTGCCCCGTCTAAGGAGACAGATCTGAAAAAATGTTGCTGACACCAGTGTTCAAGAGCTTACTGCCTATGTTTTCTTCCAGGAGTTTTAAGTTTTCAGGTCTCACATTTAGGTGTTCCATCCATTTGAGTGTATTTTTTAATATGGTGTAAAAATTGGTCCAGTTTCATTCTTTCATCCAGTTTCCCCAATACTATTTATTAAAGAGACTGCCCTTTTTTCAATTGCATATTAATGCCTCCTGTCAAAATTAATTGTATAATTGTGGGTTTATTTCTGGGCTCTATACTGTTCCATTGAACTGTATCTGTTTTTATGTCAGTATCATTACTGTTTTGGTTACTATACCTTTGTACTATAGTTTGAAATTAGAGAGTGTTATACCTCAGCTTTGTTCTTCCTCAAGATTGCTTTGGCTATTCAGAGCCTTTTGTCGTTCCATACGAATTTTAGGATTACTTGTTCTAGTTCTGTGAAAATTTCCTGTTGGTATTTTGATAGAGATTATGTTGAATCTGTAGATTGCTTTGAGTGGTATGGACATTTTAACAATCTTAATTCTTCCAGTCCATGAGCATAGTTTATTTTTCCACTTATTTGTGTCAACTTCAATTTCTTTCATCAATGTTTTTGAGAGTATAGGTCTTTTATCTTCTTGGTTAAATTTATCCCTAGGTATCTTATTCTTATTAATATAATTGTAAATGGTATTGTTTTCTTAATTTCACTCTCTGATAGTTCATTATTAGTGTATAGAAATGGAACAGATTTATGTATACCGAATTCATATCTGGCAATTTATTGAATTAATTTGTTCTAATAAATTTTTGGTGGAGTCTTTAGGGTTTTCTATATATAGTACCATTTAAATTGCAAATAGTGACAGTTTTACCTCTTCCTTTCCAATTTGGATGTCTTTTATTCCTTTTTCTTGTCTGATCACTGTGTCTAATACTGTGTTGAATAATAGTGGCAAGAGTGAGTATTCTTGTCTTATTCCTGATCTTAGAGGAAAAGCTTTCCGCTTTTCACCATTGGATATGATGGTAGCTGTGGGTTTATCATATGTGGCCTATATTGTGTTGAAGTATGTTTCCTCTATACCCACTTTGTTAAGAGTTTTTATCATAAATGGATATTGAAATCTATCAAATGCTTTTTTGGCATTTATTGACATGATTATCTGATTTATATCCTTCTTTTTGTTAATGTGGTGTATCATATTGATTGATTTGTGAATTTTTTTTAAAGATTTTATTTATTCATCTGACAGACAGAGATCACAAGTAGGCAGAGAGGCAGGCGGTGAGAGACGAAGGGAAGCAGGCTCCCTGCTGAGCAGAGAGCCCGATGTGGGACTCGATCCCAGCACCCTGGGATCATGACCTGAGCCGAAGGCAGAGCTTTTAACCCATTGAGCCACCAAGGCGTCCCCGATTTGTGGATATTGTGCCATTCTTGCATCCTCAGAATAAATCCCACTTGGTTATGGCATATGATTTTTTTAATGTATTGTTGAATTAAATTTGCTAATATTTTGTTGGGGATTTTTGCATCTATATTCATCAGGGTTATTGGCTTGTAATTTTCTTTTTTTGTGGTGTCTTTGGATTTTGGTTTTAGAGTAATGCTGGTCTTATAGAATGATTTTGGAAGCATTCCTTCCTCTTTAGTTTTTGAACTAGTTTGAGAAGGATAGGTGTTAACTCTTCCATAAATGTTTGGTAGAATTCACTTGTAAAGTTGTCTGGTGCTGGACTTTTGTTTATTGGGAATTCTTTAATTACAGGTTCAATTTCATTACTAGTAATTAGTCTATTCAGATTTTCTATTTCTTCTTGATTCAGTCTTGAAAGATTGTTTCTAAGAATTTATCTATTTTTCTAGGTGTCCCATTTGTTGTCATATAATTATTTGTACTAGTCTCTTATGATTCTTTGTATTTCTGTGGTATCAGTTGTAACTTCTCTTTCATTTCTGATTTTATTTATTTGGGTCCTCTCTTTTTTCTTGATGAGTCTGACTAAAAGTTCTTCAATTTTGTTTCGTTTTTCAAAGAACTACCTCCCACTTATATTGATGTTTTCTATTTTTTACTTTACTCTCTATGTCATTTTTTTTCACTCTGATCTTTATTATTTTCTTCCTTAAACTAACTTTGGGCTTTGGTCTTTCTCTACTCCTTTAGGTGTGATGTTACATTGCTGTCTTGAGATTTTCTTTGTTTCTTGAGGTGAACCTGTATCACTCTCAACCTCCTTTTGAGAACTAGCTTTGCTTTGTTCCATAGATTTTTGGACTGCTGTGTTTTTTTTTTTAAGATTTTATTTTATTTATTTGGCAGAGAGAGACATAGTGAGAGAGGGAACACAATCAAGGGGAGTGGGAGAAGGAGAAGCAGGCTTCCTGCTGAGCAGGGACTCTGGGACCATGACCTGAGCTGAAGACGGCTGAGCCACCCAGGTGCCCCTGGACTGTTGTGATTTTATTTTCATTTGTCTCTAAGTATTTTTTTTTTTTATTTCCTCTTGATTTCTTCATTGACCCATTGGGTGTTTAATAGAATGTTGTTCAGCTTCTACGTGTTTTATGTTTTTCCCAGTTTTCTTCTTGCAATTGATTTCTAGCTTCATAGTGCCGTGGTTGGAAAAGATGTGTGATATGATTTCAGTCTTCTTGAATTCACTGAGACTTGTTTTGTGACCTAAGGTGATTTATTCTGGAGCATATTCCATGTGATCTTGAAAAAAAAAAATCTATTCTGTTTTATATGGAATATTCTGCAGATATTTATGAAGTTCTTCTGGTCTAATATGTGATTTAAGGCCAATGTTCTTGTTGATTTTCTGCCTGGGTGATCTAGCCATTGATGAAAGTGAGGTGTTAAAGTCCCCAACTATTATAGTATTACTGTCATTTTCTTCTTTTATGTCTATTAATATTTGCTTTATTTATTTAGGTGCTCCTATGTTGGGTGTCCTTTTCCCTTGGGAATTGGTGACTTTCCTTAGTGTTATGTTTTCCTTTCTCTTCATTTTTTTGTGGTTACCATGAGGTTCATATATAACATCCTACATATATAGCAGCCTATTTTAAGTCAATGATTGCTTCAATTCAAACACATTCTAAAAGCACTACATTGTTACTTCCTCCTCATGTTTTATGTTTTTTTAATAGAATTTTTCTTTTATCTTAGTAAAGTTTGGTTTTGCTTTGTTTTTTTTTTAAGATTTTACTTATTTGACAGTTTGACAGAGAGAGACACAGCAAGAGAGGGAACATAAGCAGGGGAGTGGGAGAGGGAGAAGAATGCTGCCCCCCCTGAGTAGGGAGCCTGAGGAAGGACTGGTCCCAGGACCCTGGGATCATGACCTGAGCTGAAGGCCGCTTAATGACTGAGCCACTCAGGCGCCCCATGTCTTATGCTTTTGAAGTCGTATTTTTATATCTTATTATTTTGTGTATTCTTTGACTAATTATTGTAGATATGGCCAGTTTCACTAATTTTGTATTTTAACCTTCATGCTAGTTATGTGTGCGTAGGTGGTTGATCCACCACCTTTCCTATATGTTTACTTTTACCAGTGAGATTTTTCTTTCTTTCGTAATTTTCCTAGTTCTAGTTATGTACTTTTGTTTTCCATTTAAAGAAGTTCCTTTAATATTTATTATAGGGCCAATTTTGTGTTGATGAACTCCTTTGTCTTCTGCTTTTCTGGGAAATTCTTTATCTCTCCTTTAATTTTGAGTGATAACCTTGTTAGATGAATATTCTTGGTTGGAAGTTTTTTCCTTTTAGCATTTTTAAAAATTTTTATTTATTTATTTATTTGACAGAGAGAGAGAGAGAGAGATCACAAGTAGGCAGAGAGGCAGGCAGAGCAGGAGCGGGAAGCAGGCCCCAAACTGAGTAGGGAGCCCAATGTGGGGTCAATCCCAGGACCCTGAGATCATGACCTGAGCCAAAGGCAGAGGCTTTACCCACTGAGCCATCCAGGCGCCCCTCCTTTTGGCATTTTGAATATATTATGCTACTCTATTCTGGCCTGTAAAATTTCTGCTGACAAATCAACTGATAGTCTTATGGGAGTTCCTTTGTACATTGGTAGTTGTTTTTTTCTTGCTGCTTTTAAGATTCTCTCTTTATCTTTAACTGATGACACTTTGATATTAATATGTGTTGGTGTGGGTCCCTTTGGGTTCATCTTACTGGGGACTCTTTTTGCTCCCTCTACTTAGATGTCTATTTCCTTCATCAGGTTAGGGAAGTTTTTGGCAATTATTTCTTCAAATAGTTTTTCTGCCCCTTTCTCTCCCTCTTTTCTCCTTTTGGGAGCCCTATAATGCAAATGTTTGTTTGCTTGATGTTGTCCCAGAGGTCCCTTAAACTAGCCTCATTTTTAAAAATGTTTTTCTTTTTGCTCTTCTAATTGGGTGATTTCCATTACCCTGTCTTCCAGATCACTGATCCATTCTTCTGCATTCTGATCTGCTGTTGATTCCCTTTAGTGTATTTTTCATTTTAGTTATTGAATTCTTCAGCTCTGATTAATTCTTTTTATATTTTCTGTTTCTTTGTTGAAATTCTTGCTGCATTCATTCATTCTTCTCCTTAGTTCCCTGAGATTTTTTTTCAAGATTTTATTTATTTATTTTTTTATTTATTTGACAGAGATCACAACTAGGCAGAGAGGTAGGTGGGGGAGGGGAGCGGGGAGAGCAGGCTCCCTGCTGAGCAGAGAGCCTGATGTGGGGCTCGATCGCAGGACCCTGAGACCATGACCCAAGCTGAAGGCAGAGGCTTAATCCACTGAGCCACCCAGGCGCCCCAGTTCCCTGAGATTTTTTAATGATCATTACTTTGAACATTATTCGATAGTTTATTTCCATTTCATTTACTTCTTTTTCTGAGATTTGATCATATTCTTTCTTTTGGAACATATTCCTGTCTTTTTATTTTACCTAACTCTCTATCTGTTTTTATGTATTAGATCAGTTACATGTACCAGCCTTGAAAGACTGGCTTTATGTAGAAGTCACCCTGTGGGGCCCAGTAGCACAAACACCCCGATCACCTAAGCCAGGTCCGTCAAGTATTTCTTGTGTAGGCTCTATACACCTTCCTGTTGTGTCCTGGTTGTAATTGGTACAATCTCATCGGAGGGTGGGGTTGGCCACAACAGCCATAAGTATGCTGGTGGGCTGGGCAGCCCTCTGGCAGAGTTGATGGTCATGTCTGACTGTGACTGTTGCAAGCATTCTAGGTGCAGGCCTGGCCCTTCAAGGCAGGAGCACTTAGGAATGGCTCTAGTGCTAACTGACTGTACCTGTTGCCTGTGGAATGTGGTGGATCAGGGCTTAGGAGGGGCTATGTGTGCAGGTTGGATAGGGCTAGCAGTACTAGGATAGTAGATGGAGAGTATCAGAAATGGTACCTGCTAGGGCCAGGAAAACCAGGAAGAAAGGAAGTAAAAAAACAAAAAGTACCTGCCAGCGATTCTGCCTCCAGACAACATTACAACAGGTCACTGCCCCTCCAGCACACACCACAAAATTAGTCAGTGGATCTCCTTCATGTGGGAGGAGGTAAGCTCTGTATCTTCTTACTTTACCATCTTGATCCCACCTCTAGAAAGTGACTTCTAAGGTTACATAGCTGTTAGTGGGGAGCCAGTTATATCCAAAATATGACAAGCAGGAATCTGTTGCCCTCTGGAGGAATCCAAAATAATGGGGGCTTGGAAGTACTGACCCTTTTCTTCTTAAATTAATCAATATGAAGTTATTTTTATTTTTATTTCATTTTTTCCTTTCCTTTTTTTTTTTTTAAAGATTTTATTTATTTATTTGACAGAGATTACAAGTAGACAGAGAGGCAGGCAGAGAGAGAGGAAGGGAAGCAGACTCCCTGCTAAGCAGAGAGCCCGATGCGGGGCTCGATCCCAGGACCCTGGGATCATGACCTGAGCCAAAGGCAGAGGCTTTAACCCACCGAACCACCCAGGCGCCCCCTTTTTTTTTTTTTTAAGCAAGTCCTATGCCCAGTGTGGCGCTTGAACTCACGACCCTGAGATCAAGAGTTGCATTCTCCACCAACTGAGCCAGCCAAGTGCCCCTGTGAAGTTATTTTTCATGTTCAGCCCAAAGCCTCTTGTGTTTTTAAGCCTGGTTTCTTCCTTTTTAGTCATTGATAGACATAAAGAATTACTCATCATCTACTGAGAAATTTCTTCACCTTTGAAAACATGTTATTTCCCCCAAGGTACTTCAGACCTAGCAATGAACAAAGTTTGCAGCAGATGGGATAAGGAGTATTGTGGACCAAAGGAACCTTAGGAAATCTCTTAGAAGACCCGGATCTTGAATGATTGGGATTTAGATAGAACAGAAAGAGATCATTCCAAATATAGGAGGATGGAGAACAGAAAGAGATCATTCCAAATATAGGAGGATGGAGAAAGTAGAAAGATATCCTCAGAAGTCTGGAAGTAGGTGCTAATGTGTTTCAGAGACAATAAGGAGATAATTGTCCGTATCTTTTTTTTTTTTTTTTTAAGATTTTTATTTATTTGACCGAGAGAGACCACAAGGAGGCAGAGAGGCAAGCAGAGAGAGAAAGAGAGAGAGAGAGGGAGGAGGAAGCAGGCTCCTTGGCCAGCAGAGAGCCCAATGCGGGACTCGATCCCAGGACCCTGAGATCATGACCTGAGCCGAAGGCAGAGGCTTAACCCACTGAGCCACCCAGGCAGCCCCTAATTGTCCGTATCTTAAAAGCAGAGTTTTTATTTGATAAATCTTTGTCTAAAAAAATGACATGATTACCAGTGTATGGTGGTGGTAAGCAGTCTGAGAAGAGGCAAGAAAACTATCCAGGAAGCTGTTACAGACAAATGGCTAGAGGTGGGCAATCTCCTCCCCATCTAACAGCAGCATGAAGGCAGGGGCTATGACTTTTATCTCAGTATCCACAGCAATTAGTATGTGGTTGGAACTTAGTAAATGCTTGAGTGAATGTTGAATGAATAAATGGAGCTAAAAGAGTGTTGATATCTCTACTATAAATGAAACTAAATAAATGAAACTAAAAGAGTGTTGACACCTCTACTAAAAAATGGAGTTTAAAAAAAAGTTTAAAAAAAAGTGAGTTAACCTTTGAACACGTAAACTATTGGTGCAATAGTCAAATGGAGACCTTTTGAAGACAGTTTAAAAAAACAGAATCGGGGCATGTCTTTATGTAAGTAGAGTTTCACAATGGCACTGTGTTACCAGTTCATTCAATTGGTGGCCAAGTCTTTTCTCCAAATCAGGTTTTTAAATTTTTTTTTTAAGATTTTATTTATTTATTTGACAGACAGATCACAAGTAGGCAGAGAGGCAGGCAGAAAGGGAAGGGAAGCAGGCTCCCCGCTGAGCATAAAGCCTATCCCAGGACCCTGGGATCATGACCTGAGCTGAAGGCAGAGCCTTAACCCACTGAGCCACTCAGGCGCCCCAGGTTTTTTAATCTTATATTTGCTCTGTTATTTGTACTTTTGGGATATGTCTTCATTTAATTTCAGTTTATTTGGGGAAATAATTTTGGTATGGATTTAAATATTGTAATAACAATAAATGTACTACATTGCCCATGAGAAAAGGACAGATATACTTCCATCTCAATATATCTTCTAGTAAAGACTATATTATCCTAGAGAATAAGTGTATTGTACTTAAATTAAAAAAAAAAACAACATAGGAAAGAAGAAAAATCTATTGTAAACCTGAGCTGATGGTTTAATCCTCATTTTTATCATTTTTAAAATTTCAGAATTATCTCATCTTTACAGAAATTTGCAAATACAATACAAGGAATTGTTTTTTCTGAGCCATTTGATAGTAAAATGTTCTATCACCTTGCTTTTCTGTTTTAAGAAATAGAATGATGATAACATTTCACAGAGTAACTGAATATTTATTGAACTTATAACAGTATGTGTGTGTGTGTCTGTGTGATTTATTTGCTTACAAACATAGAACTTTCTGTATATTAAAAATTGGTTTTAATTGATCACCATTGAAGCCCATACATCTTTTGCTATTGACTCTTCTGAAGTTTGAATCTCTGCCACCCACCATGCAGGTTATTCTTGTAATCCAGAGAACTTTCAACTGCTTATAAACATTTGGGTATGGCTAACACAGGGTGTAGTGAGCTGTCCTCTCATCCTGTTTAGTTCTACCACTGTATGGAGCTGCCCATTTAAATTGTTAAGTGCACACTTTTTAAAGAATATATTTATTTTAATTGTGGAAAAATATATATAACATAAAATTTGCCCTGTTAACCATTTTTAAACATACAGTTCTCTGGCATTAAGTTCACATTGGCTCTTTTCCTAGTTTCTTGACAAGAGTGAGAATTTTTATTTCACTGAAGTATTCTTTGTTTCTGAAGAATGTATTCACAGATATTTTATATTTATCTGGCATGTTCTGCTTCTGGTAGCTATGAAAGACATTCTTTTTAAATCTGATTTGAAAAGCAGATCTAGGGGCGCCTGGGTGGCTCAGTGAGTTAAGCCTTTGACTTCAGCTCAGGTCATGATCTCAGGGTCCTGGGATCGAGCCCCGCATTGGGCTTTCTGCTCAGTGGGATTCCTGCTTCCCCCACCCTCTCTACCTGCCTCTGCCTACTTGTGATCTCTCTCTGTCAAATAAATAAATAAAATCTTTAAAATACACACACACACACACACAAATCTAATTATTTCATCTATGATGAAATTAGGTATATCTTTTAAAGCTAGCTAAATAATTTTACTTATATTCCAGATGTTATCCTTCATGGCATTAACAACAACAACAAAAATGTAGATTTCCCCTCAGTTCTTGACTTTTACAAACTAAGTTTTAGAAAAGTCATTTTCTTATATAAATATATAGAATTATTGAACTATTGATTGTATTATACAGAAACTAATATGACACTGTACGTTAATTACACTTGAATTTAAAAAAAGATTCCATACAGAAAGAAGATATAAAGAAACATTTATGTACCTAATGACAAATCATCAAAATGTATGAGGCAGGACGCCCGGGTGGCTCAGTGGGTTAAGCCACTGCCTTCGGCTCAGGTCATGATCCCAGGGTCCTAGGATCGAGTCCGGCATCGGGCTCCTTGCTCAGTGGGGAGCCTGCTTCTCTCTCTGCCTCTGCCTGCTACTCTGCCTGCTTGTGTTCTCCCTCTCTCTCTCTCTCTGACAAATAAATAAATAAATAAATAATCTTCAAATTGTATGAAGCAAAAACTAACAGAATTGAAGGGAAAAATAGATATTTGTATAATAGTTAGAGACTTTAATATCACACTCATAATAATGGATAGGACAACCCAACAAAAGATAAGCAAAAAAAATAAAAGACTTAAATAAGACAATAAGTCAACTAGATTTAACAAACATGTACAGAACACCATCCAACAACACCAGAATATACATTCTTCTCAAGGGCACATGGGATACTTTCTAGGATAGACTGAACGTTAGGCAACAAATTAAGTCTCAATAGATTGGCTATTATACAAAGTATCTTCTCTGACCACAGTGTAATGAAGATAGAAGTCAATAATGAGAGGAAAACTGGAAAATTCATAAAATATTAGAAACTAGACAACACACTTTTAAACAACCAATGGTCAAAGAAACCACAAGAGAAATTAGAAAATACTTGAAGTGAAAATAAAACACAACATTCCAAATTTATAGGATGCAGCAAAAGCAGTGCTAAAGGAAAAATTTATAGCTATAAATGCTTACATTAAAAAACAAGATTGGGAAAAAAAAACAAAACAAGATGGGGCAGTGGGGTGACTCGGTTGGTTGGGTGTCCAAGTCTTGATTTCGGCTCAGATCATGATCTTGGGCTTGTGGGATCAGACCTTGTATAGGGCTGCATGCTCAGTGCAGAGTCTGCTTGGAACTCTGTCTCTCCCTCTGCCACTCCCTCTGCTTACTATAAATCAATCAATCAATCAATCTTTAAAAAAAAAAACAAAATCTTGGGGCACCTGGCTGGCTCAATTGGTTGATCTTGGGGTTGTAAGTTTGAGCCCCATGTTGGGTATAAAGATTACTTAAGCATAAAATCTTTTTAAAAAATTAATCTTAGATCTTAATTCAACAGCCCAACTTTACAGCTCAAAGAATAAACTAAATCCGTAACTAGCAGAGGGAAGGAAATAATAAAAATTAGAACAAAGATAAATAGAGAATAGAAGAATAGAGAAAATCAATGAAACAAGAAATTGGTTTTTCAAAATGATCATTAAGGCTGACCTTTAGTTAGATAAACTAAGAAAAGAAAAGAGACTCAAATTATTAAACCAGAAATGAAAGTGGAGACATTACTACTGACTCTATAGAAATGAAAAGGATTATAAGAGTATACTATGAATAGTAGTACACCAACAAATCAGATAACCTAGATAACATGGATAAATTTCCAGGAAAAAACTGCCAAGACTAAATCAAAAAGAAATAGAAAATCTGAATAGACCTATAACTAGTAAGAAGATTAAATCAGTGACCAGAAATCTCCCAACAAAGAAAAGCCTTGAACCTGATGGCTTCACTGATAATGCTACCAAACATTTAAAAAACTAATAATACCAATCCTCCTCAAACATCAGAAAAATTGAAGAGGACAAAACACTTTCTAATTCATTGTGAGACCAGCATTACCCCTAGACCAAAGCCAGACAAAGACACTCTAAAAACAAACAAACAAAAACAAAACAAAACAAAAAACTACGGACCAGTATTTCTTACAAATATTGATGCAGAAATTTCCAACAAATTACTCACAGAATTCAACAACATGTTAAAAGGACTGTACACTATGACCAAGTGGAATTTATTCCTGGAATGCAAGGATAGTCCCCATATGAAAATCAACCAGTGTAATATGCCACATCAACAGAATAAAGGGGGAAAAACATTCATTTCAATTGATATAGAAAGTGCATTTGACAAAATACAACACCCTTTGATGCAAAATGTGAAAGTCTGAAAGCTTTTCTTCTAAGAATAGAAACAAGGCAAAGGCATCCATTTTCACTACTTCTATTCAGCATAGGAATAGAAGTTCTAGCCAGAGCAATTAGGGAAGAAAAAGAAATAAAAGAACATCCAAATTGGAAAAGAAGAAGCAAAATTATTTCTGCTTGCAGGCAATATGATACTAAGTCAGCACACAAAAGTCAGTTACATTTCTGTACACAATGAACAATCTAGAAAGAAAATTACAAAAACAATTCCATTTATAATAGCATCAAAAAAGATACATAGACATAGAAACAATCATCAGAAATTATTATCAACAGTTATATGCCTATAAATTAAGCAACCTAGATGAATTTGGTTGCACTCCTGGATGGATCCTGGAAACCTATAAACTTCCTGGATGCATTCCTGGAAACCTATAAACTTCCAAAACTGAATCAGGAAGAAATTGACAACCTGAATAGACCAATATCTAGTAACAAAATTGAAGCAGTGATCAAAAACCTCCCAAAAAACAAGAGCCCAGGACCTGACAGATTCCTGGGGGATTTCTACCAAACTTTCAAAGAAGAAATAATACCTATTCTCCTGAAGCTGTTTCAAAAAACTAAAGCAGAAGGAAAACTTCCAGACTCTTTTTTTATGAAGCCAGCATTACCCTGATCCCCAAACCAGGCAAAGACTCCACCAAAATGGAGAATTTCAGACCAATATCCCTGATGAACGTGGATGCTAAGATTCTCAACAAGATCCTAGCTAATAGGATCCAACAATACATTAACAAGATTATCCACCATGACCAGGTGGGATTTATCCATGGGATGCAGGGATGGTTCAACATTTGCAAATCAATCAATGTGATAGAATAAGAGAGAAGAACCACATGGTCCTCTCAGTTAATGCAGAAAAAGCATTTGACAAAATCCAGCATCCGTTCCTGATTAAAACACTTAAAAGTAAAGGGATAGAGGGAACATCCTCAACTTCATAAAAGCTATCTATGAAAAACCCACAGCAAATATCATCCTCAATGGGAAAAAGCTGACAGCCTTTCCATTGAGATCAGGAACACGACAAGGATGTCCACTTTCACCACTCTTGTTCAACATAGTATTAGAAGTCATAGCAATAGCAATCAGACAACAAAGAGAAATAAAAGGTATTCAAATTGGCAATGAAGAAGTCAAACTCTCTCTCTTCACAGATGACATGATACTTTATATGGAAAACCCAAAAGACTCCACCCCCAAACTACTAGAACTCCTACAGCAATTCAGTAATGTGGCAGGATACAAAATCATTGTACAGAAATCATTTGCTTTCTTATACGCTGACAATGAAAATACAGAAAGGGAAATTAGAGAATCAATTCCATTTACTACAGCACCAAGAACCATAAGATACCTGGAAATAAACCTAACCAAAGAGGTAAAGGATCTGTACTCAAGGAACTACAGAATACTCATGAAAGAAATTGAAGAAGACACAAAAAGAAGACCATTCCATGTTCATGGATCAGAAGAATAAACATTACTAAAATGTCTATACTGCCTAGAGCAATCTATACTTTCAATGCCATTCCAACCAAAATTCCACTGGCATTTTTCAAAGAGCTGGGACAAATAATTCTAAAATTTGTATGGAACCAGAAGAGACCCTGAATTGCTACGGAAATGTTGAAAAAGAAAAACAAAACTGGGGGCATCACGTTGCCTGATTTCAAGCTTTACTACAAAGCTGTGATCACCAAGACAGCATGGTACTGGCACAAAAACAGACACATAGATCAATGGAACAGAGTAGAGAGCCCAGATATGGACCTCAACTTGATGGTCAAATAATCTTTGACAAAGCAGGAAAAAATATATAGTGGAAAAAAGACAGTCTCTTCAATAAATGGTGCTAGGAAAATTGGATAGCTATATGTAGAAGAATGAAACTTGACCATTCTCTTACACCATACACAAAGATAAACTCGAAATGGATAAAAGACCTCAACATGAGGCAGGAATCCATCAGAATCCTAGAGAACATAGGCAGTAAACACTTTGACATCGGCCACAGCAACTTCTTTCAAGGTATGTCTCCAAAGGCAAAGGAAACAAAAGCGAAAATGAACTTTTGGGACTTCACCAAGATCAAAAGCTTCTGCACAGCAAAGGGAACAGTCAACAAAACAAAGAGACAACCCACGGAATGGGAGAAGATATTTGCAAAGTACAGACAGAGGGCTGATATCCAAGATCTATAAAGAACTCCTCAAACTCAACACATACAAAACAGATAATCACGTCAAAAAACGGGCAGAAGACATGAACAGACACTTCTCCAAAGAAGACATACAAATGGCTAACAGACACATGAAAAAATGTTCATCGTCACTGGCCATCAGGGAGATTCAAATAAAAAAAACCACATTGAGATACCACCTTACACCAGTTAGAATGGCCAAAATTAACAAGACAGTAAACAACATGTGTTGGAGAGGATGTGGAGAAAGGGGAACCCTCTTATACTGTTGGTGGGAATGCAAGTTGGTACAGCCACTTTGGAAAACAGTGTGGAGATTCCTTAAGAAATTAAAAATAGAACTTCCCTCTGACCCTGCAATTGCACTATTGGGTATTTACCCCAACGATACAGATGTAGTGAAAAGAACGGCCATCTGTGCCCCAGTGTTCATAGCAGCAATGGCCACAGTCACCAAACCGTGGAAAGTACCAAGATGCCCTTCAATGGATGAATGGATAAAGAAGATATGGTCCATATATACTATGGAGTATTATGCCTCCATCAGAAAGGATGAATACCCAAATTTTGTGTCAACATGGATGGGACTGGAAGAGATTAAGCTGAGTGAAATAAGTCAAGCAGAGAAAGTCAGTTATCATATGGTTTCACTTATTTGTGGAGCATAAGGAGTAACACAGAGGACATGGGGAGATGGAGAGAAGAGAGTTGGGGGAAATTGGAGGGAGAGACAAACCATGAGAAACTATGAACTCTGAGAAACAAACTGAGGGTTTTGGAGGGGATGGGGGTAGGAGGTTGGGTAACCCTGGTGGTGGATATTATGGAGGGCACGTATTGCATGGAGCACTGGGTGTGGTGCATAAACAATGAATTCTGGAACACTGAAAAGAAATTTTTTAAAAAAGATACTTAGGAATTAACCAAGGAGATGAAAGACTGTACAATGAAAACTATAAATCATTGCTAAAAGAAATTTTAAAAGACATAAATGGAAACATATCCCATTCTGGTAGAATAGAAGACTTGGTATTGTTAAAATGTCAGTATTACCCAAAGTAATCTACAGATTGAATGCAATCCCCATCAAAATCCCAGTATTTTTTGCAGTAGTAGAAAAAAACCATCTTAAAATTCATATGGAATGTCAAGGGACCTCAAATAGCCAAAATAATCTTGAAAAAGAGCAAAACTGGAGTGATCAAACTTTCTCACTTCAAAAGCTACACCAATCACAACAGTGTGGTATTGGCATAAAGACAGACATACAGACCAAAGGAACAGAATAGAGTCCAGAAATAACCCTCACATATAGAGTCAAATTATTTTTGACAAAGTGCCAAGATCATTCAATGGAGAAAGAACAGTCTTCAACAGGTTGTGCTAGGAAGACTGGATATACACATACAAAAGAATGAAGTTGAACCCTTACCTAACACCAGGCACAAAAATTAACTCAGAATGGATCAAGGACCTAAAATATAAGACCTAAGACAATAAAAATCTTAGAAGAAAACATAGGACAAATGCTTTATGATACTGGATTTGGCAGTGCTTTCTTGGATAGAACACCAAAGGCACAGATTTTTTTTTTTTTAAAGATTTTATTTATTTATTTGACAGACAGAGATCACAAGTTGGCAGAGAGGCAGGCAGAGAGAGGAGGAAGCAGGCTCCCCGCTGAGCAGAGAGCCCGATGCGGGGCTCGATCCCAGGACCCTGAGATCATGACCTGAGCTGAAGGCAGAGGATTTAACCCACTGAGCCACCCAGGCGCCCCCCAAAGGCACAGATTAAAAAAAAAGAAAAAAAAGGCCAAAATAGGCTTCCTGAAAATCAAAAAGAATTATGCATCAAAAGACATTATCAACAGAATAAAAATGCATCCCACAGAATGGGTGGAAATATTTGCATATCGTATATCAAACAAGGGATTAATATCCAGAATATGTAGAGAACTTTTAAAACTCAACAACAAAAAACAATCCATTTCAAACGTGGGCAAAAGAATTTCTCCAAAGAAAGATATATGAATGGCCAATAAGCACATGAAAAGATGTTCAACATCAATAATCATTAAGGAAATGCAAATCAAAACTACAGTAAGACATCACCTTACACTCATTAGGATGGCTACTATCAGAAAGACAAAAAGCAAAATAAGTATTGGTAAGGATGTAGAGAAGTTGCTCCTCCCCTCTGCCCCTTCCCCCACTCATTCTCTCTCTCTTAAATAATAAATCTTTTTTAAAAAATGGTTAAGATCACTAATTTTATATGTATTTTACCACAA
Organism: Enhydra lutris kenyoni; assembly: GCF_002288905.1. Taxonomy (NCBI): domain Eukaryota; kingdom Metazoa; phylum Chordata; class Mammalia; order Carnivora; family Mustelidae; genus Enhydra; species Enhydra lutris. Next base: position 3,737,437 of record NW_019154110.1, read on the forward strand.
TAAAGACAAAAAATATCTATCACTGCTGATTATTTAGTAATAAAATCTTTTTAGCTACATGACTTTTTTTTTTTTTTTTAAGATTTTATCTATTTGACAGAGACACAGCGAGAGAGGAAACACAAGCAGGGGTGTTGGAGAGGGAGAAGCAGGGAGCCTAGTGTGGTCGATCCCAGGACCCTGGGATCATCACACGAGCCAAAGGCAGATGCTTAACGACTGAGCCACCCAGGCACCCGAAGCTACATGACTTTTGACTGCAGATTCCTGTGGACTGCATCCTGGAAATGAGTGAATAAGAGATTTTCTTTTCAGCTGGACTTTTTCTCTCATTACCAGGACCAATATTTGGCAGAAATTCTCTGTTACAGAGTGAAAAGGTCTGAGGCAGAATTCCTCCACTAGATGGGAAAGAAGCTGTAGATATAGGCAGCTGTGCGAGTGTCTTCTACCTTTACCCACCATTCAAAACACTATACATTCCATAATTCATTTCTCATCAAAGAAAACTAAAAAGTGTTAGAATAAATAATCTCTTCATCAATGCAGTATTTTTTTTCCTGCTGGGAAAGGACAAATGGGGAAGAACAACAGCACAATCATACCAGAAGAGGAAAAAGACCGTTTCACAGGTAGAGGAAAGAGCTGACAGTCAAGAATTATTGAGCAGTTGAGAGAATATGGTTCCTATTTGCTGTCCCCTCTCCCTGGCAAGCTGGACAGATTATAAGGAAGAGAAAGGTGTGGCAATGTGGCCTCTAACAACAGAGACCCTTCAGATCAACCAGTGGCTGTAGAAAGAACTGTTCATAATGAGATTCAAATTCTCTGAAGACAAGGATTGGTGACTGGAAGATTCTCTTTCCATTGGTACCCTTTATAAAATGAATGTAGGGGCCAGGGAATTGTGCTTTTTCAGTATTCTGCCATACTGTATGTTATTAGATTGTGCTTGAGTAATATTCTTTTTTAGTTTTATTGAGAAATAATTGACAAATATAGAATTATATTTTATAGGTAAATTTTGAGGCCTTAATCAAGAAAGTCTAGCTAGATGCTATAAGTTATAAGATTGAATGATTAACTATCGTACTAAAATAAATAAATTTTAATGATAATAGCAATGAATTTTTAATCTTCATCACTATCCATTATGAGATTTCTGTACTTTTTTGAATTAAGAAAAGTCAGTAATAGCAAAGTACTATAAAAAGATTCTTTTCTAAAGTTAATCCTTTTAAAAAAGGCATTGTCAGGGAGCTGTAAGAGAGAGTCGAAGCCACAGCCAATTTTATTATCTGCAGTGCTCCACACGTGGTACAATACCTCCATGGCAGCCATGTGACAATCCAGATATGCCTCTTCAGCTAAGTGGGCTGCAACTTCTTGTGTCAGGGTCTGTCCATCCCATCAAGATCCAAAAGATCCAGGACAAAGACCACAAACCAGGCCTTGGAGATTTATTTAAAAGTCAATGTCATAAGACTGGTAGGCAAAACAATTATTGGTTTGAAATGAACCAAATTAGAGTGATCTTTTTTTATCAACTAGGCCTTTCTATGGTGAGTCTATAGAACACAACTTGAGTGTCTTCCATAATAGTGGCTGTTAACCTGGAAAGCCTTCATTGCATGGCTCTTAATGATCATAGCCCTCTAGAGAAACAGTTTGAAATTGATGGTGAATCCTTTGAGCTTAAGGACTGCGCTTTGGGGCATGCCTCCTAGAAGTATTTTTCTTGTGTCCTATAAGGTCTTGAGACCTATTCATTTCACAGGTCCTAGGTAAATCAGAAGTATCAGAGGAGGGGTGCCTGGGTGGTACAGTTGGTTGGGCATTGGACTCTTGGTTTTAGCTGGGGTCTTGATTTCAGGGTCATGGAATCAAGACCCACCTCAGGCTCCGCTCTCAGTGCTGAGTCAGCTTGGGACTTTCCCTACCGCTCCCTATGCCCTCCCCATCCCCCCACCCCCACATGTGTACTTGCACGTCCTCTCTCTCTCTCTCTCTCTCAAATAAATAAGTAAATCTTATTTTTTAAAAAAGTATCAGAGGAATAGTGTACTCCAGAGGTGTTATCACCTTTGATGACTGATTAAATTGTGGCACTCTCAAGGAGCACCTTCAATAATTTTGTACTTTACACAGACCACATGAAAAGAGCCAGCCCTGGGAAATTTCTGCCTTTGGGCTATCATTCTTTGCTAAGACAACCAATGGAAACTTCCTCATTGCTGAACTGGCCCTCAATCCTCAGGGCCATAGGGCAGCAGTGCTCTAGGGGATCTGGGCAGAAACTCTGCCAAGCTGTTGCCGGACAGCATCTACAGAGGCAGATGTGTGGATTCTACTAACCAGAGCCTGATCCGAGGAGCTGCTCATGATCCAAAGTCCTGCTAGATCTGCTGTCTTCCTTTTACCATAGTTTTTGAAGCATTTGAAGAGCTTTTTCCAGATTATGTTTAAAATTAAAACTAAAGCCTTGTAGTAAAGAGTTCAGGGATAGATACAGAGTACTGATGACTTGTGGTGCCGTTGCCAATTTAGCAAAACGAGCAATTGACATTGTCTCAGGATAAAGCTCTATCCTACAGACAAATCAATATGGCCAAGGAAACTCAGGGAATGACTTTTAAGGCATATATCCAAGATAGGAGAGCCACTATATTAAGGACTTTCTTTCCATCAACAACAAAAAAAGCAGAACATATAAATAAAAGACATACAGAAAATAAAAGCAGAACATACAAATATGTATATATATATATATATATACATATATATATATATATATGTTAGTCCTGCTTTAAAACTGCTGTTTTAAAAGAAAACTGCTGTTAGTCCTGCATTAAAACTATGTTGTATTTTACAGGTCTGTTCTATATTAATTTGATTAATAAAATTAGCAGTGTAAGTTCATAATAATTCGCAGATCTTTCTCTAGGAAAGGACTTCAGTGTTCACAGTCTTGTTTGTCTCCCCTTTAGGCTCTCAGCTCCCATGCATTCCTTGTTTTTGCATTCCCAAGATCCAGGCCAACTCCTGGCAACTAATAGACATGAATTATTACCTAATTGTTAAATTATGAATAAATTAATGATAAATGTATTAATTGAAACTGGGGAATCTTGTATAGCAGTAAGCATCTTGTAGCTTTAAAAGTAATTCGTGACTGGATGATTAACTTTTTATAGTGCTATTACCTTCTCCCAAAATGATTTTCCCAATTGAATGAAATGTGTAATTAACTTCATTAAAAAAAAAATACCTTACAAATAAGAACCAAAGATTTGCTTAATCTTCTCTATCCTCCTCTTCCAACCCCCAAAATTAGAATCTCATCTTCCTCCAGGAAATATTCAGGGACCTAAAAAAATTAATAAAGTTAATATACTTTCCTTCTTGTTTGCTACAAGTTATTTGTTTCGGATGAAAGGATAAGAGGCTATTAGGAAAGTTTTATTCTGAATACTTAATTCAGAACTGCTGAGTTCAGTATAAGGTTAAGCTTTTTTTTTTTTCTTCTGATATTCTTGTGCTGTGGATTTACAGTATAAACTGTAGGAACTCCTGATATACATTTTTTTTTACCCTGAAGCGTATATACACGTGTGTGTGTGTGTGTGTGTGTGTGTGTGTGTGTGTGTACACATGCATATATATACACACAAGTATATATCTCAGGGTAAGAAAACTATATTGTGTGTGTATATGTTTAGTTTAAATAAGGAAGTAAGTACTATAGAAGGATTTCCTATGATCACTCAAATGAACTCAAACTGCCATCATCATCAAATTCCGTATCACTTCAACATTCATACTTAATTTATCTCAAAAGATGCTGTAAACTCTCTGATGGAGATTTTTTACGAAGTGAAATTAAAAAGCATTTACTGGAACTAATATGTTGAATATTAGTATTTACAGAATAGTAGTCTTCTGAAAAGACACTTCAGAATGTTTGCTATATTTTCATCTTCAGAAAAAGATTTCTGAAAAACAAAACATTTCCCAGGTAAAAGTAAAAATTAATCCCAGAGCAGCATCTGTCCTTCAAATTGGATTGCAGCAGAAACATACATAAATGTATATAACTTATAGGCATACTGTTTCTATCATACCTGTGTAATGGCAGGAAATTGGACTATGTTATTATTTTTCTATCATCATTATAATATTATTTCTATAACAGTTAGTTTGTTTTAGCCTTCCTATCTAGTTAGATAAAACTCAAAGTCTATAGTTTATTTGCTTTTCTTTTTATGTATATGAAGCGGTCATCAAAGAAAGTATGGGTATCCAGCAGTGTAATAGAGGGACAGAGTGGTGAAGTAAGAGTAAGAAGACCTAATTTTAGTTCTGTCTCAGCTCTTACTGTGCTAAGCCTCAGTTTCCTTATCTATACATGATGATAACATCTGCCTATCTATCCTCTAGTTCTGTTGAAAAAGCAAAATAGGGTATAGGAAAGCCTTACCAAATATTAAGCATCCAATATTACAGCAAGATATAAAATTGGTGGTACTTTCACTAGTACTTGTCTAAATTCTTTTCCATTTTAGTTTCACAAATTCACAGCCTAATTTCTCTCTGTGTTTTGACTGACACCCTTTACATCATATAGTGTTGAGATAATTGAGGAAAAACAAGAGAAGTTGACAGACTTTAGATACCAATAAAATTCTTACTTAGTATAAATCTAGTATTAAATTAGAAATGGGAGCTTCCCATCTCTGGGTCAGGAGTTGAAATCTGATTCAGCCTGGATGATAACCCAAAGTCCCAGCTATTGGATGCTATTTGGAAATCCCTGTTTAAAGGTACTGATATCTTGTTTTATTCATTCAGTGAATATTAAACAGAGACTCATCTACTTGCTTCTCTGACTCACTACTATTCCACTGTCCTGAGGCAGAAAGAATATATTAATAAACATAACTGGCAGACTGTTCTGGTGTTAATTATTCACTGGGAATTTCCCCAAACCAAGCAGTCATTTGGAGAGAGAAGAAAGGATCTGTTATTGATTACCTAATCCAGCCCTAAAACAGCTGTTCTGCTGAAACACCAAACAAAAGGTCAGAAAATTTAGAAACTGTTTAAAACACATTATTGGTTATGAGCCATCTTGCTTACAACAATCCATACTCTTCAGTAGAAAAATTCACACTTTGTGCTCTAACAGAACTCTCTGCTTCCCTTTTGACAACACTTCTACCACTGTTGTTACATATTACTTGTTGTCTCTTCTTGCCACTTAATCACTGAGTAAAGACAAAAGAATCTCTATCTTGTTCATGATTTTATCCTTGAATTCTGGCACATGGAAAGTACTCAGTAACTTTCTATAGAAGTAATGATTAAAGTACCATACTTTTCCTCCATTTTCAGGCTTTGGGAAAGATATTGGGCTCTTTGAGCCCATTTCCTCAACTCTGTAATGGAAACAAAATATTTTAGTTTTTCTTAAGGATTTTCAAAAGATATGAAGGTTAAGAATAGGTACTCAAAAAGTAGTAAATATTAGTATTATTTTTATTGTTTTTCCTTTTTATCATTATAAACTGAGTTCTTCTCAAAGCAGGATCATAATTTTTGTCCATAATGAATAAATCTTCACAGTATATATTTCAGAAACCTTCAAAATCACTACAGCCTAGTTCCTTGGGGGTTGGGGAATAAAAGCAGTTGATTTTAAGGTTAAAGCTTTTTTTCAAAGTTTTATCATTTAGTTTTGTTTTTCTTAACTATCCCTCTTTTTAACAGCTGAAACATATAATCAATGAAATAACTTTAAATATTCAACTGAGTTAAATGGTGATTGTCTTAGATAGGTTGGTATATGAATTGTATAGAATGCCAAATGACTTAATTTTAAGTAAACCAAACTTTAGGCTTTCTATAAAAAGGATGCTCTAGCATATGTACATTACACACACAAATCACACTTGCATATATATTGCTGCCATATCTTTAGCCCCATAAAATATTAAATATAGGCCATGTAGAAGATAAGAAAGGCATATTTGGGAAGATTGCAAAAAATTACATGTAAAAATATTATCCCAAGAGGAAGTTCCTGCATGTTACTATTTTTAAGTTGGAGTTTTTATCTGTGTTTGAGAAGAGGAAATGATCATCATTGTTGTTGCTTTAAATAACCTGTTGGCTAGAAGTTACATATGAAATTCCAAGTTCCTTAATTAAGGTAAGGTAATCATGCAAGAGCTCAAATTTTTAGAGTATGGATTCCCATGCAAAGCTTGCAAAACTGAATTCTCCCTCCCCACACATACTGATTTGGTATTTTATATATACTGTAGTTTATTTGGGGTTGTATTGAACTCAAAAATGCCATACATCATGCAGGTAGGGTTGTCCTGTGGAGTTTAGGAACTGACTTGCAATTGAGAAGGTCCTGATTACTTAGCAGCATTGCAATAGTGATGTTAACTAAATGACTGGTTGAGATTCACATACATACACACACACACTCACAAAATTACATTTCTTTGTCACTTAAGAAATTTCTGGAAAATGGCTGATAAGCCAACTTGATATGGATCCTTGAGGTTCAAGTGTGTGAATACATTTTGAAAAGTGTGAATCTGCAAAATATTCTAATAATCTTAGAATTATTTTTAATTTTCTTGATTTCTTGGTTTCTTGGAGTTTAGACTCTATGAATATTATATCCTTTAAGTTAAAGATGTTTGCATAACAAGATCAATTTTTGTGACAATGTTCTCCTTTGTCATCGGGTTAGATATATATTTTACCTTTGTCAACTGGCTTGTTTCCCTCATCTTGTCAATGTGGTTGGGTCTTTTCAAACTAAATGCAATTGAAATATAATTTTAAAATATCATTCCATAGCTTTGCTTTCATCTCAAACTACAATTTTGTTTTGATTTCTTGAAAGGATAGTCTGTATTTACTGTGTCCTTTGTCCACTCCCATTCACTCTTCAACCCATGAAATCTAGCTTTTACCCCTTCTACCACTCAAATTGCTGCTCTTATTAAGATCACCAGTGAATACTTTTTGTTTCCCATCTTAAGGGGCACTATAGACCTTTCTTCTCTGCAGTTTTTACCTCCTTTGGCTTTCTTGTCATCATTCTTTGGTGGTTCTCCTTATGGCCTCTGTCCATAGCCTCCCAATTGGTTTCACCAGCAAGTCTTCCCGTGTTTATCTCTTAAAAGTTAATTTTTCCCCAGAAATCATCCTTACCTCTCTTTTACTTTAGAGCAACATTTTCAACCTTTTGGGGAACATGGAATCATTTGAAAAGTTAGTTAAAACGCTAGACCTTTTTTTTTTTTTTACGCTAAACCTTTTCAAAAGAAAAATGTGTGCATACAACTTAATTTTGCATAGAATTTCAAGAGTGCTGATGGCTTCCCATTCTCTGCTCTGTATGTTGTTATCCACCCCATTCTTTATGCCCATGTGCCAGGAACTTTCAAATTTATGTATTCATGGGCGCCTGGGTGGCTCAGTCATTAAGCATCTGCCTTTGGCTTGGGTCATGATCCCAGGGTCCTGGGATTGAGCCCTACATCAGGCTCCCTGCTCAGCAGGAAGCCTGCTTCTCCCTCTCCCACTCCCCCTGCTTGTGTTCCCTCTCTCACTATCTCTCTCTGTCAAATAAATAAATAAAATCTTTTTTAAAAAATTATGTATTTACCTAAGATCACTTTTTTGAGCTTTAAATGCTTATTTCTAACTGCCTCCAATCTCTTGTATGTTTTCTGGTTGTCTTTATAGTATTTATGAAATTTGTTTCTCTTACAAAGTTTCTTCCTCTTCTTCTTAAGGACCCCACAGTCCACTTACTAGTTTAAGCTAGAAACCTCATATTTATCCCTGACTCCACCCTATGCCTCCATATTCAATAAATCCCTAAGTCTGTCACTTCTACCTCTTAACTTCTTACTGATGAAAGAACAAATATGACAAGTCATAGACTGAAACAAGAACTTAGTACAGACAAAGCCATTTTAAATTAGTGAAAATAATTTCTTTTTTTTAACTTCAGTATAATTAATGTACAGTGTTATATTAGTTTCAGGTGATTCAGCAATTCTATACGTTACTCGTTCATCATGATAAGTGTACTCTTAATCCGCTTTAACTATTTCACCCATTCCCCTACCCCCACTCACCATGAAAATAACTTCTTGAACAAATATCCAAGTAAGAAGAGTAAGCATCGGGTTTAAGGTGGATTTAGACAGACTGATCCTTTTATTCTGGGATGATACTACAGATTTTATTATCTGGGTATTCACTACCATTTGGCAAGACCTATTTTAATCAAATTTTAAAAGCTTGCATAAGATAATACAGAATTTGTTTCAGTGGCAGGATTTATGTTAATAGCTTTATAAAGGACTTTAATTCTGTATAGAATCAAGCGCAGAAGGGGTAACATAAAATATACATATATGTTTTTATGTAAGACTTTTCTTTTTCTACTTATAGGCTCTGCCTCAACCTTAGTCTAGGCCCTTTTCTTATTTGAATTATTGCCTCCTAACATGATCTCTTTGCATCTAACTGATCCTCATGCTGATATATCCTTTACCCACCTTCAGGCATGACTCCGATTTATTCATGTCACTTTCCAACTTAAAGTCTCCTAATATTCTCTGTTGCCTATAGAATGGTCTAGACTTCGATATGGCATTTAAAAAAAATTGACCCCAGTTCAACCTTCCAGCCTCACCTACTGCCACTGAACCTTACACCCTTTATTCGGGCCTTAAAGAGCTATGCTGTCTTCCATAAACATGCCATCTATCCTCTCAAAGCTAATTTATATGTGACTTCAAGCACCAAATTAATGCCTTATATTTATTATCTCATTTCATCCTACTAACAGTCCCAGGGAATTATTGTCCATTCTTCAGATGAGGAAGCAGAGACGCAAAGAGATTAGCGACTTGCTCAAATCATACGGCACTGAATTTAAATTCAAACTTAGTATATCTTCACTCTAATGCCTTTCCTTCTCCCCCTTCTAGAGTGCCTTTTCCCATCTTTTTTCTGTCTAGTAACATTCTATTCATCCTTTAAAGTTTATCTCATATCACCTCCCATGGAGAGTCTTCTCTTTTTGTTCATTGATCATGTAAACTTTTTTTTTCCCCCTGGGTGGGCATGAAGCCCAGTGCAGGGCTTGAACTCATGACTCTGAGATCAAGACTCAACTGAGTCAGTCACCCAGGTGCCCCTATCCTCTAAACTTTGAGCACTTTTTGAGTATTGGTTAAGAATCTGGATTTTAGAATTAGATGAGATGTGGATTGTCCTGTTTTTCTGATACTCTGATTTCTAGGGTTTTTTTGTATAATCCAACCCATCATGAAAGCATTGTCTTTAGTTTCCTGTTTTGATTTCTTTAGAGTGAGAACTTATAGATAATTGTTAAGAGTTAAGTACAGAATCCTACTAGAAATTTAGAACTTTCCTTCAATCTTTTACAGCTCTCTTAGCCATACCTAATTTAACAGCGGTTTTTAAAGTAACTAGCCCAGAGGGAGATAATCTCTAGCAGACTCCCCACTGAGCACAGAGCCTGACAAGGGGCTTGATCTCACAACCCATGAGATCATGACCCGAGCCAAAATCAAAAGTTGGACACTTAAGGCACCACCCAGGCGCCCCACAAGTGCACAGAGTCTTGATAAGCATGCAACTTAACTGGTAAAAGTAGAAGTGAATAGGAATTACTAGAGAGGAGTGGCCTGTTAGGAGCACCTCTGCTACTGTGACCATATGCTTCATAGAGACAATGGAGACCGTCAGTCCCCTAAATCCTTTAAAAGTAGAAGCTGATTAGAAATTCTCACAGATTGCTGTGATGATTAAATGAGATATAATTCATTTAAATAGTTTGTCATAATGCTTAGCACATAGTAAATGTTCAAAAAATGTTACTCACTATTACTAAGAAATATTATAACCTTTATAGAAGAGGTCTGAAATAAAGCATTAACCCGACAGCTTTGGGCAGTGATGAGAGGATGGGAGGAATAAATTTTTCAAATGGAGACCAGTAAAGAGCACACCACTCAGGAAGAACACCAGGTAGTTTGGTGAACTGAGGGCCAGTTTTTCATGTATCTCATCTGTGTCCCCTGCTTTACTGTGGACTGTTTACCATATAATTATATATTCTCGTACTTTGAATACCTAGCATTAACACAGTGCCTGGCAGAGTTGTTATTCATATTTTGGTATTCCTCTGTTTATCCATCAATAAAATATGAACAGTAATTATCATGTATGTCCAAATATGAATTAATATTTGAAGGGACTTTGAAAGCCCTGTTGTAAAGATTGAATATTAGGAATTTACTATTCTGTCTCCTAGCATTCTGTTTTTATTATTACAGGGTTTTTCTTTCAAATATCAGCACTTACCAGTTCAGTAATTACCCTTATGTCCATGGAAAAATGTAAGCAGCTCTTCTTCTGTAGTTAATGCTTTAGTTTGATTGACTCAAGCTATCTATCTTCTGAAATTTTTTAAGAAAGGGTTCTTGGGGCAAACATGTTTTATGTTTTATGTTTTTTTGGGATGCAGAACAAAATTTGAACTCGTTGAGAAATGTGAACCTAATGTTTGGTAGAACATATCCATCGTTCAAGCAGTATCACCCTGTATAGTCCAGTATCAGTGTGGACCTTTGAGATGGGATGGCTGTGGAGAATTAAGATACCTAAGCAGAGATTGTGTTTTACAAAGAAGATGAAACTTAACAGCCCACCAAGGTGGGTGTTTGTGTGCTTTTGTTCTCTTTTTCGTGATGGAATTTCTTCTTACAGGAATTATGTTTAAAATGTGTATTTAGGTGCCACTTTCGATTCCATTCAACTATAAAGAGTTTCAGAGTGGGGAATTAGGGAGCTATGTTTTTGTTACAGTTTAACTGACTGTTTAATCATCCACCTCTGTTCCAGTAATATCTAGAATAAATTACTCCTGATAATAATGTAAGAGGAAAATAGCTTTCTTTAATTGTAATTCATTCAGTGTTAGCTAAATCTGTCACCAGCCTCTCACTCAAAGGCCCAAATTTATTTTCTATGACATAAAAAAGGACTATAATTATAAGTGGTTTTCAGCAATCAATAAATTTCACTAAGGACTTTATTTTTAACAACTACTTATTATATCTTCCTATTTGCTCAATTTAAAAAATCAGCTTAGACATATTTTTAAATTTAATTTTAACGTAAATGATTAATTTTAATAAGTAATTTTTCTTTAAAAATTTTGTTAGAAGTTGGGTTAAGGCAGAGCAATATACCTCATTTCCCAAAATTGTATTGCTATTTTTAACTCAACACAACCCTTTTCCTTGAAGACCTCCCTTTTGAAAGGCAGTATTCTGCAATTGAAACAGTCCACACTCAAATTTATTTTTCTCTATATCTATTATTTTACCTATAAAATTATGAAAACATCAGCCTCAAGGAGTAATTACTATTTTACGTTAGACCACTTAAAGTGAAGTACCTTACAAACAAATAAAAGTAATGTAATTTCTGGTAATGTAGTCATTTTAAAACACTAAAGCCAAATGTATCTTCCATCGTTTTCAATTATGTAAAAAGAGCACTGGTATTGGAGTTAGAAGATGTATGTTTGTATTGGTTGCATCACCTTAGATTCCTTCTTTGAGACGCAGTTTCCTCTTTAAAAAAAATTAGCATGCTTATTATGAGGCATAAATAATATAGAAATATGAAAAAACCTCAAATAGGCAAAGTACTGTTACATAAATGTTTTATCGTAGAGGTATTTTCATCATTAATGAATCTCTTATATTTCTTCTCATGGTCAGTTTGTAATAGACCATTTTCCTAAAATAAGAGTTCATTTAGAAGGTTTATAAGGGGAACTACAAAAACCTTTTAAAAACTTCTAGGAGTTGGCGTGCCTGGGTGGCTCAGTGGGTTAAGCCCCTGCCTTCGGCTCAGGTCATGATCTCAGGGTCCTGGGATTGAGTCCCGTATCAGCAGGGAGCTCTGCTTCCCTCTCTCTCTCTCTCTGCCTGCCTCTCTGCCTATTTGTGATTTCTCTCTGTCAAATAAACAAATAAAATCTTAAAAAAAAAAAAAAAAAAAAAAAAAAACTTCTAGGAGCACCTGGGTTGCTCAGTCAGTTAAGTGGCTGACTTCAGCTCAGCTCATGATTTCGGGGTCCTGGGATCGAGTCAGGTATTGCAAAGGGTCACTCTCAGTGGAAAGTCTCCCCATGCTGAGTGTCTTTCCCTCTCTCTCCCTCTCTCAAATCTTTAAAACAAACTTTTAAAAGTTTTCTCTTTTAATTATTTAATATATTCATTTTATTTGGGTTGCCTATCAACCATAAATAGTTTTCCAGCTCTGGGCTTAAACCATGTTAAGAGGGGATTATAAAATCATTTGAAATCATTTCGTGAACTCTCCAGAAAAGGATGGAAAAGTCAAAGCTGAAATAACTACTTTACAAGAAGTGACTATTTGAAGATAAATTTTAAAGGGACTGGTCTTTTCTCTTTTTATCCATTAGATACCGTAAAGCAAGAGCTTAAACAGTAATTAGACTATCAAGCCTAATTATTGTTTTCTATAAGTATACCAGGTTCTTAAGTATCTAAAACCAGTTGATATTATTCCTCTCTGAGGTTTTTAGACAAAACAGGAACTAGGGGTTTTGTTTATTTATTTTTTTAAAGATTTATTTATTTGAGAGAGAGCGTGTGCATGTTCGCATGAGCTGGGGGAGGGGCAGAAGGAGAGGGAGCGAGAATCTCAAGTAGATTGCACTGAGTGGAGCTCCTGAGATCAAGACCTGAGCTGAACCAAGAGTCAGAGGTTTAACCCATTGCATCACCCAGCACCCCTGTTTTATTTTTCCAACATTTTATTTTTTAAAAAAGTAAACAAGCAGACAATTGAAAGAACTGTACAGTAAACACCCCAATACACACCCTTCCTGGATTCACAGTTAGCATTTTGCGCTCTTGAATTTATCACATATCTACTCACCTATCCATCCTGGACTAGAAGTTTTAAGCAGGAAAAATTTTTTATTTATTCTTTTATATCTAGTTTATGTAGTACTATGTAAGAAATATTTTAAAGGATTTACAAGCTACAACTTTCTGAATGAATTTTACATTAAAAATATGTTGTGGGAGCCTGGGTGGCTCAGTTGGTTAAGCAACTGCCTTCAGCTCAGGTCATGATCCTGGAGTCCTGGAATCGAGTCCCACATCAGGCTCTCTGCTCAGCAAGGAGTCTGCTTCTCCTGCGGACCTCTCTCCTCTCATGCTCTCTCTCATTCTCTCTCTCTCTCAAGTAAATAAATAAAATCTTTTTAAAAATATGCTCTTTGCATAGTATAAAATATAATATAAAAACACGAATGGAAAGATGAACATCAAATTTAGGAAGAATACCTACATGTACAGACAGGGTGAAAGGGTTCACAAAAGGCTTCAATTGTGATGTTTTATTTCTTTAAATCCAAAGAGTAAAATGTTAGAATGTGATAGTACTGTCTATTGAGTATCTGGCTATTTGTTATCCTCTCTGTTCTTTGCTGTATGTTTGAAATATTTTGCAATTAAAAATTAAAATATTGGGGCGCCTGGGTGGCTCAGTGGGTTAAGCCTCTGCCTTCAGCTCAGGTCATGATCCCAGGGTCCTGGGATCGAGCCCCGCATCGGGCTCTCTGCTCCGCAGGGAGCCTGCCTCCACCTCTCTCTCTGCCTGCCTCTCTGCCTACTTGTGATCTCTGTCAGATAGATAAATAAAATCTCTAAAAAAAAAATTTTAAAATATTTGCTACTTCGTTTTCTTTTCCCTTGGCAAAGTATTTTTCACTTTACTTAAGATCCATTGTCTAGATGGCCTTCCAGCTGAGGTGGATTAAATAGAATCTGACAACACCATATCTTTGCTCAGTTGGTGCACTAGCTGAAGAATGATACAAAATACCCCCTTTCTACTAAGCACTGAGGAGTATAACTTTTGCATACTTCTTAGGTTTTGCCGAACCCAGAGAGAAGAACTTCCTGTATTGTACTTAAATTCCTTGAAGATACTTGACTTGCTTTTTGAAAAGGGTATAATTGTATAAGTATGGATTTTGCATATTCACCTGATTTTAGAAAAGAAAGACATGGAAAGTGAAATATGGCCAGGGAAGCTGATACATGAAAGCTCGAGGAGATAATGATGCTGTTCAGCCAGGACGGAGAAACTTGACCAGTCTAAACAAACTGCATAGTACTAAATTGCTTGTGAAAGGGCTGAATCAATCCTGCTGCGATTTGAACTTTTGGCTCCTGAAAGTCTAGGACAGGCTTGAAAATAAAAATAAAGCCCTTACCTAACTGGGTTGTATTCCAGGCCTTCTACTGGATTCTCTGTGTGAAGGAGGCATCTATCTATCAGAAAAGAGAGAGCAGGAGAAAAATGAGGCAGTGAAAAGGAGGCTTAGGGGCCACTCCTTATACCAGCTATGAGGGAGATCACTAATGTATTGATTCCTTCAGGAAATATTTATCTAGAACCCTAAGAAAACTATAGTAGGGTGCAGTGTAAGGGATCAACCAAATATATTTAATGCTTAAGACTTGCCTAGCACTGTGCTAAGGTCTGTGAAGTTCACAAAAGAGAGTTACTGTGTCTGATTTGCTCTCACCAAGAGATGCGTTATATAGCATAAAATGCAGAGGAAAACCTTGAATAATAATATAGATTATAAATTCTAAAGGAGTCAGAAAAGTTTCCTAGCATACTATAAACAAGGAATTGATCATTGGACTTAATCAGAAGATGTAAGTCCAAATCCTAGCTCTGACGTTTGCTGTATAAACTTGGGCAGGTTCCTTTATTTCTGAGCCTCAGGTTCCTCATCTGTAAAATGAAGCTGATAATCCCAGCTAGTTCTGCTTACCTGTACACAGGATTGTAATGAGAATCAGTGAGGATGAATGTGAAAACACTATAGGGTTTCTAATTGTTGAAAGACCTGAGAATTGAAACAAGGCCTTGAGAAATATGTTCTACATGGATAACTTGAAAGGCTAGGTAAAAGTGGTCTCAGGGAACAACTTGAACAGAGAGGAGTATGATACTCAGATAGAGGAGAACAGTATAAAAACCTAATTTAGCAAAGATCTGTCTTGGGAGAATGGGTAAAAAAAAATAGTTATACTGATTGTTTTGGAGAAGGAATGGAATTGAGGGTAATATGCCATTAGGACTGGACTATAGTAGGATTTAAATTATGGAGGATCTGAAAGCTAGAAGTGAAAGTTTGTGCTTGTTCTGGAAGAGAATAAGGGACTATTTGGGGATTCTGAGTAAGGAATTATTATAAAAGTATTTAGTGTCATTTTAATAGTATCTTAGAAAGTGCCTGGTGTACAGGTATTAAAAATTAGTCCAACTGAGTTTAGTCAACCTATCGACAATATATAGGATGAATTAGACACATCTGCACCTAGAGTCTGAGCTTCTTATCACCTAGATTATTAGTGTGGTTCAACTTTTTCTTTACCTGCCTAGCAAGTAGGTTTATTTCAAACATCAAATAAGATGATGATGCCACCATTATCCACAAATACATTAAATGCTTCCTTCACAGAGGATGCTGTGTAAAGAAACTAGGGAAACAAACAAAAAACTATAGCCACAAATGCCTTGGAAAATGTCTTGTGATGAGTATTAGCTTGAAATGCAGAGTTCTAAGGGGTTTGGTAGCAAAAGGCTGATATACAACAGCCAGAAGATCTTAACTGCTATATTTAGTACTGGGTTAGGTCCCTATTACTGTCCTGGACCTGCCAGGCATAGCTAGGATCAAACAGAGGAGAAAATACCAAGTGCTGTAAGGTAAGTAAGGTCTCCAGTTCTTCCTGTTGGCAGTAGAACTTTTCAGACTTAACCTGTTCCATAGTGAACCTCCATCATCATGAAGACAGTGTAGAGTACTGGTTAAGGAAACAGGTTCTGGAGCCAGTCTAACTGGCTGGGGTTGTAATACTGTTATATTACCTTAAACAAATGATTCAACCTCTCTGAGCCTCATAAAGATAAGAATAGAATCACAGAGCTGTTTGTGAGGATTAAGTGAGATACTGCATGCTGGTGCACCATGAATGTCAGCTCGACAAATGTCAGTTATTGTTTTTATTTTCAAAACCTTCTCAGTTCCTCTAGCCTCCACTTTTTGGTTAATTCCAAATTAACTTTCTGTTTTTCTGTCTCTCGTCTCACCCCATTCGGGACATTGAAAGCCACATTTGGCTCATTTACCTATAGTATGTTCTAGAGAATTAGCATCAAACAAGATCCTAAAATATCTTCTGAATTTAAAATTATATTATCTTCAAAGTAGTTTAAGTATTACATATATTTGTTATAGTCTAAGTAATTCTTTGAAATCAATGTCCATAGTACAGTTTTTCATTTTTCTTTAAATTAAGTCTATTTTTCTAGTTTCTCTCCATAAGCATGTGTCATATACATACATACATATATATAAAAATATATATATACACATATATATATTCAATGTAGTATGTAAAAGACGGGGTATAGAAGAGGATCTTGGGGGCACCTGGGTGACTCAGTGGGTTAAAGCTCTGCCTTCGGCTCAGGTCATGATCCCAGGGTCCTGGGATCAAGCCCCGCGTCGGGCTCTCTGCTTTGTGGGGAGCCTGCTTTCCCCGCTCCTCTCTCTCTGCCTGCCTCTCTGCCTACTTGTGATCAAAAAAAAAAAAAAAAGAAGAAGAGGATCTTGGACCCTGAGTTAATTTAACAGATCACGGATAAGAGGCATTAAGATTCCATGGGAAAATTAAAAACTAAACCTTTCAGGAGGACAGTTTAGCCCTATCTAACAATTCCTAAGATGTTTAAAATAGTTTAACTGCCAGTTCCACCTCTAGGCATAAATCCTAGAAATATATTCACATGCATGCATAAAAATTGCATGAAAGTATGTTCATAATGATATTGTATGTAATGGTTAAGACTGTAAGCATCTTAAAATGTCCATCAGTAGAAGACTGTTTAAATAAAGTATATATAATTGTAAAATAGAACACTATACACTCCTTTAAAAGACTGAGGGAAATCTATATAAACATAGGAAAATGTCTAAGATGTAGTGATAAGTGGAGGGGAAAGCAAGAAGCAGAATAATATGTATAATGCATATAATATAATTCTATGCATATGTGCATGTGTGTTTCTTAAAAGGCAGCTACAATATATTAATGTTTACATATGCACAGAAAATTTCGGGAAAGATTAACAGTCATCCCTGAGAGTAGGATAATGGGGATAAGAAGAGTGACTTTTTTTTTTTTTTACCTTTATGAATACCTTTATGAATTACCTTATGAATAAAGTTTTTTTAAAACGGGCAAAAAAAGTTTTAATCATTCAGCATCTGTTGCTTTTATTTTTTTAAACTAGGGGATTATGCTAAGTGAAATAAGTTAAGCAGAGAAAGACAGTTATCATATGGTTTCACTTATATGTGGAACATAAGGAATAGCATGGAGGACATTAGGAGAAGGAAGGGAAAAACGAAGGGGGAGAATTCAGAGAGGGAGACAAACCCTGAAAGACTATGGGCCATGGGAAACAACTGAGGGTTTTGGGGGGTGGTATGGATGGATGAGCCCAGTGATGGGTACTAAGAAGGGCACCTATTGCATGGAGCACTGCGTGTTATACACAAACAATGAATCATGGAACACTACATCAAAAACTAATGATGTACTATATGGTGACTAACATAACTTAATAAAATTAAAAAAAAAAAGAAAAAGAAAATGCAAAAAATAAATAAAATGTTAAAACAATTTTAAAATAAATAAAATGTTAAAAGAGATAGAATAGAGATTAAATGGTTAAATGTTTTATAAGATGAGTTGGATGTGAAAAGTGATCTATAAATGCCTATTATTTTTACTAAACAATAGCATGTGGGACTTTTGTAGCCTGAAGAAAGCAGCATTTCAGCATCTCTTCCTACTGGAGCATATGGTGGTTAAGACCATGGGGGATGAATGCCTTAGAGATTGCCTCTCGTGGAGTTGATATGCAGATCTTTTCAGTATTTCCCATTGCGCTTATGGTGGAAAGTTCCATGGAAAGGACTACAAGGGTTCAGTGTCATTGTTCTATCCAGTGTTTAAAACTATTGTCTGATACTCTTTTAAATAAAGCTATTAGCCACATGGTGATTACAAAACGATTGCTTTTAAGAGCCTTTGTTTACAGAGTTTGGTTTATTGTATTGTATGAAGAGTGCCTTTGACTAAGTGTAGTGAGATACCTCTTGGTGCTATCTGGGCAACAAGTTAGCAACTTGGATATATTATCTTGAGAGTTTCATCCTAGCCTTTTACAGATTAACAGGAGACAGAATGTTGTGCTACTCCAGGTAACAGGCTTTTTGTTTTCTAACTCTTTAAAGTGTTGGTTTTCTCCCTTTTGACACTCAGGGGATTAATTTACTATTTATTTCTGTAGATTACGCCCTTGGAGAAAACATAAAAATATAAATAGGCAGATATAATCATATTTTCTTATGACTAGGTATTTTTAAAATAAAGTTATATAAGTTAATACTATTATTTAAAAGCTTGTAAATACAGGGGCGCCTGGATGGCTCAGCTGGTTAAGCGTCTGCCTTCGGTTCAGGTCATGACGGCCCTGGGATCGAGTCCCTTGACCGGCTCCCTGCTCAGCAGAGAGCCTGCTTCTCCCTCTTCCTCTGCCATTTCCCCTGCTTGTGCGTTCTTGCTGTCTCTCTCTCTCAAATAAATAAATAAAATCTTTAAGTAATAATAAGAGCTTGTAAATACAAAAAATCCAATAAACACTACAGATCTCACATTACTACAAAATCCAATATTAAGTCAATATAATTAATTGCCTGGCAAACAATATTGGTGAATACTTCCTGGATGAATTGGGATGGTACATTAGGGAAGTTTGTATGTATTTTAATTTCCATTCATTCATCAACTTCTCATCCCAAATACAAACAAATACAACTAGCTTTCTGTTACTGGAAGCTGATTGGCCAATTTATGAATGGTAATAATGAGAATTTCACACTGTCTTGTTCAAAAAGCACTTACGTAAAACTAAAACTGTGAGGTAAATGTTACCATCCCCTCTTGAAGATTAAAGAAACTGAGGGGGCGTCTGGGTGGCTTAGTGGGTTAAAGCCTCTGCCTTTGGCTGGGGTCATGATCCCAGGGTTCTGGGATCGCGCCCGTCGTATCAAGCTCTCTGCTCCGCAGGGAGCCTGCTTCCTCCTCTCTCTCTCTGCCTGCCTCTCTGCCTACTTGTGATCTCTGTCTGTCAAGTAAATTAATAAATTTTTTAAAAAAAGAAACTGAGGCTGGAACAGATTAAAATTTGCCCATAGGTAAAGTAACTAGAATCTAGAACTTCTGCTTTCAGACTCATTGACATTTCAATGTTGCCTGCTTTGGCTGTTTTTCAGATTGGTGGAAAGAGCATGGAGTATTATTTCTAGTCAACATCTTAACTTCTTCAACAAATGCATTAAAATGTACAGTCAACTTTACTTCAGGGTTGCCAGACAAAGGCCCTTGCCCACCCCCAGCATACACACAAACATATATACACTCAGCTCTTAATGACCTGAAGAAAGGCACATGGGTTTTTTTTTCCCTATTAAGAGTTTTTACCTCAAAGAAACAGTCAAAAGATAAGATGAATAAAAAAAAAAAAAAGATGAAAGGAGGAGTTAGAGAAGCAGAAAAAAATTAAAATCAAAAGATTTAAGGGCACCTGGCTGGTTTAGTTGGTAGGAACATGTGAGTCTTGATCTCCGGGTTGTGAGTCCAAGTCCCACTTCGGGTGTAGAGATTACTTAAAAAACCAAAATCTAATTAATTAATACATTTATTACAGTCATGCACTCTGATCTAAGATACTTCTTTGGAGACTCCCAACTTTCTGATTTTATTTCTGAAGGGCAGTCTCCCCAACTTTTCTCTTAACTCTGTTGAACTGACAGAGCCATTAAGTCCCAAGTATAGATTTTTGTGCCATACACTCTTTCTAAGTACTTTAAGTCTATTAACTTATTCCTCATAGTAACTTCATAAATTTGGTACTAATAATAAGCCACAGATTAAGCGACTATCCAAAATTCACAGTTAATGGTGACACTAAGATTCAAACCCAGCCTAATAATTCCAAGGCTAGGATTTTTTTTCAAGTATAATTAACATACAGCTTTATATTAGTTTCGGGTGTACAATATCATAATTCAACAATTCTATACATTTCTCAGTGTCCATTAAGATGAGTGTACTGTAAACCTCTTTATCTATTTCACCCATCCCCCCCCACCTCCTTTCTGGCAACCACCAGTTCTCTGTATTTAAGAGTCCAGTTTTTTGTTCGTCTATTTTTTTTCTTTGTTCATTTGTTTTATTTCTTAACTTCCATATATGAATGAAACCATTGATATTTCTCTCTCTCTGACTGACTGACTGATTTCACTCAGCACTATACCCTGTAGGTCTGTCCATGTTATTGCAAATGGCAAGATTTCATTCTTTTTTATGGCTGAGTAATATTCTATTTTCTATATAAACCAAAGTTAGGATTTTTAACTGTTCAACTCTACTGCTTTGAACTAAATGACTGTTTATCTTAAGTAAATTAAATGCATTTTTCAAGATTTCTAGGCTGAATGAAATTCCTTTCCTAAGTGCCCGACTTTAACAAAAAAAGATTTAAGGACCTTTCCTTGGTGTTTTATTATCCCACTTTACAGATAAAAATCAATGACTTAGGGATGCCTGGGTGGCTCAGTCGTTAAGGGTCTGCCTTCAGCTCAGGTCATGATCTCAGAGTCCTGGGATCAAGTCCCACACCAGGGCTCCCTGCTCAGTAGGGAACCTGCCTCTCCCTATGCCCTTCCCCCTGCTTGTGTGCATTCTCTCTGTCTCTTTCAAATAAATAAATAAATAAAATCTTTTTAAAAAGAAAGAAAGAAAGAAAGGAAGAAAGAAAGAAAGAAAATCAATGACTTAGCCAAAATCTTAGTTTAGTAAGTGGCATGTTAGAACTAGAGCTTAGGTCCTCTGGTTTCTAGTCTACTGCTTTTGGCAGTTTAACACAATCACATTTTAGCTCATTAGCTACCTTCCATTCAAGTGATCCACCCAGGTTGAAATTTTGTTCAGCATTAAAAACATGCCCACTTCCTTCATATTTAAGGGCACTTTCCTGTCTGTCCTAGAATTCCATTTGGTCAGCAAATAAGTCTCTGGTTTACAATGTTTACACCTTAAGGAGAGACACATGAAGACATAGTGACAGACGCACCTATGGATACAAGGGACATCTATTAAAAGCATCTAATTTTTTTTAATTTTTTTATTATTTTATAAACATATAATGTATTATTAGCCCCAGGGGTACAGGTCTGTGAATCGCCACAGAATTACACACTTCACAGCACTCACCATATCACATACCCTCCCCAATGTCCATAACCCCACCACTCTCTCCCTATCCCCCTCCCCCTGTCACCCTCAGTTAGTTTTGTGACAGTGAGTGTCTCTTATGGTTTGTCTCCCTCCTGATCCCATCTTGTTTCATTTATTCTTTTCCTAACCCCCAAACCCTCCATGTTGTATCTCCACTTCCTCATATCAGGGAGATCATATGATAGTTGTCGTTCTCTGATTGACTTATTTTGCTAAGCATAATACCCTAGTTATATCCATGTCATCGCAAATGGCAAGATTTCATTTCTTTTGGTGGCTGCATAGTATTCCATTGTATATATATATACCACATCCTCTTTATCTATTCATCTGTTGATGAACATCTAGGTTCTTTCCATAGTTTGGCTATTGTGGACATTGCTGCTATAAACATTCGGGTGCACGTGCCCCTTCGGATCACTACGTTTATATCTTTAGGGTAAATACCCAGTAGTGCAATTAAAAGCATCTAATATTTTTAACATATAATTCTATAAAAACTTAATTTGGTCATAGCTAATGCTGTGAAGAGCCAAATAACATTTTAAAAATTCATATTTCTGGGGCTCCTGGGTGGCTCAGTGGGTTAAAGCCTCTGCCTTCGGCTCAGGTCATGTTCCCAGGGTCCTGGGATCGAGCCCCGCATCCGGCTCTCTGCTCAGCGGGAAGCCTGCTTCCTCCTCTCTCGATCTCTCTCTGCCTGCCTCTCTGCCTACTTGTGATCTCTGTCTGTCAAATAAGTAAATAAAATCTAAAAAAATAAAATAAAATCTTTAAAAAAATAAAATATTCATATTTCTGAGCCTTGAAATGGTCATTAAATGACATGACAAAATGTATTTTAAATCTTCTAACTCAAGCAAGAGTATGAAGATACGCAGCAATTTTTCTTCGGGGCCTTTGTGCAGATTTTTTAAAACCCCTTCTGACTTCATGTGGAGTAGAAAAATAGCTTAGTTTATTTCATGTTGCTCAGTCTAATTTGGAATCATTTTTGAATTCCTAGATGCTTGGGTACAGAGAGCTTGCTCCCTAGAGCCTTGTTTCCTGACAGTGGAGAGTAAAGGATTAAATTGAGCTGAAACTAAATTGATTGACATTTTGACACTCTGCAGATCATGAAAAGAAAGGGAATTTGTTCAGCTTTTTAAGACAGTAGCAGAAAGAACTGTTCCCTTAAAAGTACCCCAGTTTGCAAAGATGATTTAGTTTTTTTCTTAAAAAAAAAAAAATTATGAAGCACGTTCTAGCACTTTCCCAATTTCCTATCTTACAGTTCAAAGCGAGAATTTAACTTTGAAAGCTTTTGAAAAGGCCTGGATGGGGTGTTAAAATAGACTCCGCTGAACAGGCACTGGCAGAGGTCTTTTGAGGGGAAAAAGACTATGCACTTCTGGGGTGTCACTACAGGAACCTATCTATAAAAGACAAATATACATATTTATGAAATCCTTATCTTTAGCGTTTTGTAAATGCCAGAGATATTAAGTGCGAATTGAGTAAGATACATTTCCTGCTGACTTCTTTTTCAGACAGATATAGATTATTACCATGCCATCATTTTCATAAACAGCATCATTTAGTACTGACTTCAATAAAATCCCATCTCTGCTGTCATGAAAGGAACTGGACTCACCTTAACAGTGCTCTTCTAAACAGTCTGCTGCCTTTTTTTGATCATTGCCAGGAGGCTGTAATAAATTACAGCCTGGAAGAAGTTTGCAACTGGCAAGTTTGCCAGATATTTAAAGCAATTTATTTTGGGGTGTATCAGCAGATTTTTTCTTATACTGCCATTTGGGTGCCTGCTGACACAGCCTGAATAAATCTTTCAAACACTTTCCTTACTAGAGATGGATGAAGATGATGATGCACTGGACTCCAGACCTTTCATTAACTCTTCACTTGCCAACTGGTTCTTTCCTATTACCAGATCTGTAGGAAACTTAGATCCCTATTTCCAGCATGAGTTTGCAATATTTCATCAAATCTCTCAATGCCTTGGCAACAACTTTAAGTTTTATGGAACGATAAACTAACAAAAGAGTTTCTGGTTTTAGGCATAAAATGTATAATTTAGATTGATTATTTCCTTTCTAGTATTTAGAAAATTGCCAAATTTCCCAAAAGGAAAAGAGATCTGAAAAGTTATATAAAACAAAGACTTGTTTCTTCTTGATTCTAGCGTATGTTGAGTCTTAAAGTGACTTGTTTCTAATTTTAGTCTCTTGTCTTATAATAGGATAGTGAAGTCATTTTTAAAAATTATTACTAATTCTGGCTCTAGGTCCAAAGACAGTTATTGATATATAATTTAGTCAGGTATTATAATTTAGTCAGAAAACCATAAAATGCACATGCCTAAAAATTTTTGGTCTGATGAGACTGGAAGGGCAAGAGATGAGGGAACCAACTTTTACTGAGTACCTGCAGCATGCCAACCCGTTTTGTAGACCACTGTATAGGATGCAGGAGAGACACTGAAGAGATTTTCATTTTATGAAGAGTTAGTTCCTGGTCAGGTGAAAGGCATTGCTCGGTGAGCTGTTAGGAACATGATAAAGCTTAATCTCGTGAAAGTATCAGGGTATAGGGCTTGGTAGGAAAAGTCCCACCTAAAACAGAAGTCATAAAACTGGGGTTCATATCTAGTGATGTCACTTACAAGTGAGGTCATCTGGCTGGACCCTGGATATTTATTTCTACATCTGTAAAGTGCGGATATACTCTCTAGCCTGTCTCTCTCTCTCCTAGATCATTTGGCACAATAGTAACCAACCATGGCAGTGCATTGCAGTCACCCAGGGAACTTTGAAAAATATTGATGTCTAAGATCTCAAACTCAAGAGATTCTGATTTGATTGGCCTGGGGTGCAGCCAGGCATTGGGGTGTTTAAAATCCCCACAAGTGATTCCTATGTGTAGCTAAGGCTGTGAATCCTTGGTTTGGAGAATCGTTGGGAAAGCCAACAATTTGTAAATTTATTTACAAAGGTCAGTAGTTGTTATGGACAATGTAAATAGGATTATTCCCCATCATAGCTTAAGCTGTTTTGCTTCAAACAAAACAAAACAAAACCAGAGACCCCGTCAGTGGCTCTTTGAGTTAAGCCTCCCACTCTTGATTTTGGAGCAGATCATGATCTCAGGGTCGTGAGATGAGCCCTGAATCCGGATGGGGTGGAGCTTACTTGGGATTCTCTCTCTCTCCCTCTTCTACTCCCACCCCCTCTTAAAAAAACAAAACAAAACAAAAAAGCTTATCTCTGAATTTCCCTGGCCTTAGTACATTGAAAACCGTTGGTAAGTATTCGTTACATTTGTGAATGAACGGCCTTTCGAAGTTTTAAGAACACTTGAAAAATGGGGTTTCAATGTGTAGAGTTGTTCAAGAAGCGGACCTTACTTACGGAAACATTCCCAAGAAACGCTGGCCTTTCTTGCCCACCCCAGGCTCGCTTCAGTCCTTAACGCGAGCCGCAACGTCTTGGTGCCCACCCTTACCCACAAACGGAGGTGCACGCAGCGGTATCCGGTGGGTGCCCCGAGGTTGGGGGCGGAGCACCCAAAGGGCCGACCCTTTGGGCTCCTGCGACTCTCCCCGCCCTCTGAGCCGGCCCGCCGCAGCGCCCCGCCCCGGACGCGGGTTGGGGCAGGCTGCTGGCGGCGCCCAGCCTCCCAGACTCCAAAGCCGAGCCCTAGGGCTGCGGCGACTGCCTCCGCGCGACCCGGAGGGCCCAGTTTGGACGCGGGGAGCCCGGGCTGCCCGCGCCTCTGGCCCGACGGAGCCCAGCGCGAGCGTCTTGTGCCGGAGCCAGGCGGGGGCCAGGATGCGGAGCTGTGCGCCTTGAGCTGGCTCCATGACCCTGAGTACGCTGGCCCGCGAGAGGAAGGCGTCCCCCGCCTGCGCCTGCACCTGCAGCCTCGGTGGCCCCGACATGATCCCTTACTTCTCCGCCAATGCGGTCATCTCGCAGAATGCCATCAACCAGCTGTGAGTGCGCCGCGCGCCCTCCCGCCCTCCACGAAAGCTGGGAAAGTTTGCTTTTCAGCAGCCGCTTTCCCCAGCATCCTGGGGAGCAAGCAAAGAAGCGAGGGCGAAATCGCACCCTGCGGGCTTAGTGGTTTCGAAGTGTCCGGGGGTATAGTGGGGGGGGGAGGTGTGGGATAATTCTTGGAGGCAGAATGTGTCCCTGGGGGTTGGGCGGATTGAAGAACCATTTGCGAGAATTTCTGGTAAACTTTTTGAGGGAATCTGAAAGTGTAGTCGTCCCTGGGATGTTGTCTGTGGTGACTGAGTGACAGTCGAGCTGGAGACTCCAGAGGTGGAGGCCCCTCTGTAGCTCCTGAAACGCCGCCCGGAAACGCTTGGACTCCCATTCGGGTCCTGGTGTGATCAAGCTCTCGTGTTTGTTGTTTGGGGGTTTTTTGTCGTTGTTTGAAATAAGTTTGCGTGTGACTGTAGGTTTCTGTTGCAAGCCGCTAACACAAAGGAAGACTGTCCATTCTTCACTCCCGCTGGTTGTAGTCTGGAATTATTTCAGAAAATTGGATTTCAGTAGTTTGGCTGTTTTACTTTTAGTCTACCCCTGTTGTAGTACAAGTCTGCTTGCACGTCCTCATTCATGAAAGTGCAAGATTCAACGCATCTTTAAATCGTCGCTGTTTTTGATGTCTCTTGGAGTTGTTGTCCTTCCCTTCCATTGTGGTTTAGCTGTTTTTGAGAAGTGTGTGCTGAAGCTTGTGATTAATCACGCCTCACGGTTATAAAGCGCAAAGTAGAGGAGCTCCCATCTATTCAAGCTGCATCCTTAAACCAGTGGAGTGGTTTAGGGTTACTTTAGGTAGCAGCAGTTTTGGTCTTTGTAATATATTAGTACTCACTCCCGAGTGGCTACTGAGGTTTTCCCAGATTAGCCGTACTTAAGCAGCACTTCTCGGTCCTTCCCAGGTCAACACTGAAAAACATTTTTTTAATGTCCAACAACAGAAACTTTCTATTATCTCTTATTAAAGGTGCCAAGATTATCATGTTAAGTGATTTATAAATAACCTTACATCTAATTTATTGTTTTAATTAATGGTTTGCTCTCCCACCAAATCAAATTAAATTCACTTGTTTCAGCTTTTTTCCTTTGTGTTGATTCATGGTAGAGCTCCTACAAAAAATAGCCACACATAAAAAAGTGGTTTTATTCCTGTGAATGTAAACTCCACAGAATTAAATCAATCACTTACTTGCACTTTTTTCTTAAAAAAAAAAAAAAAAAAAGAGTAGAAGAGAAGGAAAGGAGGGAGTAATCTGAAACTGGATAACCAATATCAAAATAATAGTGTTAACAATAACTTTATAAACTAAAAAAAAAAAAAAAAAAATAGTGGGAGCAACCCCCATGTCTATCAGTAGATAAATGGGTACAACAAAACAGTATATGTAATACAACTGAGTATTATTCAGCCTTAAAAAGGAAGGAAATTCTGACAAATGCTACAATATGGATGAATTTTGAAGACATTATTCTAAGTGAAGTAAGTTAGTGACAAAAGACTAATATTGTGTGATTCCCCTTATATGAGGTACCTCAAGTAATCCCCAGGAGTTGGGGGAGGGGGAATGAGAAGTTTGTGTTTAATAGATTGACTTTCATTTCAGAAAGAAGAAAAAGTTTTGAGGATGGATGGTGATGAAGGTGGCGCAACGATGTGACTATATTTAAAGGCACTTTAAATTGGTTAAAATGGAAAATTTTATGTTGTGTATATTTAACTGCAATTTTAAAAAGGATTAAACAATTTAAAAGGCAGAGCTCCTAAGCTTTTGGGAGGAAAAGGAATTTTGAGTTTTAGTTCCTAGTAGAATCACATTAAGCCCAAATTTCTTTTCCTACTAATTACTGTCTTTGGGTAAATCATTTGATTTCAGTTTCTTCCACTATAAAATGAAATTCCTACCCCAGGGGATCATAAGAGATTATATCTGCCAGTAATACTTTGCAAACTATAAATCCCTGCACAAAAAAACGAGTTAATTGAAATTAAATAATAACTAATAGCTTCCATTTGTTGACTGCTTGTCACTGTGCTAAGAGTTTAATGTATACTGTCTCATTTAATCATAACAGCAACTTTATGTTTATTTAGATGATGAAACTGAGACTTAAAGAAGTTAAGTAATTGCTTATGGCCATATAGCTAGTAAATGACAAAACTCTCCTTAGAAAATCCAGATCTGTTTCCCACAGTGGTGCTCTCAACCACTGTAAAAATTATATTCTTAGTAGTTGCAAGGCCACTTTTGAGACTTAATCTTAGGAAATGCCCTTAACTGCTGACATTTTCACTTAGTGAAAACCATATTTGCTACACTAAGATTTGCTAAGGTGGACAATCTTTTAAAGAATTTGCAGACTATTTCTCTTTCGTTTTTGTCTTTTGCCACTTATTTTTTTTCTTACAAGAGACTTAATATCCAAATTTCACTTCTAAAATGTATCCATTAATATTAAGTTAGCCATCATTTTTATTTTGCATTTATAGTGTCACTGAGTTCATCATCATTTAAAAAATCTTTAGGGATAATTCTGATAAAAATAAAACCAAAAATTTTGTTAAAACATGCATTTTGGGTACATAATGCAAAAGTTTTTAATTTAGGGTCCATGGTCACCCATAGTTTTATGAATTGGCTTTAGGAAGTTAGTAAACACCTTGAGATTGTATGAAAATGTTGTGCAGATAAATATATTTTTAAAACAAGATTCTGAAAGTAAGGTGATCTTATAAAAAGTTAATCTCTTTCCTAAAAGGAAGTATTATTTCTAAGGCTTACTACTGTAAAGCTCAACTGGTGTGAGCATATCCCTGTCATGCCAGATGTATAAATAGCAGCAACTGGTGGGAGCAACTAAAAGATTTAATGATTTAGGATCCTAAGTGAAGACTGACTCAAAAAAAAATTTAAGTGGATGTTTGCAGAAGGGGGTACCTTGACACATCACTAGTCTTAACCAGATGTTTCTCTTGTCACTGCTGTGAACCCACTCATAAGAACTTATTTTATTCTCATTTGCTACCTCAGATTTGCTGTGGGTTTAGAAACCAAGTAACAAACCCTATGAGATCTCTGTCAAAGGAAAAAGGCTGGAGTAGTAGAGTGAGATCCTAGGAGGCTCTCCTATGGAGAAAGTTCATGACCTTTAGAATGTGGTGTTTAGACACCTATTTGGTGATTTCACAGGCTCACTCTAATTTCTGGACTTTCAGCTGCTTTATATATAGATGAAATTAGAGAATAGCGGGGTATTCCTGTATTTTATTGGCGATTATATCATCATTATTAGATTATGGACTCCCTTTGTCATTGCATAAAACTCACCAAATATGGAGTTAATTTTGAAGTATCAATGAAGGACATTAAGAAGTGATTAAAGTCACTCCAGAAACTAAGAATGGTTACTGTCATAAATTTAAGTCCTACTAGAAAAAAATATGCGAGCAGCCCAGAGCATCATGTAATCAAATTTCAGGGGTCTTAGATCAGACTACTCAAATAATCATGAAAAGTTCCATACCCTTTAAGAGTATATACACATACTTTCTAATAAAATAGAAATCAGAATTTCTGAACAATATGGCAGCCTGTCTTGTTTTTAGAGAGCCAGCATTCAATCCCTGAGAAATGGCCTCTAAGCAAGAGGCCTTCTAGTGATTGGTATATGCTAAGCAGCTTATCAAATAGGTGGCTATTTTTGTGTCCTACAAAGTTCAGAGAAAGATCAAGAATTATTAGATAAAATGCTGGCATAGACTACCATTAAAACGGAAATCATAATTTCCCATTATGAAAACCTCTGATCAGAAATCTTAGAATTTAAGTGCTGGGGCCATTGCTTGATTTGTTAAACAGGTTATGTTGAACTTTTTATCCTTGACCTCAAATACTTGTATTTATTACTGGATTTCATATATGAGCTTGATTTCCTAGATTCATTTCAAGGCTTTTTAAAGCTCAAGCTTAGCACCAGGAACATATCCAGATGATTATCCAAAACATAACTTTTTGTGAAACTGAAAGGTGGAAACTATTTTAATTTTTGTGTCAAGTAGTATTAGTACTAGTACTCTTTCCGTTCTGCTCTGTAGTTATCCAGGTGACTTCATAAGTGCTCATTTCTGAACTTAAGCTTGTATTAGAGTCATGTAGACAACTTATTAAAACACAAATTGCTGTCTGGGCACCTGGGGAGCTTGGTCAGTTAACCATCTGATTCTTGGTTTCTGCTCAGGTCATGATCTCAGAGTGTTGAGATCAAGTCCTATGTGGGCCTGGGCCTGGAGCTTGCTTAAGATTCTCTCTCTTACTCTCCCTCTGCTCCTCCCCCCCCAAAAAAAACAAAAACAAAAAACCACAGATTGCTGCCCACACCCCCAGTTTCTGATTCAGTAGGTCTTGGGTGGGATGGATAATTTGCATTTCTAACAAGTTCCTAGATGATGCTGGTCCAGGAACTAACCACACTTTGAGAACCACATCCTTAAAGTATTCCTCTGAGGCAGATTGGGCAAGTCATCATCCCACATTTTGTGGAGTAATAAACTAACAAAATTAAAATGGTGAAGTGATTTTTTGCATAGCAGTTATGATTTGTTATTGGTAGAACTGAAACTAGAACCAGCATTTCCTGTCTCCAAATACAGAGCTTCTGCAGTTCTACACTGTACTGATATCTTCGTATACATGTGGGACCATTTCTTTAGATAAATTTCTAGCAGTGGAATTTCTGGGTCTGATGGTATGTATATGTTAAATATTTGATGCATACTGCCAAACTGCCTTCTAAAAAGGCTTTGCCAATTTGCTCTTAACAGCTGTAAGACTATACCTTCGCCAACCCTGGTAATATTAATAACAATATTAAATAGCAATTTTTTATTAAACTCTTACTATGTACAAGGCATTATTTTGAATACTGTTCATATTGTCTAATTTTTTCTTCTTATGAGTTAGATACACTCAGTTACAGATGGGAGGCACAGAGATGTTGAGTAACTTGTCTAAGATAATACAACCAGGATGCAAGCAGAAGCAGTCTGACTCCAGGACCTCTGCTCTTAAATATTTCTCTATTTACAATTTCCTCATTATTATAGAGGTTTAAGTATATTTTATATTTTTTATTAGTCTTTTTCATTTTCTTATTTACATGTTTGTACTTAGGACCATTTTTTTTCTGTTGGTATTCGTTTCTTTTTTATGTACTCTGTATGTCCTGAATATATGGCAAAAATACTTCTGCCAGCATATTGTGTGTCTTTTAACTTTGCACCTCGTTATAAAAGTTTTTAATTTTTATGTAATAAAATCCTAGGACCCTGAGCCACCCAGGTGCTCCTATTACTTTTTATATTTGCTGTTGTATCAGACCACCTTGCTGAACTCTTGCGTGGTCCTCATATCTGGGAGATTTTTAAATTGATTTTCTTCACTTTTCTGGATAGATGATTATGTCACCTGTAAATGAGTTTTGCCTGAATGTTTATAAACTCATTGCTTTGGCTGGGGTCTAATGTAATGTTAAATAGTAGCAATGCTTATGGTCATATCTTGTTTTCCATTATACAAGGAATGTTTTTTATGTTTTGTAAATAGGTGTATTGTGTGTTCTAGGTTCTGGCATAGACCATTTATCAAGTTGACGACATTTCCTATTATATGTAGTTGACCCTTGAACAACATGGGTTTTATCTATGTGGGACCACTTATAAATGGGTTTTTTTTTTTAGTAATCAGTACTTCAAATGTATTTTCTCTCCCTTAAGATTTTCTTAATAATCTCTTCTGTAGATTACTTTATTGTAAGAATACAGTATAATACATATACAAAATATGTATTGGGGCATCCGCGTAGCTTCCTTGGTTAAGTGTCAGCCTTCGGCTCAGGTCGTGATCCTGGGGTTTGGGATAGAGCCCTATGTGGGGCTCCCTGCTCAGTGGGGAGTCTGGTTCTTCCTCTGCCCCTTGTCCCCTTGTGCATTCTCTCACTCTCTCAAATAAATACATAAAATCTTTAAAAAAATATATGTATTATCGACTGTTTGTTATTCGTAAGCCAGAATTCTGGTCAATAGTAGACTCTTAAGTTTTTGAAGAGTCAGAAGTTATTTGCAGATTTTTTACTTCCTGTGGGCTTGGTTCCCCTGACCCCTACATTGTTCAAGGGTCAACTGTATACCTAATCAAACATTTTTATGCATAGTTACTAAATTACATTAAATGCTTTTTGGGCATCTATTGGAATGATTTAACTTTAAATCATCCTTACACACTGTTTGTGTTACTTGTTAACGGATTGCTGGATCTGGTGTACTATTTTTTTATTTTTATTTTTTTTTAAGATTTTATTTATTTATTTGACTGAGACAGACACAGCAAGAGAGGGAACACAGGCAGGGAGAGTGGAAGAGAAGAAGCAGCTTCCCTCGGAGCAGGGACCCTCGATGTGGAGCTTGATCCCAGGACCCTGGGATCATGACTTGAGCCAAAGGCAGATGGCTAACAACTGAACCACCCAGGTGCCCCTGGTGTACTATTATTTAAGATTTTTGCTTTTGAGTATTTGTCGAATCTTTGGTGCTCTCTTACTCCAACTTATGTCTGATTTGTAGAATAATTTAGGTGTAGCCTTCCATGTTTTTCTAGATCTGAGACAGTTCTTTAGCAGAATATGTGTTTTAAAAGCCTAGAACCAAGAGGTCCTACCCATAGTGTTACAATTTTATACATTTTTTTTCTTTGCCTTTCAAATTTTTTTTTTAAGATTTTATTTATTTATTTGACAGACAGAGATCACAGATAGGCAGAGAGGCAGGCAGAGAGAGAGAGGAGGAAGCAGGCTCCCTGGTGAGCAGAGAGCCGGATGCGGGGCTCGATCCCAGGACCCTGGGATCATGACCTGAGCCAAAGGCAGAGGCTTTAACCCACTGAGCCACCCAGGCACCCCGCCTTTCAAATTTTTAAATGTCTGTTCTCATTGAATAAGTGTAATTATTATCCATGATACTTTTTAAATCTAGATCTTGTCCTTTACAGAAATGGGCAAACATAATTGAAAGCAGGCATTTATTTATGATTTAAGGTCTTCTCTTTGATGGGTAAGGAGACTAATACTAATATTTAAAAGAGTCATTAGGTGTTTCTTTTTCTTTAATTTTAAATTAATATTGTTTCTGGAGTTATCTGATTCTTACATAGAGGAAATAGCCTTAAAAAGTAGACTGTCTTTTAAAAGATGATCAAATAAGTTTATATCAGTGAATCTTGTAGGTGTTAGGGCCTTCAAATATGAAGAGAAGATTAATGATCTGTGGCCAGAGTATAAAGGTGCATTATGTTTTCATTAGTGGTGATAACTTTGTGTGGTTTTATCCACACTTGTATTTGTTTAGAGTCAGAGCAGTAATTGGCTTGGAGCCAAGGAGGAAAAAAAAGAACTCTCAACTTTGGCCTTATTTAAACGATGTTTAACCAAGTTAACTGAAGAGTAAATCTGCACAATGAAAATGAACAGGAATGGTGAAGTTGTGATATCTTCACGTCAGAATTTCTTTTTGATTAACCTAGAGTGGATTTTTTTCCCCTTAAATTACTACATTTTAGCTTGTGTGCTTATGTGTAATCACTCCTAAAATTGACCAATTTCTTTAGACGAGTACTGAGAAACCACTGCCCAAAGCTAATAATTAAGGATGTTTTCGTTCTCTGTTTCCAAGAGCTGTTGGACCTTGGAGTAATAGAGGGGTCCAAACTCTTCGTATCATGTTGCTCACATCTCTTCTTGGGTGTCTCCCGTAAATGTGAGTCCTCTTAATTACCATATGTTAAACTGCCTTGGGGCTAAAGAACAGTGGTGTAGATGCTATCACATAATGTTTCTGAATTTCTAAGGTGAAAGAAAAATAATTGGTATCCTAACTACTTTAAGATAGGGCTAAAGTTAGCTTTGCATTGTTGAATGATGCAGGATGTTGCTGCCACTAATATAATTAGATTTAACCTGAAGAAATGTGCTAAGAACATCAAGGCCTTTTAGGTGTTCCTGTGATTTGGAAAGGATGTAGCAAATGATTTATAAATAGATGGCCTGTGTTGCACACCAAAGGGCAAATTTGGGCTTACTTCCT
This sequence comes from Enhydra lutris kenyoni, assembly GCF_002288905.1. NCBI lineage: Eukaryota > Metazoa > Chordata > Mammalia > Carnivora > Mustelidae > Enhydra > Enhydra lutris. The sequence continues at coordinate 3,771,189 of NW_019154110.1, forward strand.
TTTTTGCAGATTTGTACAAATTGAGCAACTCTTCTTTTCTGCATTAATCTGTTTTTAGAGGGGTGTGATCCCTCTTTTAGTACCCTGAGGGTTTTGGCATTAGTTATGTCTGTTAAAGCAACAGAATCCAGAAGCTTGAATTACTCTCAAATAAAGAGAAACTTGTGTTAGCCTATTTTAGAGTGTTGTGGTTTTTTAAGTTGTAATGGTTTTTAGATGTGGAAGACTTAGAATTACAGTTGACCCCTGATGAAGTGGGGGTCAGGAGCCTTGACACACACCCACACAACCCCCCGCCCCCACCAGGCATAGAAAATCTGTGCATAATTTTTAACTTCCTCAGAATTTAACTAATAGTCTGCTATCGACCAGAAGCCTTACTTATAACATAAACAGCCAATTAACATCTATTTTGTATATGTATTATATACTATAGTCTTTTTTTTTTTTTTTAAGATTTTATTTATTTACTTGAGAAACAGAGAGAGAGAGAGGGCAGAGGGAGAAACAGATGTCCAACTGAGCAGGGAGCCCGACATGGAGCCTGATCCCAGGACCCTGAGATCATGACCTGAGCGGAAGGCAGACGCTTAACCATCTAAGCCACCCAGAAGCCCTTATACTATATCCTTATAATGATTTCTGACTTTTTCTATGCACATGATTCATTTGTGATTTTCTTCAAATTGTTACAGATTTCCAAAGTATTTTCCAATATATTTCATGAAAAAAATCTACATGTAAGTAAACTCATGCAATTCAAACCCATTTTGTTGAAGGAACAGTCACTTATGCTGTATTTCTCCTAAGGTTAATATACCCAGTTTCCATAAGCACCAAAATATTTTCATTTTCTTTTATTGTTAATTTTTAATTTTCTATTACTTTTTGTGGGGAGCTGTAGTTTGAAAAGTTGCAGCCTCTATAGGGGATGTAAATTCTCAATGTATATTTCTGTTCCTAGGAGATGAATGAAATAGGTCAAATAGTATGTGAAACTGAACTTCTTTGACATCCCTTTGACCAAATTTGATATAGATCATTCTGTCAATCCCACCTCTGTGATGCTCATCCATCTCCAGTAAAATTTCACAATCAATTCTTAAAGCATCTCATTCCTTAAATAGTCTCTTTAAAAATTCTTAAAAGGTCTCATGGGTCACATATTCAGAATCTTACTTGCCATTTGTTCTTGTTACTAATAGTAATAGTTTGGTGTTTGGAATGAAACAGACCTGGGGTGCCTGCGTGGCTCAGTTGGTTAAGCGTCTGCCTTCGACTTAGGTCATGGTCCTAGGGTCCTGGGATCGAGTCCCACATCTGGTTCCCTGCTTAGCAGGAAGTCTGCTTCTCCCTCTCCCTGTGCCTGACACTCCACCTGCTTGTCAAATAAACAAATAAAAGCTTTTAAAAAAGGAAAAGAAAGAGAGCAAAGAAATAGACCTTAGTCCCATTCAGTTTCACCACCTATGAGCTGTGTTTCCTCATTAATAAAGGGGAACTTAGAATACCTGTTGGATTAAATGTGATTATTTGTGAAGTACTTCTAATAGCACTCAGTAAATGGTAGCTAATATTTTTGCTCTTTTGACATAAGCTAAAATATAGGGGAAAGAATGAGAATACAGAGTGGTAAGCCAGCCTGATGGTAAAATTCTATCATTTGCATGATTGTCATAATTGCACCTACTCTGGGCAAAGGGTGGGAGATTCAAAGAAACATAAGACATTCTTGTGTTCTTATAGTCAGGATGCTCAGTCTGTTGAAGATATAAGACAGGTCACTAAAAGGATAAATAAGAAAACAATTTAGCACATGCTAAGTGCCAAATGACTGGTACAAACAGTGCTATAAGTATTCAAAGGACAGAAAGGTATTGTAAATGAGCCAATTAGTAAGGTATTACAGAAGTAGGATTTGAGCTGTGACTCTGACCTTTATTTCTCCCTGTCTTAAATGTCTTGATTTGTATAAACAAAGATAAAGGGTACTTGAGTGGTGAGAGAAAAGGAAGACGTTGTGGCAGATGTTATGGCCGTATTACCAATAGTTAATTTTCAGTGAGGGACTATTAATCATTTGCGATAAAAAGGAGAATCCAGAAAGGCTTTTGTGTAGACTGACTGCGTTCTCTAGGGTATTGCTGTGAGCATATTTCTGTATATCATGGGCAGAATTTATCAAGTTTTATCGAGTACCCACTGAGTACACAGTGCAGTAACTAACATTTGCAGACTTTACATAGCTTATTCGGGGAGGCTGCCAATTTTACAGTATTGTTAATGAGTCAGGACCAGTGGCTGGGAGCACAGTGTGAAATCCCCACAGGCAGCATAAGAACAGAAATCATTAAACTATCTGTTAGTGGGTTTATGGTTAAAAAAAGAGAGAGAGAGAGAGAGAAAAGAAAAAAGCATATTAAAGTAATTCAAAGCAAAAACCTCCTTCTCTGCTTCCTCTAGGTGCTTAGCTCTAGATATTATTACATCAGCATCATGTGGTAGGCAACGTGGTTCCCATGGCACAGAGAGCTTGTAATATTTACAGTAGGGTGAGCTCTGAGGGGTGGAGTGTGCTGATTACTATTTGTCCTTGTTCTTATTGGCTTGGTTACCCGTTTAATGGTCTGGTTGCCTATTAACGACTTAACTTATTTAGCGTTCTATAAGCACTGGACAGGTCCTTAGTTTCTAATTCCAGCACGCATGGAAACCATGCAAGTGGACCTGGATCTTTTACACACATAGTAAGGCTACAATTATACATCAATTAATAAAGATCAAGAACTATATAAATGCTATGTCACACTAAGCCCAAATGATAGTTTACTGATATTGATTCAAAGAAGAGTAGCCACAACGAAGTACTAAAACTTCTGCACATTGTTCCTTATACTCTAGTGCACTGAGAGAAGATGGCACACTGAGAGCATGTAAGAGAAACTTCACGTTTATGTCCACTTAGTGGTTCCAAGTAAATACATTTGAACCCAGAGTAATTTTTTTTCAAAATTAAAAAAAAAAAAAGTAAAACTAAAGATTGTAGACTGGCTAGTTATCATCTCTCTTAAAGATGAAAAGCCATTGTTGTTTTAATCATACTTTTTTATTACCTCCTTGGAAGTACTTGAGTATATCTGTTGAGAACCCACTTCAGTCCTATCAGTGAGTTGAGGCTTGTTCACTTCTGTGGCTCTTCTGCGGTCAGTCTCAAGTAACAATTCCCACACTACTGGAATTCTGTTTTGTTGCCGTTCTGATGCCTGAAGAACTTCTCAACAAGACCATATGCCCTGTTTGTCAGAGACTGTTAGTGTCCCAAGATGTTTATTATGCTTTAAAAAAAGTAAGTAACATCTAGTCTCTTCCTCAATTAAAATCAAAATTAACAAATATTGAATACCAGTGCTGTTCTTTATGGCACTCTTACAAATCACTTTGGGGGAAATTTCCAAATGGAAAATCCCTTTTGCTTTAAAAACTTACCTACCTGATGTACATTAAAGTTGGTAATATCTCACCCTTTACCACCCACTCAACTTTAAAGCAAACTTGTCCTAGGTGAGTGATTTTTTTTTAAATATGACTTGTCTTACTGATAATTTAAAACTGAGCAAAAAGTATTGGTTATTTTTCAATATTTGCAGATGAGGCACATTTATTATAGAAAAAAACCAAAATACTGACGCACTCCTCCCCACAGAAAGCATTATTCTCATTCTTATCTCCCAAAGGTATTTACTATTAACATGATCTAGGCTTTTTCTTTATATGTATATATACAGAATTTTAAAAATGGGACTATCCTCTATCTACTGCTTGGTAATCTGATTTTTTCACTTAGCATATTGCGAACATCCTGCCATTGTCCTCAAACGCATTTCTTTCATATCCTTTTTAAGAGTTGTTTGTTTTCCATAGAACTTCAAATTCTGTTGTATTGTTGCACATTTTTACTATGTCCAGTTTTTCACAGTTATAAACAAAACCTCAGTGAATGAATATCCTGTGCCTAAATCTTTGCACAAGTCCATAAAAGAAATATTCTAAAGCTCAACTCTGGGATTGTTAGGCCAAAGGGTATACCTAATTCTGGGGCTTTTGATAGATTGCTAGTTTGTTCACCAAAAATGTACCAGTCTCAATCCCATCAGCAGTTTTAGTAATTAATTTTCATAGCACTCCTGAAATGATTAAAAAGTAAAATCAAGGTAAATACAGTTTTATTCTTTAATTCATCTGAACTGCTTGGAGAGCCAGAAAAATTGATCCTCACATGTCTTTTCCTATCAGGAAGCTATTTAATACCTAAGCACTAATGCAAATTTCTTTAATTTGTGAACTATTTGAGTAAAACTAATAGATGAAATAATATTGATAAGTTAAGCTACATTTTGAGATGTTGTTGAATATATACGTAGTGTTTATGAATTTGCTTGTGTCCTACTTTTTCATTTTATTCTAAAATCATCACCATTTTTTGACTTAGAGAATTTTAGATCCAAAAGAAACAAACAGACTTACCCTAGGGTCCTGCAGCAAATTAATTCAGATCTTGAGCAATATTTTGTGGTTTTCTGTTTAGGAAATGTTAGGCAGCATTGAGTTTTCCCATAGAACCATCTTAACTAAGGATAGTGAAATTTAAAAAGATGATCAAATACATTAGTTTGTTAATGGTTCTAACTAATGAAGTTAGCGTTTCCTGGTCCGAACTATAGGAAGGAGTGGGTATATTTCTCCAGGTTGAGGAGGTTAACTTTTTCGGGGAACGAGCTGTTAAATTCTTGAGACAAAAGTTTCCATCTTTGAGATTATGTGAGTATTGAGTATTAGAGAAGGGAGAAGGGTGTGTGTATTTCCTAAAGCTCTTAAAGCATCTTACTTTGAAATGTTAGTCACTGGCAGGTCTAAACAGTAACCAGAGTGGTCCTCTGGCAGACCTTAAAAAAAGAAAGATGGGAAGGAAAAAGGAGTATTGGAGTGCAGATCCCAGTTGCACACTGGTTTCAGTAGTGGTGGTTGCCTGTCTCTATCTGAAATCCAGCTGCTTCCTTAATGAACGTGTATGTTTTAATCACCGGGAGAAAAGAATGCTTTTAGGTGAAGTTTCACTTTTTGTAGTGGCAGCAGTCCTGGACATGCTGCTAGAACACAGAGGGTGACTTCAGCACCTTCTCTTCAGATTGTATCTCTGGCGGCAGCTCATCTCTTTTACATAGCCAGCTTTTGTTCATGGAGAGTGGACCTCTGTGGGTTGGCCTGTCCTACCACTGTCAGAGACCCAAGGTGACTGATAAGGAGTCCAAAGGTCAAAATGGACTAGTAGAGACTCAGTCTGGATTTCAGGGGAAAAGGCATGTTTTGGGCCAGCAGATACCAAAAACTGAATTGGGGCCTGGGAAATGTTCTGCTCAGCAGCACTTCAGTCAAAGAAAAACCACCAACTGTCTCTGCAGTCAGCAGGAGCAGAAATAAACAGAACGTTATTTAAAGAGTGTGATTTAATTGAATTGGGTTATGTTAGGGATTTCACTCCAGAGATGATTTTGGTGGCGATATCACTTTGCTTACTGTGAGACAGCAGATATCAAATCAAAACCAAAGATAATCCAGGATCATAGGATCTTTCGTTGGGCTTCAGAATGGAAAGTCAGTTAAATTTGATTCTGGTATTTCATTTACTAACATCACCTTTTGGCCCACTATTATGATCACAAAGATAGAAGAAAGGCATGTGTCATTTGCATTTCTAATTGGAGTAATAGGGACTAATGCTTTTTTTTTAAAGATTCTATTTATTTGAGAGAGAGAGGAAGCATACATGCGCATGCCTGCTCATATGCATGGGGGGGCGGGGGGGGGGGTGGTGAGTAGAGGAAGATGGAGAGAGAGGGACTCTCCAGCTGACTTCCCGATGAACACTGATGAGCACCAAGCCCATGGCAGGGCTCCATCCCTCAATCCTGAGATCCTGACCTGAACGGAAAATCAAGAGTCAGGTGCTCAACCAGCTGAGCCACCCAGGCGCCCCAGGACTAATGCATTTAATTAAATTGGCTTTTAAGAAATATTTTGCTCACTTCAAAATTCAAGTATTGCAAATGTGTGATCCACCAACCTGTTTAAAGGTCTCCTTTTAGTGACTGTCCTTTAAGTTAACAGGGGCTCCTATACACACAGTCATTGAGCCTGGAAACTTGCCCTCTAGTCTAGTGGAAAGACTGTGAGCAAGACCAGCTAAGTAATTTTCAGGGCCTGGTGCAGAACAAAAATGTTCAGAAAGAATTAAGATTTTGAAGACCACAGTAACAGAGCATTCAACCAAGTATAGGGCCTTTCCAAGTAGCCACCCTGTGCATCTGCACAGATCACACATCCATGAAGCTGGCCCTGCCTGTCAGATGTGAAATTATAAATAGACCTGAAGTTGATGAGAACTTTCTACTTAATCAGTGTCTTTCTGAACAGTTTTCTTTTCCCATTCCATATCTTCCCATTCTATCATTTTCTATTGTGTTCTGTCCTCTCACCAAAGTTGGACAACCTGCAGCAAGAATTGGAAGTATGTGTACTGTCTGTAGTCTTTGTGAGAACATTCTTGAATAATATTACCTTCCCGTTGACTGGAGGAACAAACAAGATTAGGATTTTCTTTAAGGAATGACATTAATTGATTTCAATAAAAACATGCTGTGCATTTTATTGTTAGAGTGCTTTCACAATTAATGTAACATTTGAATCAAACAACTACACTTTTGAGGTAATATTTGCCCCTCATTTTACTTTTTTTTTTTTTAAGATTTTATTTATTTATTTGACAGACAGAGATCACAAGTAGGCAGAGAGGCAGGCAGAGAGAGAGTATGGAAGCAGGCTCCCTGCTGAGCAGAGAGCCCCGATGCTGATGCCAGGCTCTCTTCCAGGACCCTGGGATCATGACCTGAGCTGGAGGCAAAGGCTTTAACCCACTGAACCACCCAGGTGTCCCTGCCCCTCATCTAACAGATAAGAAAATTAAGCCTCAGAGAGGTTAAGGGATTTTCTCAAGGTCAACCAGCTGTTAAGTGAAGCTCAAGCCCATCTCTTCTAATGCTATGCTTTCTCATAACTTCTCCCTCTGCAGTCCTCCAAGACCAAGGATAAGGTGACTTGAGATAACTTGCTTTCTCAGGATTGATCTGTTTTACAGAATTTTCTGCCCATTTCGCAAGAATAACTCCTGGGATATAATTATGAATATTTGCAACAAGTTTTTACTTATGTTATTTTCTATAATCCTTGCAGTAACCCTGTGTAGTAATATTTTAGCATTATTTTAAAGGAAGGAGATTGAGGTCCAAAGAGATTAAATGACTTGTTCAAGGTTCTATAACTAATAAGTTCAAGAGCAGTGACTGAAATCCAAGTCCTGTTACTTTATATCCCATGCTTTTTTACTGTGCTATGTTTGGCTCTAATTAATTTTAAACCTCTACTTAGTAAATATCTATTCATTCATTTATTGATCACCTACAATATTTTAGGCACTGGAAATGCATCAGTGATCCAAAAAGACCAAGTCTCAGCTCTTAGAATTTACATTCCATCATGTAAATAAATGTTATAAGTAATCAGCCGATGATATGGCTGTAAAGAGAGAGAACATAAAGCAAGACAAAAAAGATGGAAAATAAACTGGGAGTAGGCAGTGCCATTTAAGAAAAAATGGTCAGGAACCTAATAAATTGTTGTTTGAGCCACAAACTGAAGTGTGGATATTTGGTGGAAATGTATAAATCAATTTCTAGGTACAAAAAAAAAAGCCTAAAAAAACCCCACTGCATCTATGGACATACTGGCAATAGGTGAGGATTGTTAACTGTAATAAACATTAACCTTTATAGTAACAGTTACACTTTGCATTTAATCTCCTTTCCCATGTAGCATAGATTATAAAATCATAAGATGAATAAAGCTCTAAACCTAGTCATTTCCTTCGTGATGAATCACTTATCGTATAAAGCAGTGTTTAATGTGTTAGTGATCTTAGACTGCTCACACTCCTAGAAAATAAGTACTGTAATGGCATGTATGCCACATTGCATGCTCTGGACAGCTGTTAACATTTCTGGAGTATCCATCAGGTTTAGGAAATGTAAAATCTCATTTGCTGGTCTGCTTTAATGTAATGAATTTCAAAATCTTGTCCAAAATTCTCTATTTTACGGAAATTCTGTTATACCCAGTACTATAGAGCTTCAGTAACTGAATTTTCACTTGCTCCTTGGGGATATTTGTAATAAACATGTTTATTGTAGAGGGATTTTCAGAAATGGAGAGAGAAGTGGGCTACATAATGGGACAGGTGGAGGATCTTCTCATAGGATTTGCCTGTTGTGTGCTTTAACATGGTAGAGTCCAAAGTATTAATTAAAAAGCCCCTTTGAGGGGCACCTGGGTGGCTCAGTGGGTTGAGCCTCTGCCTTCGGCTCAGGTCACAATCTCAGGGTCCTGGGATCAAGCCCCACGTGGGGCTCTCTGCTCAGCGGGGAGCCTGCTTCCCCCCCGCCCCCTGCCTACCTCTCTGCCTACTTGTGAGGTCTCTCTCCGTCAAATAAATAAATAAATAAAAATCTTTTTTAGAAGCCCCTTTGACATGGCGGTTCCTCAAAAAGTTGAAAATAGAGCTACCCTACGACCCAGCAATCACACTACTGGGTATTTACCCTAAAGATAGAAATGTAGGAATCCGAAGGGGCATATGCACCCGAATGTTTATAGCAGCAATGCCCATAATAGCCAGACTATGGAAAGAACCTAGATGTACATCAACAGATGAATGGATAAAGAAGATGTGGTATATATATACAACGGAATACTATGTAGCCATCAAAAGAAATGAAATCTTGCCATTTGCAATGACATGAAGGGAACTAGAGGGTATTATGCTGAGTGAAATAAGTCAATCAGAGAGAGATAATTATCATATGATCTCTCTGATATGAGGAATTTGAGAGGCAGAGCAGGGGGTTAGGGGGGTAGGGAAGGGAAAAATGAAACAAGATGGGATCAGGAGGGAAACAAACCATAAGAGACTCTTAATATCACAAAACAAACTGAGGGTTGCTGGGGGATGTGGGGATAGGGATAGGGTGGTTGGGTTATGGACATTGGGGGGGTGGTATGTGCTATGGTGAGTGCTGTGAAATGTGTAAGCCTGATGATTCACAGACCTATACCCCTGGGGCAAATGATGCATTATATGTTAATTTAAAGAGTTTTAGACTGGAAATTCATTGATACAGTAAAATCATATGCAGAAGTGGGTTTGTATATGATTGCACATTTATTTTATTCGAGGCGAACAGCTTTCATCAAATTCTCAAAGGAATCTAGTGACCTTCCCTCCCAACCCCCTCTCACGCCTCAGATTAAGAACCTGGAATAGACTGTTTCAGACATTTGACTTAGAAATTAAGTAAACTCTTTTTAAGCTTTTTGACCTTACCAGCAAGATTCATTTTTCCATTTTTAAACAATCACTCATAATTTCCCAACACTGAAAGATTCTGAACTAATATTTTCTATTGAGAAGAATTGTACAGCCTTTTGAATTCTCTCTCTCTCTCATAATAATTTTGGAGTAGATACTCCAGGAATGGAATTTGCTTAAGGAAAACTCGGAATATTACTGTAAAGCTTGAGTATTTGTGTTCCTCAACAAATAGTCACAACCTTTGTGGTGAGTGTAAAAAGAAACAATATTGGATAAAGAATTTCTGGTGCTTTGAACTATATCCAAGGAGGCAAAAATGACTTAAAGTTGTTACTTTGAAGAAAAAGTTATGAGAGGAATTTGAATTTCTAATTGCATTTAATCCAAATACTTACTAAGTTAAGTATAAAGAGGTTGTTAGGAGGTTTGGGAGACCACTGCCCTGGACATAGACATTTAGTGTAATGAATATGCTGTTAAACTCAGTTGTACACTGAAGCTTAAGATTCTCCAAGCCATTAAAACATCCTTGCTATTAAGACCACAATTTCTGCAGCCTCCATGTATAAATTTTCAAAAGTGCAACAAATCAAGTTTTATGTACCATTTTTGCTTTCTTGCCATCTCATTTATTTATTTAGGCCTTAGTCCAATGCCCATTTGCTTTGGCAAAAAATTCTGGGTTTTGTATATAAAAAGCCTTGAGCGAACTCAGACTAACTCTCAGAAATTTTAACTCTCAGAAATTAAACACCCTATTAAAAAAAAAACTTTATCTTAGAATTTTTTTTCCTCTAAGAGGATTATTTCAGTATTCAGTGTCAATTGAGAATATGTAGATACAGGTATTTTTCTTTAAGTAGGGTTTGATGCAGAGGAAACAGAAAATGGGGTCTTTCAAAATTCACCCTTTTTGAAGTACTGAACTATTTATGTAGTTTTTAGTTTGGAAGCAAATACTAGAAAATGAAGATACAAGTATAACATATAAACTGTATGTTTAGTTATCTCTTTGGTAACAATTGTTTAAATATGTCACTATAGAAATGTTAAAATACATTATGAAGAAAAAAAAACATTCAGAATGTTGTCTTTTTAGCATTAACTGTTAATTGAGAAAATGTAAAGCAGATTTCATAAACCTCTTCAGTGACACCAGAAACTTTGGGAAAACATCCAACATCTGCTTATCTTTCCTACAGTGGAAATGTTCATATTGCAATGTGCAGTTTCCTCTGAATGAAGATAAACAGATTTCTGTTTATTATACTTATGTTTTAGAAGTGTATTTAGTGCATTCTTTAAATGTATTTAATTTTTTCCCCTGACAGTTGGGGAGATACCAAAACACCTGATTGTTATTGGGGTTTTCTTAGCTTTCTCTTAAGGGCAATTGTATTTTTCTTTAAGATATTTTCCTCCCACTTTTTTGATTCCAGATTTAGGAGCCACTTAAGGAAATATGTTTAGCCAAGCAGGTTCCCTGGTTACCTGCACTACCATGTCTCTGACTCAGTTTAATACATTCTTTGTTACAAAATCCATGTTCCATAATCTATTTCTCCCTTAATTAATTAATTAATTAATTTCTTCCTTTCTTTTTTGTAAATACATAAGTCAGCTTTGCCTCCATTTGGTTCCTCTTTCGTCTGATGCTGGGTCCTGGTGGCTGTCAGCTGGACGCTGCTGGAGGGTTCTACCCAGCCGGACCCTGGTGTTTTGATATAATAGTGATTCCTGGGTTGAAAACCTGTTTGTTCCAGTTCCCAGGAGACCAAACTGTTGAAATGTTTTACCCTGTTGACCTGAGCAGCTCTTTGTCTCTGGCTAAGACATAGCAGGCAGTCCTGGCAAGTGAGTTACCTAAAAGATATTCACAGTTTTGCTTTAGTTATTCCCAGAGTTTGTGGTAGAGATTGCTCTGTGCATACTAGACAGTATATGTCTGCTCAGAAGGAAATCAAATTGAGTATTGGTTGTTCTATTGGTAGCTAAAGAATGCATCATTACAGGCCTTTTTTTAGTGACTTCCCCGCTCAACTGAAATAAAACCCCACTGCTGTGATCCTACGCATAGGTCTGAGTCTGTCTTTCATGGGATAAGCATATCTTGTCTAAATATAGCGAGGTGTAGACTTGGCCAATATGTAGAGAGACAGTAGAATGACCTTAACTGGTCTTCAATACTAGTGTTACAATTAAATTTAAAGAAGTGGGGACACTGATCTAGTTTTGCTTATAGGCTGAGACGCTCTTTCCAGCTGCTCAGCATCCTTAGGTAAAAAGTTGTCTGCACTAAACCAATAAATTGTTTTAAGAGCTAACGTGAGTCACTTCAGAAAGAAGCCAGAAGTTCATGCCATATGAAAACATGCCTAAAGAATGATTTCTTTTTCTATTTAATTGACCTAAAGTTAACCTTTATTCAGGATGTAAAAGGTAAAGCCTAAGGTTTATGTACTTCAGCATAAATTACATTTAGATAGTCCCAATATTTGCAACTTTCTAGAAAGCTTACACAAACTTTTGTCTACTAAGGAGAAAGGATACTTTATCCCTAAGCACGTGAGACAAGGTAGATATATCTAATCCTGTTTTACAGATGAAGAAATTCGTATAAAGAGAAGTACAGTGATTTTCTAGAGGGCTAAATGATCAGTAATATGGCCAGTGCAGGTGACTTCAGTATACCACCTATTAGCTCAAGCAGCCATCCACCACCCTCCTTTATGAGTGTAAAACAACCCAGGCAGTCTTCCTATCCCTTTTTTTTTTTTCTTAAGTAGCCAACACTGGGGGTGGGAGGGATAGGATTCCACTTGCATAAAGATTTTCCAGTGGAAGCTTGACTTCAGTAAACAAATTAACTGGTTACTGAACAGGAATCAGTAGGATTTAAGTCACGTTTGCAGAATAGTCTGTCCCATTGTGACATAACTTTTTAGAGCATTCTTTAAGAAGTATCTCTTGTGCTATGAAAAACGTAGTTGTATTTTTTTAATTGTTTAATAACTCTTGAAATATGGTGATGATTTCATCTTGAAAAAATGGAGTGCTTTTAAGGTTCGTAGTGATAATCTCTTAAAAATCACAAACGTGGGGAGTTTATGTTCTATCAGGAAACTGAGATCCAGTTGTCTCACCTGATATTAATGTGATTCATAATGACAGAACAAGAATTCCAGGCCACCTGTCAGTTCCATGCTTTTCTCTCTACCTTCTTGTGTTTCCCTGCAAGAGATGAGACACTAACACGTGTTTACCTGACCTCTTTTGTAAAGTGGAGAATCTGCCTAAAGTGCTAAAACAGACTCAAAAGCATTCAGCCATAGTTCAAGTGAGATTAGAAAACTCTGAACAGTGGAGTCCTCACCAAGTGTGCACCTACTGTTCATGTTTTCACTGACTTGGGGGAAGCAGTAATCTGAGAACTGGAAGTCTATTTTTGGAAAGGTTTGATATAGCCACCTTATCATATTTTCCATCCTCTTTCACTCAAACATCTTGTTTACTGTTATGATCTCGTTTATAGAAGAGAAGTAAGAAGCAAAGATAGCTGCTTATTATAACGTGGCAACTATACTGTAATTTAGATCCATATTGAATCAAATGCTATTCCCCAGACTCACCCCGTCCTTCCTTCTGGATAGCCTGTGTGTGGTTCATCTGTAATATAAATTCTTTTAAAATTCCCCAATAGCTGTATTTTACACAAGCACTGATTTTAGAGGTAGGGAAATTATCTATGAGAACTGACTTTTAATAGTTTGTTTTTGTTTTTTGGGTTTTTTTTTTTTTGTCTTTTAATAGTTTTTAATAACAGGTATTGTAATTTAGCTGACAACCAAAAGATTTAGCCCTGCTCACTTAGCAGTTCTTCACTAATGTTCTATTCTGATGTAATACAAATGAATTTATGAAATTCACTTGCCTTCCTTTGATGGAAGCTAGTTTCAGATTTCTGATTATCTTTTGCTTATTACTATGTTCAGACAACTAAGTTTGCTGTCTTTTATGAACAGTTTAAAATGGTGGTTTCAGAACTTACCTGCATTATCTTTCATTTAAACTTGAGCCCTCACTGTATCATCAGCATGTTGTCATATCCGTTTAATGGGGGAGAAGAAAGGAGGGAAGTCCTTTGTGTAAAAACATTCTCCTCAGCTGTTCTTCCTTGATGCTGGGAGTTTGGTGCCTGGCAGGAAATGATACAGACATGTGCGATAACAAAGTGACATGAGGAAGAATTGCCTGTAAGGTTCTCGGACTTGTCCAGGATGATTGGCTGTCAGCTGGCAGAAAGGTAGGGTAAGGCAGATTTTAGCTCAAAATCTGAGGGTTAACAAAGTATAACTGAAGAGAAAGAAAGCTAGTTCGAGAAAAGTTTGGTCAGAGCAGGTGGTATGAAAGCTAAGAGCCATGTAAATACACTTGTTTCTTTGACCCTCCTGGGTGAGAGTCTTAAAGCATTGGAATTTGTTAAAGGGAAAATATGATCTGTCTGAAGAGCCAGGAGTTACAAAGAAAAAGACATTCTTTGAGGGCAAGGAATTTGCATAATCAAGGCTTTTCTCTCTCAGGTTTTTCGGACAATTTGAATTTTTTTATGGAACAAATCTTCTGTTTGTACCAGGAAGTAAGATAGACAGATATCCCGCAAGATATCTTTCTTCATTCCCTTAGCCCAGCTCAAACCACCCTTGTTTCTCACCTGGAATACCAAGTAACATCTATCTCCCTTTTTCTAAGTTTTTTGGGTTTTTTTTTGTTTTTTGTTTTTTTAAAGATTGTATTTATTTGAGAGAGAGTGAGAGAGAGCATGAGAGAGGAGAAGGTCAGAGGGAGAAACAGACCCCGACTACCCCCCCTTGGAGTCCGATGCGGGACTCGATCCCGGGACTCTGGGATCACGACCAGAGCCGAAGGCTCAACCAACCAACCAACCCAGCTACCCAGGCGCCCAAACACTTTCTAATCCATTCTCCATGCTGTAGTTGGAGAAATCTTTCTGGAAATGCAAACTTCGGATTGCTGTTATCCTCAGAATAAAGTCCAAATTCTTTGGCAAGTCGTGTAAGACCTTTCAGATCTGTGCCCTGCTTACCTCTCCCCATCTTTATTGCAGCCCTTCCTCTACTTTTGCACAGTATAGTGAGATTAGATTTACAGTTTAGGTAGCTTTGTCCTAACAAATTTACATAAACCTACAAATTATCAGCTCCATTGTCATGATAGCAGTAAATGGAGCTTTTATAGGACCTAGCAGAGGTTCCTGTGCCTGAACAAGGGGTGTCTAAAATCTTTTGCAGTTAACTTGCCCAGAAGGCAGATGTAGGACAGTAACCCACATAACACACCCAACTTCTCAGAAAGGGGAAGTTCAACACTGAACGCTAGACAGAACTTTGTCAGAACTTTGCAAGCGAGTGGAAAGTTCTTTTGTGAGTAGAAGTTCCCCACTCGTATCAGGCATGATTGAAGGCTGCAAACAACAAAGAGGCAGCCTTTTCCTGTAGTCTGTGTTGCAGACATGTGGGCTTAGGCACTTGCTATGTGAGCACCAGAAAAGAGGTTTTACACGGTGACTTTCACACTGTATTGTCCTCCAAAGTGCGCTTGAGTCTTCAGCACTGGCCCTGTTGTCATTTGCAGATCACATTTACTAAACACTTTGTACCCAGCGTTAGACTGGGCACTATGTAAAGCAGGGCAAAGGCACTGCCTTACATGGGAGAGTGAACAATATAGACCTAGGAGTATTCATCTTGCTAAACAGAATAAAATTTAATAAACAAAAGCAAGAGAATAGGAACAGGTAAACTATTTATTATCTTTGTTTTTACATGAATTCTTTTGTGCATAATAAGCATTTTTATTTGGAGTTGGAACAAGAAGGGAGGAGTAGAGCATCTTGCTTCCCACTCAGATTTTTCCGTAGGAGATTGTGCCCTATCTCTCTCCCTACAGAGATAGGCCAGCACTGCGAAGAGCTGAGTGGCCCTGCTGCTAGAGCCTCAATCACTGGCCCGGAGACATGTGGGCAGCTTGAGTCCTCCTTGTCTGAGTAGCAGACATTGCTGAGGGCAAAGCATTTGGGCAGAGAGGTGGCTCATAAATGAGGAACTTCATCTAAGAAACTATGTGTTTTTCAGCCCTTAGGGTTCTAATTGCTGGTTTCTTCACAGCTCAGTTTCTCTCAGGCCCCACCCCTCCTCACTTTGGAGAACTTGTTGACAACAGCTTTACTTTTTCAAGTCTTGCACAAAGGCAGATGTCTCTGAAAAGCAGCTTACGCAAAACATCTGTGTGCTTGACTCCGTTCCCACGATGTGTTTTCCTGTTCTGCTCTCTTCTTTTGGAGGGGGGGAGGGGAGGCTCCATTTTAAAAATTGAAAACACAGTATAATAACATCATTAAAGAGAGATTTGCAGAAAGAGAAAACCAGCACCCACAATGTCACCTTCCTTTGCTAATAGCTATTTCCACTCCTGCTTATTACCCTCCCGTTCTTCACATGCATACTTTTTTTTTTTTTTTTTTTTTTGCCGGATTATGGCCTTTTTCTTAAGCGGAAGTCCAGGTAATTTGTTATACAGCCACTTCCCTTTTTTTTTTTCCCCTGACTCTAGCAGAATTTGGTTTTGGGTCTTGAGTTACCGAAAGGGCATTGTGACTTTATCAGCATTTTGTCAGTGAGCTCTAGTTTTTATTTTCCTTTCCTACACCCAAGTATCCTAATTTTTAGAGTATGGCTGAGACCCAACCTTTATTTTTAAAAGTAAGACATATGTATGTGTAGGATTTTTCATTTCCTTAACACTTAAAAACTGGTATTTTAAATTACATTGATTTTTAAGGCACATTACTGGGCCTACTCCAGGACAGCCTTATTTAGAAAAAAACATGTCTACAATGTAAAACTATTGATTTGCTGCGTTACATTTACTTATTAAGGTTTTAAGATATGCACGTTAAGATAGAAGTAGAATGTATTATTTTTTACCCTAATAGATGACAGAAAATATAAAAGAAAAATAAAAGCAACGTAAATAGAAAACATAAGTTAGCATTCACAGTAAATATAAATAAACTTACCAACTCATACAGCCAAAAGAAAAAAATGTTTCTCAAAATCTTTTGCCCTTTGTGTGTGCAAGCCTTAACTCTTCCACTTGACTAGTCTGGGAAGCGGTGCTTCACTTGTAACTGGTTGTTTAACCTTATCAAGCTGTCTATAGTATCACCTTTTGTTCTCTAATGATAAGGCCATATCCATGTCTCTCATTATTCTTCCTTTCTTGTTTTACAAAAAAGAATGAAATGGACCATATCTTCTTCTTTTACTAAAATGGAATATCTTCCCACCTTCCTTTTAGAATCTGTGGTCCCCTGTGCTTAGATATTTAAAGGATGAATCTCTGGAGTGTGTAGGGTCTTCCGATGACAGAGCAAGTATACGAGACTCACATAGAGCCTCACTAGCTGCCTACTACCATGTGAGAAAATGGTAGGATTAGGATTGCAGCTCTCCTTCCAGTCATTGTGCAAAAATTTTGCCTTTGGCGGTTAAAATCATTTCCTTTTGTTCCTTATGTTTTTCTGTGTCTTGAGTTGCCATTTGGGAGCTTATAGGACATTGCTCAACCAGTACCTAAAACCAGTCTAGGTATGGGATTGTACTGCAATGTCTATTGCTACACCGGAGCAAATATGTGACTTTTTTTTTTTTTTAAGATTTTATTTTTAAGTGATCTCTACACCTAATATGGGGCACAAACTTAACAACCCCAAGATTAAGAGTTGCATGCTTCACTGACTGAACCAGCCAGGTGCCCCGAAAATATGTGATGTTTTAACTTTTTTTCTTTAAAACACATATGAAATTGTAATTTACACTTGGATCATTTTGATTGGAATATCTTTCTTTTTTTCCAAATCCTAACTAAAATGTTTGGAATTCTCATTGCTTCAGATTGCACTCTAGAGTATTGCAAAATACTACTGTGTGATCTCTTTGTCTCTAGCTTTCTGATTTCTTATGAATAGTATTTGGAAAATAGAGAAGGAAGTGCCTTGGTTCATTGCTTCTTCATAAATTGATCTAAAATGTACATTTAGTAAATTTGAAAAATTAATTATTAAATATTAGATCAGCCATCGAGAAAACTCAAGAAATTAAATTTGCACGGAACCAGTGGGGTAAACTTTTCTATCTCTAGTGGTGGTGCAATCTATGCTGAGTCTGTAAAGATTAAGGAGGAAGAAAGTAGGAAGCAAGGAACATTGGATTGGTTAAAAACTGTGAGCTAATTAAGGCCTGAGACTGTTATTTGCTTTCTTTTTCCTTTTTTTTTTTTTGACAACTCCTTAAATTGTCCTTTGAACTTTGCTTTTTGCTATTTTTCTTTTCTCTTCTTCTTCCTTCTTTTCCTCCATCATCATCATCACTATTTTACAAAAGTTAACTGTTTTTAGGTGTCAGAACCTAAACCCCGGCAACAGTGTTCCTCTTGGATTTTATTGTGTGTTAGTACAGGGCCAGGGTGATCTGTAATATGCATTAAAATAGTTATAAAAATAAGGACTTTAAAGTCAGTGTGGTGATAGTAAAGAAAACCAGGCAATAGATTTAAAAGACATTCAGCGTATTTTGCCATGCCTTTCTCTATTCCCCTTTGTTTTTTATTTAAGAATTACTATTTTGGGGGCACCTGGCTAGCTCAATGGGAAGAGCACGAGACTCTTGCTCTGAGCATTGTGATTTGAGCCCCACGTTCGGTGTAGAGGTAACTTAAAAAGATAAAATCTCAAAAATACATATTTTTGAGGGACTTTTAAGAGTGTATTAGCAAATTATTTCATTTTCTTAACCTAATAAGGCAGAGAACAACTTAAGAGAAATGGTTTGATAATGAAAATTGATAGACTAGTGTTTTACAGACTGTATTAAATGTTTGTGGCCATGGAGTTTTAAGAATTACTTGTAGGACTGCAATAAAGTAACACTGAACACTGGACTGACTCAATTTAAAAAGAAAGAAATAAACCAACGCTTGGCTTTCTGATGTTTGAGAAATCTCATTTAGAACCCAATTGCTACCCTCGTGGGTAGGCTACAATGGAACTTCATTGTGCAGAAGAGGCAAAGAAATCAAACTGCTAAAGAAGCCATGGAATGGAATTAAAA
This sequence comes from Enhydra lutris kenyoni, assembly GCF_002288905.1. Lineage (NCBI taxonomy): Eukaryota > Metazoa > Chordata > Mammalia > Carnivora > Mustelidae > Enhydra > Enhydra lutris. Next base: position 3,789,855 of record NW_019154110.1, read on the forward strand.
AAAAAAACCCAACTTGGAAATAGGCCTAAATTTTTATCCTTGCTCTGTCCTACTGATTGCATAATTGGTAAGCTTAGGCAAGTTACTCTCCTCTATGCATCGTCATCTATGAAATGGGGAAGAATGACTTCCTTTCATAGAGTTGTTGTGAGGTAGTGATATAAAATCATGCCTAACACAGGGTGGGTATTCAACATATGATAATTACAACATCTTCTTTAAGTTTATTTTATGATGTTCAGTACCAACACCTAACTACTTCCACCACCGTGACACAACTCCCAAAGAGAACATTTTGGTGGATATGCCATTGTTCCAGATTGCAAGTTTTCAAATAAAAGTTTGTGAAATAATGGTAAAGTTGTCATTACTATCAACAAAAAGCTATCTAGTAGACAGTTGATTGTATAGTTATAAGGCTCTGGTGATCTGAGCTACAGAACCAGTGTGGAAGTTGTAGCAACCAGCTTTCATGATGGTTCCCTTTGATTCTTGACTTGTGGTATTTACATCCCTATATATTCTCCCTCCTACATTAAATATGGTTGATGTGTGTAACTAGTAGTGTGTTGCAGAAGTTATAGTGTGCAGGGGCACCTGGGTGCACCAGTCAGCTGAGCGTGTGACTTTTGATTTCGGCTCAGTTCATGGTCTTAGGGTGGTAAGATTGAACCCTGCATGGGGCTCTGTGCTCAGCAAGGAGTCTGGGGATTTCTCTCCTCCCTCTGATGCTCCCCCTGCTTGCACACACACTCGTTCTCTCTTAAAAAAAAACAAAAACAACAACAAAAAACGAGTAAATCTTAAAAAATAAATAAATAATCTTAAAAAGAAAAGAAAGAAATTATGGTGTGTAACTTCCAAGGTTAAATCATAAAACATTGCACTTCTGCCTTGGTCTCTCTGGATCGCTTACCCTGGGGAAGGACAGCTGCCCTGTCCTAAGAGTACTCAACTAGCACAGTACAGAAGTTTACATAGCAAAGAACTGAGGTCTCGGATCAGTGGCCATCTGACTGAGCCATCTTAGAAGCAGATCTTTCTGTCCTATTCAGGGCTTCAGATGCCTGCTGCATCCTGATAAGAGACCCTGAGCCAGAACCACCCAGCTAAGCTGCTCCTGAATTCCTAACCCACAGAAACTGTGTGAGATAATGAAGGATCTTTATTGTTTTAAGCTTCTACATTTCAAAGTAACTTGTTATTCAGCAATAGATAACTAATCAGAAGTATCTATATATAGGATAAAGTGGCCATGAGGGTGGTGAAAAGTCTTAGAAGCAGATCTTTCTGTCCTATTCAGGGCTTCAGATGCCTGCTGCATCCTGATAAGAGACCCTGAGCCAGAACCACCCAGCTAAGCTGCTCCTGAATTCCTAACCCACAGAAACTGTGTGAGATAATGAAGGATCTTTATTGTTTTAAGCTTCTACATTTCAAAGTAACTTGTTATTCAGCAATAGATAACTAATCAGAAGTATCTATATATAGGATAAAGTGGCCATGAGGGTGGTGAAAAG